>NW_013952413.1:2914025-2926118 GCF_001266775.1 Austrofundulus limnaeus | reverse complement strand
GAGTAATACAATGAATGAGTGAAATGTTACCGAAAAACGAGATTATTTAATTTTAGCTGCTAATATGTATTTGTCACTCAAAATAAGAAATTCGTAAATATTTCTAATTGTTTTGATGGAGATTTTGTTGCCAAACCCCATCTTCTTGTCAACATATAAATTGAGTGATGTTGACTGCAACAAGCTACCCACTCAGCTGTACGTGAATAAATAAGACTATATGTTATATTCTCTATTATATATCATATAATCAAGCAGAAAACTGATTTAAATTTGACAATACACAGTAGTGATCAGGTTGGGTTGGTTAAAAAGACCAGAAATAATTTCACCTGCCTCCTTTTATGGCAAAGCTTTAAACTAAAATCCTTTGCAAAATATTATAGCTATTTTGGTCAAAGCTTAAAATTAACTAATGCAAGATTATGGGCAATCTATTAGCACTCAGATTATGTGTCGGGGATGGCTTTCTGCTACTACCACATTAAACTTTTCCTCAATAAATGTACGTGTGTTATGTTTGTGCTTTTTAAGGTCAATCAGCTGTAAATGTACACTTGATCATAACTTTTTGGAGGTTTTATTAAAACCGTCCCGTGTTTTTTAAGATATTATGCTAACAAACATATAGAATTGACTCCAATAGTTAACAGATTTTGCTTGGTGGGTGTAGAGCTCAAAGTATGTGTTGGTGATGAGTTTCAGCTACTACCACACCAGATTCCTCCTCAACATCTGTACAATAACTTGAGTTTTAGCCATTTTTGTGTTTTCTGAGGTCAGTTAGCTGTGGCAGCCATCCTGAACCTGGTTGACTCCAAAGATTGATCAGTTGTGGACAGGCATCAGACGGTTCATCCTTTGGTGATGAGATACTTTATTAACACAGAATCAACCAAACAAAGGCAACGGTGACTGCTTTTGTTGTTATATCCTTATGCCAGGCTTCAAAGTTAATGAACGAGTGAGAATTATCTAATTATCTAATATACACTCATGAACAGTATATTAGCTAAATCTATCACTAATGGCTTTACCTTGAAAATCCAACCTTTCGGCTTTCTCGTATCAGTCATTTGAGGGTAAAAATGTCATAAAGTTTATTAAAATCTCTTTGGACGTTGCAGAGAAATTTGGTCACACATGCCCGTAACGTGAAACTGCACAACTCAGATTGGCCATGGAGGGAAACGCTGTTGTTAATGTCCAAACGGATAAGGTATGATGGCCTAAAACCGAGATACGAGTTTCATTTGCATATATATCTATATATATATTTTTTTCTTAATGGGAAATGCAAATGTGCCATTTTGTTGTTAGTGCGTGTGTGTTTGGGAGCCTTCGTGTTGAATAAATGTGACTTCAGGGTATCCCCACGCACCTCGGCATATTAATCATTGTGACACGTTCACGACCCTTCTAATAAGACAGGGGCCACAGCAGCGCACCCCCTCAAACATCCCATCCAACCCCAGCCCTGCTCCCTCTTTGTCTCTCAGCTGGTCCCAGGGGAGCGGGAGAGGATGGTGGGGGAGGCCGAGCCCGAGCTGAGGATGGAAAGGGGTGTGTGTGTGTGTGTGCGAGCGTGTGTGTGAAGTCAGACCCCCTCATTCAGAGGCCTCCCCTGGGACAACGGCAGGCACAAGACTCCTATTAGGACTGAGCACGGTAGCCCCCCAGGAGCAACAAAAGACACCTCCTAATGCTCCCTGTTCTAGCTCAGTGAACACGCATGCACACAGAAACAGGCACATAAACACACAACGTGCACAAACAGGCCTCGGCTCACACACTCGAAACTCATTGTTTTTAGTGTTACATGTGTTTGTATTGTGAGAACGTTTGCTGGACAGAAGGACGGGAAGGAGCAGTGAACTGCGATAAGGTGGACAGCTGGACAGCACGAGGCGGGCTTGGGTGGGATCGCTCGTGTTTGTGCACATCCACACGTAAATGCATCCACCTCGCAGAAGAACCTTTTTAGTTTTTTTATTTTTTACATCTAAATAAGACACTGAGATGGTTTGAGATGATGTTTTTAAAGATACACAAATGACCTCAGTCAAATAAACCTCACACACAAAAAAATTCAAAATGAAAACAGCGAGGAACGTAACGAACATTTCTCACTTGACCGCCTTGCTTTGATTCTCTATCAAAACCACTTCTTTGAAGAAAATATTTTGGCTAAAACAAATGTGTTTTTAATTTGTAGCTTCACCAAAGTTGAGTTAACTTTTGTTAACCTGCTCAGTTGTTCAGAGTTTGATATTACCACAAACTTGTTTCACCAGCTATCAGGCTTTTAGTCAAGTCTCACACTAATACAGATTCAAATGTCTTTATACTAACAGACTGTCAAACACTTAATTTGTCATTACAAATAGTAGCTGTTTGGACAGAATGAACAACAAGCTAAAATAGTGTTTGATAAGTTTAACTCCTCAGAATCTGAGTTTCATCTCTGATACCCTTCAGTTTAATAGGAGCTGAAATTAAAGGAAGAGTTTCAAGTGATTTTCTGTCAGATCATTAGTTAGACCTCATCATCTGTTTTGCATAGTAACACATATGTTGTTCAGTAAAGTAAAGATTAAAAAAACTTTGTCCAATATGCATTTGAAAAAGTGTTTTCAACATATTTTAAAGCCACATGTTATAATTTAATATGCTGATCTATTTCTGTTTAAAGTCATCAAAACTGTATAGGTGTTCTGGTTAGTTTCTGTCCAAACCTTTGATTTTCAGGTGATGTTTTAGAAGAAAGTATTTGATCCTGTTGTTCGGTTAGTGCTGATGTGTAACAGTAAAGGAGCAGTCTTTATATCACAGGAGTGAACTCATTATTAAGTGGACAAAGATGAATGAACACAGAGGAGGAGAATGGTGCTTAGCTCACAAACTCTAATGGGAATTGTTGAACTGAAGCTGTCACGTTTAAAGAAGTTTACAAGCTTGTTGCAGGTTATGAGAAGGAGCAGATGTTTCATTTAAAGGTAGAAGCTTGCAAAAGTCTTGATCCACTTAACTCTCATAAATGTGGCTCCTAAGCTAAAGGGATGAACCATATATCAACACATAACACACAACAGCAATAAAAACAGTTTTAAAAGAGATCTTTAGGCTCTACGTTAACAACAGCCTGTCACAAAGACACAATCTGCTCTCAGTTTTTAAGCTCTGAAAAATACAAACCGCAACACAGTCTGACCCATAAAACAGTACTTTAGTCGCTGATTCACAAAATCCTATTTGAGGAAAGCTTGAAAACAGAAACTGATGAAGCATAATGTACCTCTGACCTAATGTGCTATCATGCTATCAAGCTGTACAAGAACTGGACAGTAATAAGTGAAAAAGCAGCCAAACAAAAACTTCAGAAACCTGGAGAACTTCTGATCAAGCTGGCTTTAAAAGATTACAAGAAAGTCTGACTCTTTGAGAAAATATTTAAAAACAAGGAGTGGCCWACAACTTTTGCACATAAATGTRCATGACCTTATTAAAACTAYCACACAAATTGCAAGGGTAAGTTMATTTCTAGTATGTGTMCTACAAWACAGTAACATTTTTACCTGCTTTGWTGCAATAACGTTTTTACTTTGATTCCTAAACCGCAGTTACTGCAGCAATCCAGCAGCTGTCTTTTTGTAAAGCTTTCCAAGCAGTATGGATTATGCAGTAAATAAGAAAATCACTGACAAAGAATATAGATTTAAAGGAACCGACACAAGGACAAAGCAACTTTTGCATTCTCTTTTTTTTCTTCAGAAATGTTATATTTCTGAAGAAAAAAAACGGACGTGGCCCAGGCTGTATTACATGTATTAAAGGGGCTGATGCTATTTGCACGGACAAACACCTGTGAACTTCTGTGTAAAATGGTGAAAGTTTATGGGAGATTTTAACATTCATGTTGATAGTGAAAGTGATAGCTTAAATATAGCTTTTAGTAATCTAATTGAGTCAATTGGTTTTACTCAAAATGTCCACAGACCTACTCACTCCCTTCATCACACTCTTGATCTGGTTCTGACGTATGGTATAGAGTGTAAGAACTTAACGATATATCCTCACAATCCTGTTCTYTCTGACCATTTTTAATACCTTTGAGTTTATAYTGGCTGACTTTATAGCTACTGAGAGTAAATTTCATTAAAGTAGATGTTTATCAGAGAATGCTGTAGCTAAATTTAAAGAWTCTCTTCCATCTTTRTTTTCCTCTGTCTTCCAGAATAATGTAACAGAGAACAGTAWCTTAGRTGGTCTTGYTGATAATATTACAACTTTAATGCAAACTTCTCTTGATGAAATTGCTCCACTAAAAAAGAAAGTTATCGATMGGAGGAAGCCGACTCCTTGGTTTGTTTCAGAGTTACGTTCTTYAAAACAGGCATCTAGAAAACTGGAGAGAAAATGGTGCTCCACTAACAGAATAATTTTATTTAACCTGGAGAGACAGCCTGCTAACATATAAGAAAGCCCTTCGTAAAGCTAGAACTGTATATTRTTCATCTTTAATAGAAGAGAATAAAAACAATCCCAGGTTTCTGTTCAGTACTGTAGCTAGACWATTGAAAAGTCATATCTCTGTTGAGCCATGTATCCATATAACTCTAAGTAGTRATGACTTCAACAGAATCAGAATCATCACTTTTTGTCATTCACWCACAAYATCAAAGATGCAATGCAGAACRAAATGCAGTTTAGAACATCCGTCCAGAGAAACCCAACAAACATGGGGGAAYRAATGTCCAGKGTCATGCKCAACRTCGTGTGCTGCCTTGCAGTTTAGAATACACACACACACAGGAAGGATGAGTTTATAAAAGAGCTTTGATCCTGTGTTTTCTGCAGAAAAACACACGAGCATGCGCACAAAAACTACTCTGTGAAAGGAGCAGCTAAGGAGGGGGAGGGAGGGGGGAACAAACATATGGAAGGGGGGAAGGGATGCAGCGGAGCCGGTGACATCCATGGCAGAGTGCCGGGACCAATCATAGACCTTCAGAGTCCAAACCAGCTGTTATCAGTCAAGCGCAGTTCACCAGAGTTCAATTTCTCTGTTTCCACCCAGCGCGGCCTCCAGACCGGGTTCCAGACACAGGTGGGGGTTGGGGGCAGGTAGGGAGGGATCAAGGCTTCCTCCACACATATCATCCAGGGAGGTTTATCAGCCTGCGACCAAGGTCACATCTGTGGGATCCGATGATAGGAATAAATTCTTTGGAGCAAGCAGCAAGCTTTTCTTCCACTGCTTTAAAGTCTTAACTGAGCCTCTGTGTTGCAAAAATGCCAATATTCATTACCATCTCGCCTGTCCCGTATGAACTTCACCCAGATGTTGCCTTTACTCCTCATGCCGCTGGGCTGCAGTCCTAGCCAGAACCACATTCAGTTTGCGATTCAACTCCCCCATCATTTGAGTCTGTGCGTTTGCCGTACGAGAGATTCCATCCAGGGACACAGACAGCTTCACACAGGCCTGGACTGCTGTCAGTGTCGTTCTCATTTTCCGATAAACCAAAACTCCTCCACAGCCGATCAGCAGGAATCCAATTATCATAGATCCAAATATAAAAACACCTTCGATGTCCTCAATGGAAAGAGGTGCCAGGCAGATCAGATTCCACCCCCAGCTACCCGAAACTCGCCCCGCAACCACAATTCCACTGGGACAACTGCGGTCCCCACACTCTAATCTCAGAGTGGAAAAAATGGTATCAATTGCATTCAGAGACCAGTTGACCAGATCCATAGTTCTTTTGTTGTCGAATGATAGGTAGAAGAAGCTCTTGATCCGGCAGCAAAGCAGGGAAAAGAGGGAGGTTCGGGAGAGAGAGCAAAAAGCGTCCGACTCCTCTGAAGGCCAAGCAGAAAGTGAGATTCTTTATGGATAAAATAATTTTAATAAGGAGTAAAATTCATGCCAAACTTCCTGCTACTGTCTCTGATTCTCTGTCAGATAAGGCAGCTTTAGTGTCACTAGAACCTGATTTATGTCTGGACAGTTTTTGTCCTGTTGAGCTTTCTGAATTATCTAAAATAATAGCTTCATCCAAACCATCAACATGTCTATTAGATCCCATCCCAACCAGACTGTTCAAAGAAGCATTCCCCTTAATTAATATTTATATTTTAGATGTACTTAATTTATCTTTAATGAATGGTTATGCGCCACAGCGCTTTAAGGTTGCTGTAATTAAACATTTACTTAAGAAACCTGATCTTGATTCAGGAGTTCTGGCCAACTACAGACCTATATCTAATATCCCATTCATCTCAAAAATTCTTGAGAAAATAGTTGCAAATCAACTACGTGAACATCTGGATAGAAATAATCTGTATGAGGAGTTTCAATCAGGGTTTAGAGCTCATTATAGCATAGAAACAGCACTGGTGAAAGTTACTAATGATATTCTCATGGCCTCAGACAGTAGACTTGTGTCCATTCTTGTCCTGTTAGATCTCAGTGCTGCATTTGATACAAATGATCACATTTTATTACGTAGACTTGAACTTGATATTGGGATTACAGGAACAGCTTTAAAATGGTTTGGGTCTTATTGAACTGATAGATTTCAGTTTGTTAATGTTAATAATGAATCTTCTTCTTACACCAGAGTTAGTCATGGAGTCACTCAGGGTTAAATGCTTGGACCAGTCCTCTTTACTTTGTATATGCTTCCTTTAGGTAAAGTTATTAAACAGCATGGGATAAATTTCCATTGTTATGCTGATGATACTCAGTTATATTTATCCATGAAACCTGATTAATCCAACCAGTTACTACAAGCATGTCTTACAGACATAAAAACATGGATGACTCTTTACTTTCTGCTTCTAAACTCAGATAAGACAGAGGTTATGGTTTTTGGACCTGAACATCTTAGGGATCAACWTTGCAACATTTCACCTCCTCTGGATGGCATTAATCTGGCCTCCAGTTTTAATGTAAAGAACCTTGGTGTTATTTTTGATCAGAACATGTCTTTTAGCCCCCACATTAAAAATGCTATCAGGACCACCTTCTTCCACTTGCGTAATATCACTAAAATTAGAAATATTTTGTCCAAAGATGACGTGGAAAAACTGATTCATGCATTTATCATGTCTAGACTGGATTACTGTAATTCTTTATTATCTGGGCATCCAAAAAACTCTTTAAGAAGTCTTCAGTTGATCCAAAATGCTGCTGCTAGAGTTCYAATGAGAGTTGGAAGAAGAGATCATATTTCTCCAGTTTTAGCTTCTCTCCACTGGCTCCCTGTCAAATTTAGAATACACTTTAAAATATTACTCCTAACATACAAAGCTCTTAACAACCAAGCTTTGTCAGATATTAAACATCTTATTGTTCCATATTTTCCYAACAGAGCACTTTGCTCTCAGACTGCAGGTTTACTTGTGGTTCATCGAGTTTCTGAAAGTAGAATGGGAGGCAGAGCTTTCAGTTATCAAGCTCCTCTCTTGTGGAACCAACTTCCAGTTTCTGTCCATGAGGCTGACACTCTGTCTACTTTTAAGATTAGACTGAAAGCTTTCCTTTTTGATAAATCATACAGTTAGACTTAAGTTTCCTGAATTATTCATCATTTCTGCTGCTATAGACTTAGACTGCCGGAGCACAAACTGAGCACATTTCTTCACTCTGCTGTTGTCTTTAGTCTCTCTTCTCTACATGTTTATGGTTATTATTTCTATCAATAACATGTTTTTTCTTTGTCTCTTCCAGAAGAAGGTGCACCTGGACCAGTCCTGGACCAGTTCTTCTGTGTTTCTCTGTGTCTCTTTCCCGTCACCCAAGCAGCCGGTCGAGGCAGATGGCCGCCTGCCCTGAGCCTGGTTCTGCTGGAGGTTTCTTCCTGATTAGCAGGGAGTTTTTCCTCTCCACCGTTTGCTCAGGATGGGAGACTGTGATGAAGTGATTCAACACAATCTGCTGGCTTCTTCTTTAGATTGTTCTTTTTTATGTACAGTGCCCTGAGACAACRTATATTGTGACCKGGCGCTAAATAAATAAACTGAAATGAATTGAACTCAATTTATAAAACAGCATGTGCACCAACCGCTATGCTCAGACCAGCTGTTAGCTTGTATAATCAGTCAAATTAAAAATAGTTTTCCCTAAAGTAAGGTTCAAAGAGCTATATACAGCAGGTATGATTTTTTTGTTAATAAACCTCACTTAAAAAGATATGACCTATCTCTTTACAGCACAACTCCTCTCATGACTCTGCAGAAAGAACAACTAGAACACTTGTTTTGGTATGCTGGAGATGTGAGTTTAAATCTATCATTATACTTGTTCCAATAGTTTCAGCTGACTGAAAGAAATCATTTGTTCTCAAAACGTCCCTGTCAAACAATGCTCTTTAAATATTTATGTCATGCCCATAAACAGAAACCGTGAGTCATTTCTCTCTTGAAGTTTTATCCTCTTGAGCACTGAAAAGAAATCCCAAATTTGTCAGGAGCGGAGCCAACTGTTTTCTCCAAACACAAAATCAAAGCGACCCCATTGTGCCAAAACCGGAAGCATTTTTCTTGGCTCAGCATTCAGGAGAATTTAGAGAGCAACATCATCTTTTCTTTTATGAGCGCCTCTTTGTCTGCATTAAAACATAGAAAATCACTTGAACTGTGAAGCCTGACAAAGTGAAAAGTGGTAAATACAGCAAGGGAGCAGCTCTGATTTGCCACAGAAAAGAGGCTAATTAAGTTTTCATGCAGATAATCAGGAGATAATCCACCGTTAATTGTGCTTCCTTCCGACACAGCGGCTCCCTCCTGGGATCCAGCATTATGCCCACGCAGCATTTCGTTTGCTTAAACGCCTCTTAGATTTAATGGACTCTTCCATAAACTCATCCTCGGCACCTCCTCACCCACGACCACACAGAGCCTGAGCACATCCATCAACAATAATCCCTTCAATGATCTCCATTTTATCTTTTCACAGCCCTCCGCCTCCCACTTCTCACTTGTGTACCTACAAAGTGCTTAATTACTGGTGTGAAGTAATTATTTTCTTTATTAGCGAAACGTAACATCTGTTTCAGGTCTTTTTAATTGTACCTATAAAACCCCTTCTATTATTTCTGTCCCTTTAGGATGGGACTGGGCCGCTCGCTGCTCCCTGTGGACTCACTCCCATCCTTGCGCTCCGTTCTCCTTCAGACTTGGAGTGTAAGCTTCCTTTAACACATGCTGTTATAAAAGCTGTTTAAAGAGGCAACAAGGAGCTCAGCAGTGACACAAAACCAAGAAAAAAGGGGGAATAGAAAAAGAAAAAAACATCTTCTCTTATAGCCATGCCTCCTCAGCATCTCAGTACTTCTTTCTATTGTCTTTAAATTCCTAAGTATTCCCAAAAGTCAAGAGTGCATTGGAGGCTSCAGGGGACGGTGCAGGGGAGCGTGGGAATAGAGGAAGAAGGGTTGAAGGAGTGAGATTCCTGAGGTCCAAGGGAAATTTTGGCCTTTTATTAATAGACGTAGGTCCCTTTGAAATTTTATTAGCCATAAAGTTGACGGTACGTTGTGCAGTTTCTACACCCCTCTTCTCCTTCTTCCTTAAACAAACCGCTTATGTCCCAGCATCCCAACAATCCCACCAAAGTTTCTCTTTTCCCCCCAAACTGATGCCAGCAAACTACACAAGCAGAGGCAGGTGTCATCGTCAAACTGAGACCTCCATGGAATAAATAAATCTATAAAAACCACACATAGTCACCGACTTTCAGCAAACACTGAGTGGTGAGTGGAAGACTGTCCGGCTTCTGCTGCTCTGTCCTTTTAGCGCTCTCCCTCTTTATTTTTATGGTTCCTGCACCTTCAGGAAATGACCCTTTTATAGGGTCAACACTATAAAAGACTTGTTTTTTTTGGGAGTGGTTAGTGGATGTGTGTGTGTGGTGGGGGGATAGGTCTTCAGGTTACTACCGGTCCGTCTTTGCTGTCAAAGAAAGAGACCTGATGAGGCTAATAGTCTTCTCGTCCAATATATCACATAGCTGTGAACTCTGTGACCTTTTTTTGTCAATAGGAGAAGTTTTGTTTTTTTTCCTCCTCTGGAGTGTGTGGGTGTGTGTGAGAAAGGGGGCGTGTGTGGGCATCCGCATGTGTTGGCACAAGTGTGCACATGTGAAAGTTTGCACGTTCATCCCTTGACATATGTGTAGATGTGCGGGGCTGTGTGAGTCTGCGGGCTTTCATCTCAGCAGGATTACATAACAGGAGCACAACAAGAGCATCCGAACACAAGCCAGCTTAGAATTATGATGTATGAAGGGAAATACTGATGAGTTTGTTTCAAAAAGATCAGTCAACATAATTTTAAATCTCACGAAGACTAAATTCAAACTGTCACAATTATCTGTTTTTGCACACAATTTGTAACAAATCAAAGCTGCAAGTAAGAGATTTAATCCACACAGAGCAATCTCGGATTTAAAGTTAAAAAAGGAGAAAATAATTACAATTTTTAACATTTTAACTGTCCTAAGATCCATAGTTGCACCCAGCAGAGTTGCTTCTTCTCCTCTGATCTATTCTTGATTTTTATGTTTACAGTGGTTTTCTTCAAATCTTAAAATGAACATTCAAATCATCAGAAGTGGGGTTCTGTAGAAAGGTTATGAACATTTATTATCTTACCTGCTGTAGATAGATAGTTTTTGGACGCTTCGATTTGGAGAAATAAGCTAAAAGAAATTAACCAAAACTAATGAGCGAGGCTGAGATCAGAGTGAATTGACACCATCACAAAACAACTTCTATCTGAAAATATTATCTGTTCAAGCAAATTCTGTTTTATTAAGCGTCATCACCAATTTTGCACAGTTATTACATAAAATAATGAATGGTTTGTGGTTATTTTCAAGTGAAAATAGTGAAAGAAACAGTCTACCAAAGCAACAGTTTCATGCAGGGACATAAAGTTTCACGCAGTTTCATGCAGATACATCGTAATATTTTTATGTGTTTAGAAAGAGACAGCAAAGAAAAAGTTTATAACATTCTTTAAAATTAAACTTGTTCTAGGATTACAGCATCCATTTTTGGTTTGGATCCATGCAGACTAGCTTTTAGTTTGTCAGTCCCATTAAAATGTTGTTTCTCCAACCTGAGGTTGTTCTAAGAGCTATCTACAACAGGTAAGATATTAACTGTTCATATTTTCCCCAGGAGTGGACTATTGCTTTAAAGTGTAGCTAGTTGCGGTCAGAAACATGTATAACCAGAGATCAGGATTTAGGAACAAAATATTTCAGTCAGGAGATAAATGAGGCAAATTGTTTCACTGCTGCAGCCACGTAAATCTGTTCAAATAGTTCAAATATTGTTTTTAAAAATCCGCATGGGAACATTTTCCTGATAAACTGCTCTGCAGTGTGCATAACATTTATTTCCATGACATTCGGTAACCAGGCTGCCGCTAACAGTTCTGCATATGATGCAGACTTTTTCATTTCTTATCATAAATACAAACCCGGAAGCAGGGACCCTTTCAACCCCCAGCTCTGGCACCCACRAACCTTGAGTGAATACTAAGAAGCAACTCTGGCACGGGTCCAATTCAGTATGTATTGTGTGAACCCCCATGGCCCATCAAAGGCCTGCGTTGCATCACCATGAAAGGGTGATGGGGTTTGAGGTGCGCAGGGAATAGTGTTTGAAGTTCTCTTTCTATCAGAGACCAAAAATAAAGGCATTTTTAAATCCTGTGGGATCATCAAGGCCCCACAGGCAAGGGAAAAGAAAGGGAAAAAGATTCACGCTCTTCCACGAGTACTGCAGAGAAAAATATGAAGAAGTTACAAGAAAGTAGGTGACAGTGGGGGAGCTGATGATCAAAACTGCTGCTGAGGTAAAAGAGCTGAGGCAAACAGATGAGAAAAGAAGTGCTCTGAGATGACAGATTCAGCAGTAAAATCTCCGTCATTAGCTCCTTCTGCTGGCATGGGGCCGTCAGAAACACATAATTAGGAGGCGTCAAGTGCACTGACAAGGTATCAAATCATTTCAAAGTGTGTGTGTGTGTGTGTGTGTGTGTGTGTGTGTGTGTGTGTGTGTGTGTGTGTGTGTGTGT
>NW_013952413.1:2911727-2913108 GCF_001266775.1 Austrofundulus limnaeus | reverse complement strand
GTGTGTGTGTGTGTGTGTGTGTGTGTGTGTGTGTGTGGAAAGGGTGGAGGGAGGGCAGCCTGTTGGATTTATGGGGAAAGTATGAAATGGTGAGGAAACTGTCACACAGGACGCCATAATGAAAATGAGCTGATTAAGCAGAATGCTGTTTTAGCCAAAATAAGACGTGTTTCCAAAATGTTGCGTTATCATGAAAACATCCAAACGTGCATTTCTTCTCAATCAAACATGTAAACAAAGAGAAAGTCTGAACCTGACAGCTAAACACGAAGGTTGCACTCTGCTCCATCATCATCATTTTTATTGTCATTCTGCAGGAGCTGAGGATTTATGCGTATTGATTCGTCAGATTTACGCACGAACCTTACGTTGACAGCCGTGGGCAACAGCTGAGTCATTTGTCTAATCTTATCGGACAGCTTCAGATGGTCAAAGGGACACCCTCAACCCCCCCAAAAAATTAAGTCACCCCATTTGAATAAGCAGGACGCGCGGCTCACCCCGAACCTATCCGCTCCATTACGCGCGGGCGAGTGCGCACCTGGAGACATTCATACCTCTGCTGGGTACAGGGTGCATGGGGGCGGGGGCGTGGGGGTGCATGCAGTTGTTACTCACGCTCGGAGGCCATGGTGATGACCGACTCCGTGGTGGCGTGGTACTCGTCCTCCTCCATGATCTCGTCCTGGGCCGACGCGTCGCCCTGGAAGTCGTGATGGTCCAGGAGCTGCTGGAGCGGCGGCGCCTTGGGCAGCAGCTGGTTGACCACCTCCCGGCTGATGTTGGGCGCCTGCTTCAGACGCAGCTTGCTCAGGATCTGGGACTTGATGGTCTCCAGGCGCAGCACTTTGCTCTGCTCCCTCCACACGCAGGCGGAGCACTCGTGGGAACCGGCGGCGTCCTCGTCCAGCAGGGACACCCCAGCTGCAGCATCCGTGGGCGTCTCGCTGGCAGGAGGCAGCAGCAGATTGGGCTCATCGCTCCCTGACAGTCCCAGGAAGATCAGCACCACTAAGCACAATAAAAAGTTGTATCTCGGCATGATGAGGCACAGAAGCAAAACAACAACAACAGAAAAAAAAAAACTTTAACAAAAACCCAACTTAATCCTGTTTTTATATCCTTCCTCGGGTCTGAGCCGCTCCTCGTAGCGCAGAATCACTGACAGGCATCTAATCCAAACTGATTTTTGTTTCTGCACCTGGAATTCTTAAGTTTTAAACAAAAAGTGCGTCCCAGTGTGTCCCGGCCTTTGATTGAAAGGTGAATTATCTGCCTGATGGATGCATATCCCGCTCCACTTAAATAATGAATGCTTTTGAAGAGGGAGAGAGAGAGAGAGAGAGAGAGAGAGAGAGAGAGAGAGAGAGAGAGAGAGAGA
>NW_013952413.1:2906326-2910199 GCF_001266775.1 Austrofundulus limnaeus | reverse complement strand
GTGTGTGTGTGTGTGTGTGTGTGTGTGTGTGTGTGTGTGTGGATTAATAGCATTGCAGAACAGCTTGTATGACTAATCAAGATGGGAGGAAGAAGACAGAGTTTCATAAATGTGTTAAAATATTTTGATTTTTTTTTAAGTCACAATTTTTATTATATCACATGATCCGACGGAAATGTTTGCAATATATTGTCTGTTTGATATTATTAAATGTGTTCTGTAAACTAACTCAGCACAGCTCCGGTTAATGATTGATGTCATCACGAGGAGGTTGTGTTCAAACCTCCCTGTAGTTACAGATTCGAGCAGAGTCTCCTGTTAAAGCCTGGTCTTTTGGTTGCAGCGTTTTGTCCCCTRCGGCTTTCCGTAGCTTCGCGGCCTGGGCTTGGTGCTGTTCTGCAGGTGGTTCTGCTGCGTAGGAACCGAACAGCACTCGTAGGCGTCTCTCTTACATAAAGGATAGCTTCGGAGAAATCGCCGAAAATGCATTCAGTCGCAGTGGACGGCAGTGGCTCGCCGAGGAAACGCGCATTTTCTCGTGGACTAAGTGAAGACGAGTCTCTCCGGAGCATCATAACAGAGGTGAGCGAAGAAAAACGGTCGCCAAGCAGTGAAGTTATAGCTAACATACTGATACAACATTTAAAACAGTAAAACGATAACAAATGTAGTTGGGTGTTTTATTTTGTGGTGTAATAATACAGCCTTCCTCACGCGCTCACCTCAATGCTACTTCTCTATTAGCTTATTTGTTAGCATGTTGTGTTTTGTTGTTGTTGTGGTGCTAAGTTTAGAGTCTGTCTCTACTTGAATCAGACTGAGAGCTCATCCAGGCGCCTGACACGAAGTGAAAGCCGAACAGGTACCCTGAGGAGGAGGACTGACAGCCAGGTGAGTCAGGACTGACAGCCGGCACACCTGACCACACCTGGTCTGCTCCACCCAGTCATCTGTCTCTGTCATTGCAACATAAAGAGTAAACACTCAGTCTGCACCTTTTATTACCCAACATGCATGTTACAGCTACAGTTACCTGATCACTTTCTTATTTATATTGACATAAAACATTTTTAAGCACTGAAGTTGAGCTTCTCAATAATCTTTTAGCAAAATCATGAGAATTTTTTAAACATCAAGTACTCCGCTTTGAACAATGCTTATATTCTGATATGTAATAAGTAGGCCTAAATTATTGTGTAACTACCTATTTAAAATATATATTTAGATGTTATGTTTCATTCTCTCTCACAGCTGAAATATGAGNCATAAGCATTACATGTGTATTTTTTCCGATCGTTTTCTGAAAGTTTTCATATTAGCACCATTTTACATGGAGTTTCCTGTGAGGCAGTGTTGACTCTCTAATGACACCTGCTGGTGGAAATCTGAGTTTTGATTTCCACCAGCATACAGTATATACAGTACATACAGTATGTATGTATGTATGTGTATATATGTATATATAGCAGCGGTCTGACTGATTCCATCGTGTTTTCTATTGATTTTGATGTTTTCTTTATCCTCATTATGCTCGCTTAAAGATTATTAGCTGTGGTCATTTTATCGTTGCAATTATTGCGTGCCGCAACGTAAGAATAAGTAGATGAACTGTAATCTTTTTTTTTGCAGTTCACCCTCAACCAGCCCACTAAACATGCCGAGTTTTTTTCCCCCTCTTGTTTGAACTACTTCTAAAATGAGCCTTGCTCTTTGATTGCATCATGGAGTGCAGCTTTCATCACATGCCTCATAGACYGCAGAGGTAGACAAGATTTTGGGATGAATGTTGAGACCACAGTAAGTTAGGACATAATTAGATGGAGTTTCAGAACAGAAAACAACAGTTGTCCTGTAACGATGGATAATTGTTTCACACGTAGTCAGGGGCGTGCCAACGCGCACCAAAACATCTCAGACCAAAGATAAAATGAGATACCAATAAAAAAATACACTCAGAATATTAACTTTATCAAAATAATACACCATTGTTATTAGGTTGCATTCGTAATGGTGCTATAAAATATAATGTCATATCTGAGACAGCAACGACTCACAGCTCACATTYGGAGATCCTCAGATCTTAACGAGAAGACGCAGCAACAAATGATGAAATCTGCCCGGATAAGCAGCTTACACCCTCTTCTGTCGTGCTTATTGTCACTGATACATGTAGATTACAATTAGCAGCAGCAGATCATCTGGTAAAGTTTGCCTTTCATCAATGACACAAGGTGGAAAATAATTCAGCAGCCTTATGCTGTGCTTTTGTACCAGCGACAAACCTCTTCAAGCTGTTTCATCAGAATCAGAATCAGTTTTTTTGGCCAAGTATGTTTACACACACATGGAATTTGCAGTTTAGAACATCCGTCCGGAGAAACACACACACGTGACAAACATGGGGGAACGAATGCCCAGGGTCCTTCGCAACATCGTGCGCTACCTTTGCAGTTTAGAATACACACACGCACATAGGAAGGATGAGTTAAAAAAAGAGCTTTGATCCTGTGTTTTATACAGAAAAACACACGAGCATGCACACAAAAAACTACTCTGCGAAAGGAGCAGCTAAGGAGGGGGGAGGGGGTGGGGGAACAAAACATATGGTAAGGGGGGAGGGGTGCAGCGGAGCCGGTGGCATCCAAGGCAGCGTGCCGGGACCAATCAGAGACCAGGAAACAAACTGGCAACTAAAACGACTGCATGTCTGTCGGTATAATGCTGCAAAGCAGGAAAACTACAGAGGAAATTTAGAGTTTCGCAAGAAATTTGAGGGTGCAGATAATTTTCGTAATGAGTAATTTGTAATGTGTTATGAAATTTTGACAAAACCCCTAAAATTTAACATTTATAACTGCTGAAGTCCTTATGTTTGGATCAGGTGCTTAAATTAATGAAACAAAATTACAAAATAAAGCAAAAAAAGTCGCAAACTGGTCAATATGACACTTTAAACTACTTTTCACTAASAGTCATGCAATTCCACTAAGACATGGTCTTACAGTAAATCTGGAGTATCTTTTTAGGGATGCACAATAAATCGGCATTAACATCGGTATCGGCAGATGTTGGTCATTTTTTAGAATATCGTATCGGTCCGATAAATAAAACTGGGCCGATATTAACGACCAATATTCAGTTCCCACTTTTTAGCTTTGTGTTTCTGTTTTGGGAGGGGAAATGGTTGGCATACACATCAACTTCTTCAGACGTTTACCTTTAAATGATCCTCAAAAATATGTAATTTTCACAAAAAAACCCCAAAAATATCAGGAAAACTTATTTCTAGTAGCAAAGCAGGTTGGATGATGGTTATTTAATGTTATTTATTGTTTTTTTATCATCCTACAGGCTCTGACATGTTAAATAAATTTGAAACGGAGTTTTTGAAAAAATCCGTAAAACTTAAAAAATTCCATTAGATTGTTCTATTTGTCCATATACCTTTAAAATGAGGGAAAATCTGTGTAAATTATGTATAATCTGTACAAGTTGACATGTACGTATTGGTCATTTTTTACTGGATCGAAAAAAGAGTGTATTAGTGCGTATATGTATATAAATAATTTGTGTTTACGTAATATCAGTAGATATTGGTTTGCGGCCATAAAAGCAATAATAATATCGGATATTGATACCGGCTGAAATGTTCATATCAGTGCATCCCTAATTTTTTTCACATCCGAGGTAAAGTGGAGTTTCAGTGTTTGGCCCAAAAACCCACATCAGCTCGATAAACAGGGAATTGAACCACAAACTCCTTATCTCTAGTTGCAACAACTGTGAAAAACTGCCACGTATGAGACGTCAGACTTGATCTTACTGAAAAATATAGAAGTGAGATATTAAATAGAAATTTTTTTTGTTTTTCCT
>NW_013952413.1:2904744-2905899 GCF_001266775.1 Austrofundulus limnaeus | reverse complement strand
AGAATAGAATAGAATAGAATAGAATAGAATAGAACTTTAATGCCCACCGTAGTGGATTTAGATTTAGTTTATTCAGAGAAATATAAAACAAGCAGACATCCTGTTTCTTCTTTTATAAGGATTATGAAGTGTTTGTGTTTTGAAAAATCCAGTTAACTAATAAAACTGATCAAATAAAAAAAGGACAGGGACTTTCCATTTGACCCTAATCAATGAAAGAGTTAGTTTTATTTCAACGATGCACCTGTTACAGGTATGGCATATCTTATGAACTAAATAACCAAAGCTAAATTCAGAATAAAGATAAATAAACAAACAAACAAAAAAACAAATATATTAACAGCGATCCTCTAACGTTCAGCACAGTCACTTCTAATATAAGCCGTTTCCTTTGAGGAGCTGCAATGAACAGCAGCTGGAGACGAGTTACAAAACACCTAAACACCGCTTCCTGCAATAAAAAAACAGATTAGGTAAATTAGCTTTTCTAATTTTTCCACTGCTGAACGTTATAAAATTAGAGCACCTCAGACTAAAGTGAAATGATTTTTTTTTCTCTCCTCCTTGTAATTATCATGTAAGCCACTCAAATAAATATGATTCAATTTCAGCAAGGATTGGAGTTTTTATATTCATGCCTACATACATTAGGGAGCGTCTCAGAGGAATTATAAACACACAGAGTTGCTTTAATGGAAGAATAA
Source organism: Austrofundulus limnaeus (assembly GCF_001266775.1). Lineage (NCBI taxonomy): Eukaryota > Metazoa > Chordata > Actinopteri > Cyprinodontiformes > Rivulidae > Austrofundulus > Austrofundulus limnaeus. The sequence continues at coordinate 2,905,195 of NW_013952413.1, read as the reverse complement.
GCAAACATGTAAATGAAAATAACCACAAATAGAAAAACAAGCTGAACTGGTTTCATAAAACCCAATTTTGGCTTTTTTTTTTTGTGTGTGAGTGTGTTTAATCTTTAAAGATGCAAGTCGTGTTTGAGAAACGCTGTACGGATGATTTTTAGCAGATTAGTGTGAATCTGTTGAGCTTCTGTTGGCCTGAGGGTCTACTGTACATCTATACTCCTGAACCGACGCTAACCCTGTCCTCCATCCTCACGTCTTAGCTGGTCAGAGTTGCCTGACACTAACTTTAAACAGAGCTGAAAATTAGCGGATTATTTCAGCATAAAATTACTGAAACTCACATTCATACAATCTTTTTTTTCTTTGAGTAAATGTGAGCACAACAGCAGAATGAGCTGTGGTATGTCAGCTGCCAGCAATTAAAACATAATAATAGTGGTGCTATACGAAATATTTC
>NW_013952413.1:2901840-2903399 GCF_001266775.1 Austrofundulus limnaeus | reverse complement strand
GTATATAAACTGAAACAACTAGTGCATCCTAAATTTAACATAAATTAATTATTTTAATAGAATATAATCATTTCTGCAGTTTGTGGGGAGGTCAACTCCTAATAAATGTCATTACGTTAAATTGAACTGCTCCTTTTAAATCAACACAAGTACAAAAAGTATCAGATACTTTAAGAGTTTTACTCACTATTCTAAAAGGAGACTTTAACTTTCACCAAAGTAATTTTCTGGTAAGGTACTTGTACTTTTACTCAAGTATCACTTTGTGATGCTGTATACAACACTGCTCATCGGTAAAGTTTTCTAAAAATTCTAAGTAAATCCAAAGAATACTAGAGTTTCCATTTGATAAATCAGTGCAGTTATCATACTTCTACTTCTTTTTACTGGTAGTTTATTCATAAGGTCCATAAAATGTGTCAAACCTCCAAACATCTTGTTTTTGCCAAACCAAAGTTCCAAACTGTTATTTTTACTCAMACAACCAAGACAGGAGAAGAAAAAGAGCCACATTTGACAAACTATAAGCAACTAATATTTCCCAGTTTTCCTTCATTAATCTGTTACAAACGCTTGTTATGATTTCCTAAAGTTAAAATTTTTTTAAATAGATTTTTTTTCGTACAAACTGGCGCAGCTCTACATAAACGCACCCCCTGCAAAATTTCTAACACCGAAAGCACCAAAGTTGCTTGTTTAACCAGCAGGAGCTGAGCAGGAGAGATCACCTTTGACAGGAAACTATTGACCTGTAATTATAGCGCTCCCACCGGGTCAATCAGGGTAACTGCTTATCCCAACAGTCCAACAACACATCAGTCACCCTCACTGTAAAACTCCAAAAACAAACTGATGAATCTCTGCATGGCAGGATCTGGTTTAGGTGCAGCTTTCCTTTAGAATTTCCTAAAATGAATTGAAATGGGGAAACATACGGGTCTAGCACACAGCAGTGACTGGTTGTCCACTGGGAACCAACTGGATGAGCTGGTGTGTGTGTGTTTGACTGACTGTGTCACACTGTGAGAATCAGCAGGTGTGAACAGCCAGCATGTGTGTGGTGTCATGTGAATACATCTATTTCAGAAAGACAGAGAAGAGTGACACACCAGGACAAAAGAGACAGAGACAGAGGCTGACTTCGGTGCTGCTCAGCATTCAGACGGAGTTCAACCCATAATCCAGCAGCGGGAGGGGGGAGGGGCGGGGGGGCACTCCTGGGATTGACAGTCAAGTGAAGGATGACCAACATGCTCACTATATTTACACAACAGCTCTCAACCATCCTGCCCTGAACTCACAGTCAACACGTGAAACCCTCCTAAAATAACTAAATCTCATTGATCAAACTAAATATCATGTTTACAATCTAAAGCTTGTTGCTTAAAAAAAAAGGGAGTTGTTTTAAGTGTGTTCCTGTTCACTCTTTACAAACTCAAAATGCATCATTATAGTGTTTGGCGAAACGGGCAAAAAAATGAATCATGATTAATCGGCACGTTTGGTATACGACAATTATGACAATTGCACTTAATTTTTTTTTTACTGTAACCCTGTAT
>NW_013952413.1:2898986-2900863 GCF_001266775.1 Austrofundulus limnaeus | reverse complement strand
ACATCTACATCAATAAAATTGTAATTTGAGTGAATAAAATAGAAATATCATTATATATCAGTTTACAAAATTTTGCTATTTTCCTTTATACTAAAAAAACTGCAAGTTTTCAGGAAATATCTAGTCTAGAAAATAATAATCTACAGTCCTGTTTATTATACTTAAGGGAAATGTTCCCTATAGCAGTGAAGTGGCTTGATTAGCTTTATGACAACATCCCTGTCTTAAAGATGCTTTAAATTAATGTTTTACGGATGGTTGAAGCACTACAGGTTTGTAGCTCTAAGAAGACATCTAGGTTTTAATATGACTACTGAGGCACTGTCAGCATAGTCTTATAAAATTTATTATTTGACTGATATCCACCAAATAAGATGTAAGACCAAAAAAACAAAAACAAACTTTATGGGAAATACCATCTTCAGTTACTGARCACAACTGAATGAGACAGAGAGCAACAGGTAAGAGAGGTGGAGACGAATCAAACAGGAAAACGTTTTAGATATTTTATTCAAATTTATTTAAATCGTAGGAACGGTATGATAAACTTTGTTTTGACACTGTGACTTTGTAATACACCTTTTAGCTGTTAATCATCTCACACTGGCCTTATTTCTTTATCACTTTTTTTGTCTCACTATGCCTTTCCTTCTGTTTTCAATTTTTCCAGAAACCAAACCTTTTCACAAAATAACATTCTCTGCTCTAACTTAATACAGTTCATTTTGGCAGATCCCTGAAATTTGACTCTGGCCTGAAACCCTAAAAAARGAGCATTTCACAAAGAGCAGAGTTGACAGCGATGTCTTATTGTCTTGTCTCCATTAGCTCCGCTCAGCCCAGCAAGGTTCAACCAGARAGGGTCTGTATGTGGCTGAAAGGCCTCCCACAAAAACAACAAAGGAATCTGAAAATAGCCCACGCATTTTAAAACATTTAATTCATGCGTTCATCACAATAAATCAGAAGAGATCTGAAAGTTCCTCATGTATTATTAATTCAAGTAAGGGTGCAAACTAATGAGCCCGGCTAAAATATTTTTATCTTATCAACAAAAAGTCCTCTAAGAATCAGTAAAYATTATGCCTCCATGTTGGAGCTTTCAGGCAGCTTTTGGCTGGCGTGTCACAGAATTGTTAAATGTGGCTAGCTGAGCCTTGGACCAGTCAGGTTTGGCCCAAATCTAAGGAAAGCAGACTGGACCAGGTCCAGCAGCTAAAGCCCGGCCAGCGAACACAAGCCATATGAATCCTTCAGCTAAAGCAGAACGTACCTCAGAGGAGGCTCACAGTGCTGTTCAACAGGAAATGTCAGAAGCTTTGATTTCATTTTGTGGATGCTAGCTAAGAAAAATGTAAATGACACAGATTTATTATGAAAAAGAAACCAGAAACCTCTGCTGGAAACCAGTTGTCTGTAGCACTGAAAGCTACTTTTAGCAAAATATCTCATGAAACGCTAAACAAACTTTCAGAAAGTAATCCCTGGGCTGGCAGGTACGACTAATTAATATTTGTTTCAACTTTAGCATTAATTGTTAGCATCAGCCCTGTTTGTCTTYAGCAAAATATCTCATAAATGACTGGATTTTTATGAAACTCTTAGAAAAAAATTCTGGTTGTACATCTTTGGAACCCTACTCAAGCTAACTGACTGTGGCAAACACATAAAATAAATATAATTACCGTATTTATTCGTGTATAATACGATCTCATGTATAATACGACCCCCCCCCCCACCTTTTGTGCTTGAAAAGCATAAAAATTTAATCCTCAAACTACTTCCAATTTCATACAGACTTCATGATTTTTCAGCCTTTGCAGTCTTTATACTGTACATATCAGTAAAATGATCATTGGACTGTTCATTTTATTTTA
>NW_013952413.1:2886205-2897676 GCF_001266775.1 Austrofundulus limnaeus | reverse complement strand
AAACAAACAAACAAACAAACAAAAGACTCTGGGAACCCAAGGTTTGGCTCGGTGCCCTTAGAGCAGGGGTCTCCAACCAGTAGCTCGTGAGCTCATTTAAAGTAGCTCTTCAGCGCTTATGAAAAATTAGGAGAAGCAAAATTTCATTTGTCACTGACCAAACAATCTTTCATTTAATTTCAATCAATCTATAGATGTCCCTTCSCCTTGATTGTCAATCAGTTTAGGGCTCAGTATGGTCGATCGGCAGATGACGCGCGGTTACGTGGCTGTTCGGCATTCGTTTTCGCACACACCTTTCACTGCCCCTTGAAACCCCTCCGCTGCGGTATATGTCACTGCGTGGGGTTTCTTCCCGCTGGAGTCTACAATGCGGGAAAAAAATCGGAAACCCATCACCTGATGTTATTTGTGCACAAGTCTGTTGCAGTTAAACACTAAGTTATTAGTGTGTAATACACTATAATATGAATGGATAAACACAAAAAGCACATTCGTGTAAATTCAGTGTTTTTGTGGTGGCTTCATGTGAATTGAAACAATGTTTTTTGTGCAAAACAAGCTTATTCCAATGGTTTAAGTTTAAAATTAAATGTTGCAAAAAGGAGCTTTCGGACAATTTCGTTTTGTGAAAGTATCTCTTAAGGGGAAAAAGGTTGGAGACCCCTGCCTTAGAGCCAGCTGAAAGAAGGAGTCAGAAAGCCGAAGACACTCCTGTAGCTAAATRCCTGTTCACGTGGCTCTCAGGTTGTGAAGGTTATGAGACCGTGCACCTGGAAAATACCTGATACCAGAGTCCACACCTCCCTACAGTAAGGACTACAAAAGCGGGAGACACTAAGAAAACAGAGGCAAATCAAAACTAACAACCTCATTTTAATTTATTGATTAATTAATTGATTTATTGTTTATCGTGACAGGCTTAAGTGTGACATCTTGTAATGAGATACARCATAACGTTATTTTAATGTACTGAGCAATACAGACATAACTCCATAATTTCTCAGTGTAAAACTTTACCACGTTAGGCGGCRAACAATAAGCATCTCCTTTAAGGTACTATATGCCTTAAACTGTTTTATATCCCTCAGCTTTTGTCCATATCMATCTCCCTCCCTCTGTCTGTCTTGCGTCCTTTGTGCTGCTTCCCTCTGACAGACGACATCCTGCCTTCATTTACGCCCGCGGACTCTCTGACGAACCACGTGGCGTGACGATGTTTGTTGTCAAATGCAACAAATCAGGCCGACTCCAAAGGGACCCGAGGTGAACTGACACAGTCGCAGCCGTGACGGCCTTGACGCCCGTCAGCCGATAAGGCTCTATTGATTCAAATGAATCGCACCCCATCTGAGGGGGATTTATCAATGTGTCAATGGCCCACCAGCCAACCACAAATCACCTGTGCAGGCTAGGCCCTGGAGATTTGCAGGAAATCCAGTGGATTGGGGGAACAGCATAGCGAGGATCCTCAGTAAATGGCAACAGAGCTGAGGGTTAAGTCCTAGCATAAAGACACGTCCATACAGAATGGAAAAGCAGACAAGAATTTCATGAAAACACTCAACAAAACACTGCGCAGTAAGTGCTTCATGTATGCATCATATACATTTTTTAAACATACAATGCATCCACTGTGTGAAATGTAGATGTATTTGCAGATAAAGTGCAGATCTCAGCCTTACAACTCAACGTCTCTGTTTAAGATGGACCATTTTCCCAGGACGCTTTTGTCAGTCTGTATCTTTTTTGTTGTTGCCTCCAACCCGTCGTGGCAGAAAAGCCTCCAACAAGAGTGTAGGCGTGTCTGTGGCCTGACCTTGGAGAATTACCAACGTCTGAAACCCCATTCAGCTCGTGAATAGTGTGCATCTGACTGGTGTGCAAAGGAAGCATACTGCTGTAAAAGATTCAAACAGCTTCAAGTTACCGAGGAAGATCTTTTAACAAAAGTAACGACTGACTGGATGTTTCACTTATCTTTTCATTTATAATCTACTGAATAAGACGGGTATTTCTTTTTTAATTTACCAATAATTTACCAGATTTGAAAATAAATGTAGTCAATGACATTTTTCACAAAAAAAGTTGTGAAGTCTGTTAGAGCTCAGATTATGGACCAGTCTCAGTTGCTGTAACACTGACAGATTATAGCCATATTCATGTTTTATTTTACAATCAGTTGGGTGTGGCGGCCATCTTAAATTTGGTTGGTTTTAAATGAGAATGAGCTGTAGAAGTGGATCCAATGTGCAGTTTCTGCAAGTTGTATAAAACCTATGGTGCCCGACATTATATTAAAAAAAAATGCCTCGTGGTCACACGTTATTATTGCACTGCCATGTGATATAACGTGTGGCCACGAGATAAATAATGCATTGGTCACAAGATAATTTTGAGTAGCTTATTATTGTTATATGTTGTATGTTAATATAAACAGTTCACCTTTCAATTTAGGCTATTTATGAGATGACAATGAACACCCAAGTTGTGTGTTGGAAAACAGATTTTTGTTTAGATTGGATTTATTTATTCATTTAAAAACAAATCAAATTATATATACAATTAAAAAATACTAATTACTAATAAAATGAAAGGAAGCAGAAAGAAGAAAAAAATCTTATTTCCAAAGAAATAAATTCAAACAATAATAATCAAGTAAATATATATAAATGGTAAAATGGTAAATGGACTGTACTTATATAGCGCCTTTCTATCCATCCAGGACACTCAAAGCGTTTCACATTACAGATCTATATATCTCAAATCCTTGTTGAACAACAATTCTTATGGAAACACATTATACTATTTCATATTTCTTTAACAAATTCATTTTTTATCATTCTTTTAAACAAATTCATTGAACCAGCATTTTTATGATCACTATCCAGATTACTCCACAATCTTATTCCTTGGACTGAAGTATATCTGTCCTTCAAATTTGTTTGAATTTTAGGTTTTACTAACATCTCTGGTCCTTTAAGATTATAATCAACTAACACATATAATTTTAATAATTTCAATTGATAAAATAATGCATTTGAAGTGTGACAGTAAGGTTTTCTAGTGATAATTCCTACAGCTTTTTTCTGTAAAACAAAATAAGATTTATAATTGTTTTACATTTACATTTTTTACTGTGTTCTTGAACTCAACATAACTCCGACTCCTTCTGCAGCCAAGGCACAGAGTGAGAACAGAGCCTGTTCTGAGTGTTGAGCTTCAATAAAAAAAAGACAAAGACAACTCCAGACCTTTGTCCTACAGCTGCAACATATAACGTTAAGAATTACTTCATAACAAGTGAGTCATTCATTCCTATATTAAAATAAAATGAAATTAATTCAAATGTATCCACGTAAACAATCGACCGTCTGTACATGGAAATGACTGCAATAATTATCTCATGGCCACAACATAATTATCCGGTGGTCATTATTTATCCCGGGGCCACAAGATACTTTTTTATCCAATATCACCAGACAGGCTCTGTAAAAACCAATCCAGTGATTCATTTTGGTAACAAAGACAAAAATGGGCAAAAGCATAATCAGTCTGCTTTTAACTCTCAGCAGCAGGAAAAAAAATCTTGAAAACTGAAGTCATAAATAGTTACAGCTTGACTTCTGTTGTTAGATTAGGGAAGAACAAGAAAGTAAGGTGACCTCGACTGGATTGATCAATGAATTATGTGTGAATTTGTGCTGAATAATGATAAAACTGAAACTTTTACTGCTTTTATGCTCTTGGAACAAACAGTGAAACAAATCTGCGTGCATAAACATGACAGTAATCATGTTAAAATCTCGTACTGTGTTTGATATCAACACGAGGGTCCTGCGTGTTTTAACAGACTTTTACATGTTGGCGGTCTTTGGCCACCAAACAGCCACCTGCCAGGCATTATGGAGAGAAATGAAGGCAGAGGGAGAAAGTCATTGCCCTTGAAAAGCCTCCACGTAAACCCAACATGACTTTTTAACTCTCCGAGCCGAGTCATTAAAGAGGTTTAATTTCATGTCTGCATATTTGTTTCTCGCACCGTTCCCTTCCTTCACAGTGACAGTGTAGGTAAAGTCAGGGTAAATATACGCTTGTATGTCACTTTAACACAGGAAGAGGAATAAGAGCGCGCTCGGGAAAATGACAGCAGAGAACATTCAGCTGCGGGCCTTTACAGTGAAGGCTGCTTCGGCAACAATAACACGACTTCTACAGATACACACTGACAAGTCAGACTCTGACTTACTGACGGGAAAATTTTCTGAAGGCATCGGCTAAATTTGTAACGACAAAAAAAGGGATTGAAACACAAACAATCAAAACAAAACAAATAACGGAGTTAAAAAAAAAAGAACATTCACAGTTTTGTAAAGTTGTCAAAGCAGAAATCAAATCAATCGTGGCGCATTGACTTTATACGAATCCACCTTCTCAACAAGTTTCAGAAGTTGATGGAGAGGTTCAGTTTTTTAGGATCTACCTAAAAAAAGAAAAACCCACAATGCATATTATAAATAATCAAATTTAACATGGGAACTCCCTGTGTGCTTTAAACTCCAGTCTCAAACAACATTAACATCGTATTCGGTCCAATAAAAAAAAAAAAAAACTGGACCAATATTAAGGTCCAATATTGATTTCCCACTTTTTAGCTTTGTGTTTCTGTTTTGGGAAACGGTTGTTCGAGTGGCATCTGTTTGATCATGATAGAGTTAGTGATGCTGCACAGTCAGGAATAACTGAAGTAGAGAGCCATGTCAGCAGTTTGGTCATTTGTTTACCGTATTAAAAAAAGACACAAGTGTATTTGTGCGCATGTGTAATATTGGTGAATATCGGTTATCACATTAATAATATCAGATATCGATATCGGCTGAAATTTTCATATCGGTGCATCCCTATTGAAAACTTAAAGAACTATTATTTAAAAGCCTAACATTCTTTAAAAAGCTATCAAATAATAAACAACCTGTTGTTAGCATTTCTGTTCAATTCAGCTTCACCTGTTAGTTATAGGAAGAATTCAGGAGGCTGCTCTGATTGTGATGATAAAGATGAAAATTAAAAACACAGGAGGAAGTGGTGGGCACAGTTCCCCTAAAGCAGTGGTTCCCAACCTTTTTAGACGTGTGTACCCCCGAGCCATTCTGTCATACCACTAGTACCCCTTCAGTCAAATATAATGCTGATTCTCCAAACCTATAATGTATAACTTGTTATTAAAAGAAAAATATTTATTTAACCCTCTAGAACAGTATTTCCCAAAGTTGGGGTCGGGACCCAAAGTGGGGTCCCAAAACATCAAGGTGGGGTCCTGAAAATATTTTCTGAGTTAATTACAKTTGTGCCTTAGTTGTTACAAAGGAGTGAGGTTATTATATTTTAAATGGATAAATGTAGTATAAAAATATTGTCACTATGCCCATGTTTTGTTGACCTGATACAAATGTTTATCATCCAAAACTAGCTGGGGCACAGCTCTCTGCTACTGTTATTTTGTGGGTCAAAAGCTGCACTTTGGTTCCCAAAGTTGGACTTGGGACCCAATAATGGGTCATGAAGCACCTTGGATAATCTCCAGAAATCAATTTAAAGGGTAATAAAATAATTGCTGATGTAATATTTTTCCCTATAATTATTACAAAAACACAAACTAAGTAAAAATAAGTATTTATATTTGTGTACAAGCTGTTTAGATTGTCAAAAGCCTGTGTTTTTAGGGTTATTAACAAAGTTCGTGTACTCAGACCAGTAATATTTGGGGTCACAAGTTTTTGCCATGGATATTTTGTGGGTCAGAAGATAAAAAGTCTGGGAACCACTGCTCTAGAATGTTTAAATCTCAGGCATTTTATTTTTTTCAACTCAAATTAATACTCAAAGTAATTAAATAAATAAACCAGGTGCATTAAACAGCAGCGTCCAAAATATGTCACCCAAGTTACTGGTAGCAAATTCTGTGAGATTCCACRTTTTATACTGGATTCCATTTTGTGTTAATTCCGTGATTCTGTCTATTTCCACATTGCGGAAATCATAGGGGCCCACATATCTCAGTCCTATTTTTATTCATGTTTTTACACACCTGGTAAATTTTTCCACGTACCCCCTGTAATATGCTCGTGTACCTCAAGAGGTACACGTACCCCCTGGTTGGGAATCATTGCCCTAAAGCACTAAAGAAATAATACGGGAACTATTGATTAGTGCTTTTGCTAATTTTAGAATTTATTAGTGGATTAGCACTTGCTAAATTTATAGGCTAAATTTAGAAGCACTGAGGTCTATAAATGTTATTGATCAACATTGTTGTTAACAGCTGAGGGTGAAAACTGCACTTTTTATTCATACTTGTGGTGATATATTGACAATATATTTATTTATTTTTATTTATTCACCGTTCTTTAACCAGGCAAGTCCCGTTGAGATCTCAGATCTCTTTTTCAAGGGAGGCCTGAAGGCAACCTATTGTACATGATTTTAGGGGCGGGGGAAACCGGAGTACCTGGAGAAAACCCACACAAGCACGAGGAGAACATCCAAACTCCTCAMAGARAGAYCCCAGGTCCAAACCGGGGATCKAACCCAGGACCTTCTTGCTGTGAGGCGTCGGTGCTGACCACTGAGCCGTCATGTTGCCCAAATACAGCTGAGAAATGTCAATGATAAGTTTTAACAGAGCAAYATGTGACTCATGTTGTCTGTTGAAGAATGTTTATGGGCTGACTGGGTTATTTTGGTGCTTTAGAATTAGCTTTTGCAAAATTTTCAGTGTCTTAGTGCTAGAATTAGGGGACCTAAATATTTGAGTTAGTGCTTTAGGGCTAGTGAAACTAATTTTTAGATTAGTGCTGCCCACCTGACAGGAAACTATACTACTAGTGAAATAAAAAAAAAAAAGTTAATATCTGTTTAAATGAGAGTGGTCAAAATAAGTCAAAGTTTAAAAAAAGAACTCTCAGGGGTTTCACACTCCAGTCAAGCAAATGTTGAGCTATGTGCACATTTTTTGTAACCAAAGAGTTTCTTAAGGATTTGGARGCTACAGAGGAGCGTGCAGGCAGGGTGAGACTCCAAGTGAATGTGAATAAAAAATAAGTAAAACAGTCTGTAGTCCATCATTATTCAGAATAATTGAGTTCAGCTCATCTAGCAGGAAACTACATCAGACTCAAATAGCTGATCTGCAAAATGATGAAACACCCAGAAACCAGCACAAAGCAGAGCCGAGCTGCTGGTGAAAATTACCTCAAGTGCCATGTTCCTCTCTGCGCTCGCTGCATCTAACGCTGAAAATACACAGCGAGGTGTGCCCTGCATGCAACAATAAAAATCAATGTTAAACGACTGCCGTAAATCTTTTCTGAGCAGTTAATTGTTAGGCTGTCTTTATTGTTAACAGACTTGATGAGGGCACCAAAGATTTGGACAATAAAGAATAATCATAAAATCATTTTTTTCCCTCTTAAACATTCATCATGTCATCACCAGTGCTACAATTATAAAGTAATCGTGTATGTAATTATTTCAGATAATCAAGATCATATCTGCATAACTGTCACGGTTGTTTTTATACGCCAATATGAGAGCAGCTTGTGGAAGCGAAGAGAAATGTCATCATTTCACTCCGTTTTTCCCCATTCGAATGAAGCTGTCAGATTTCTGCAGCAGACATGACGTACATTAAATGATCCACGTGACACAAATACTTGTCAAGAAAACTAATTTGATTAATTCTTTTTGACTTATTTTCCTRTTTTCATTTTAAAAGCTATAATTGTGCACTAAGGTTGTGTACTTCTCATAAAATTTGGATCGTACAATATTATAGTANTTAAGTAGCCTGTAAATATCAGTAAGTAGCATGTAAGTACCAATTAAGTAGCTTGTAAATATCAGTAAGTAGCATGTAAGTACCAATTAAGTAGCTTGTAAATATCAGTAAGTAGCATGTAAGTACCAATTAAGTAGCCTGTAAATATCAGTAAGTAACATGAAAGAACCAGCAAAGAAGCCTGTAAATATCAGTAATTATCAGTAAGTTTAAAAAATAATTCTGTTTACTTATATTTCACCAGTTCACAATCAAAATAATTCCAAGCTGGTATAAACATTTTTTACAAGTCCAATTTAAATTAAATTATGTGCAGTCCACATCAGCACCATAATTGTTCAAGTCAAATTCAGGGTGCTGGCAATTATAAATATCATTTTTTTAAATGAATGTCTAATACAACATCTAAGTCACAGCTGAAATGTGCTGAACTAATTTGTTGTTGAACAGAAGCTCGTTCTGTTTAATAAGTTCGAACAGATAATTAGTTTTAAGTGGCACGAGGTTTCACCATGTCACTCAAAGATCCTCAACAGAACACAAAGTGGTTCAGATCCAAGATTCCAACATGTGACCTCAGTGTTTCAGGGCAAACAGCGCTGAACAGAGAGAACAACAGGACATAGACCGACTACAGGCACGTCTGTCTTCTCTGTTATCTGAGCGACAAAGCAGCCTGGAAGGAACCGAGGGAAAGAGCCAGGAAAAAGGTGGGTCTATTGTCCCGGCATCCTGCTGGATGTGACTGATGCTTGTGATTTGACCAGACGTCCCTTCTCTCTCGCTCTCTTTTCAAATGGTTTTCTGGGAACATCCTCTCAGAGCATCCTACATGCTGTTGGACCTCATTGGAAACTAGAGTTACACGTTATGTCAAAAATACGAMAAGCATATATCTCTTTAAAAAAAGCAAACCTTTAACCTGAACATCATACACAAAAATCAGCATTCAAACTATTTCTAATACTTTGTTCCATTTTTACAACTCTTATATTAATATGTTTGACTAAATGGGGACTAATGGGATATGACTTTTAGATTTTGTAAATTTTATCCTTTTTAAATTACAGTACCCTAAAAATCTGAAGGGGGGTTCTGTTTTCAGAGAACCTGCAATGTGTGGAAAAACTACAAATTTGGATGTGGTTTAAAAAAAATTAGAACAGTTGATTGTCCTGTACATTTGCATTTAATTTGGGGTCCAGGAGTTACACTTAAATTTTAAATGTAACTAAGGAGTATTGTGTCCCCCCCCCAAATCTCTGTTCTAGGATTTCACACCAAAGAGCATCTTTCTAAGGAGTAAAAACAATAATCAGGCAACGAGGTATTCAGCTCCGACACCAGCTTTTTTTGTAATGAGGTTACTTTGTCCCTTCAAAACGATCGGCCCGTCTGCCCACCTTTTAGCGCTATTATTCTTTAATTTAGCAAGAAGGATGTCGGCGAAGGCTTAACGAAAGGAAGCAGGAGTTAATGTGATTCGGTCCTTTTCTGGAGAAATGATAAAAATATAAAACGTCTTTGTTTTAAAGGGGAGAGCTTTGAGCAACAACTCACAGGCTCACAAAGGCAGAAGCTTGTTCTTTGTCAAGAAGTATTAAATCACAAAAATTTCTAATAATACTGATTTGGTTGAAAATAAATAAATAATAATAATAAYGTTGATTCTGTAAAGCTGAGGAAATCCAAATACAGTTGATGTGTACCAAGTTTTTAGGTTTTATTTATTGATTTGTTCTTTTATACGAGGAGCAAATAATTATAATATTTTTAGTGTCACTAAAATTATCATTAGAGAAATAAGGGTGTAGATTTCCTTAAACGAAGGGATATCACCCTGTAAGAACATTTTGTGTTCATTAACTGAAATCGAGATGAAAACACATAAATGTTGAATAAATTTAAACGTGAAACGAATGAGGACCATACAACACCAGTGACTGGAAATGAACGAGGATTTAATGCTCTCAACGCAAGCAGGAAACCCACGCTSAATGAAAAACCGGAAACGCCGGCTACAAGTACGTTCTTCAGTGCCTGGTACGCCCACTACTGGCCTATGGCTGAATCACAGGCACTCTGAAAAGCAATGCTCACTTAATGTTTTATAAACGGTTTCTTATGTGTTGTGATAATGTTTCGGGCATGTATCTATATTTTAATCAAGACATAATATTTAAACAATGGATTATAAAAGTCAATACTTAAAAAGGAAAACTAAGAAAATGGTGTAGTGCTTTTAAAATCACTATCTAACATGACTAATTAATTTCTTCAACCCGCTGCCAGATTTTTGACCATTTTGGTCAAACCAGGTAAATGACAATATGCTTATTTATTTGTGTAAAGTCTCTCTGATCACCACTGTATGTGCAAGCACTGTTACTCATTCCAATCCTTACAGGAACACATCAGGAGGAGTCTTATTTTCTTTGATAAAAGATGAGTCTAATTATCACAAAAATATTTGTGTATTCACACCGATTTTGTCAGGAATAAACAATCACTTTAATCAACAAATAATTTTCCTGGTTAATCAGGCACACTTTTACTCCTATWAAGGCTAAAAACCAGCAAATAACGTGTCTTCTGTTCAACTAATACTCCCAACTATTGGTTAAATTCTGAACAAACAAACAAAAACAATCGCAACCAGCTTCCAAAATGGTGCAATAAGGAAATAATTATCATTTTTGAATAAAAGTAATTTTGTCATTGAAAGTGTAAAGCTTGTTTCTCTGGGTATTTATCAAAATTTTGTGTGAATGAGAAAAGAAATACAGCTTAATAACTACATTTCTGAATTATGCCAGCAAGGATAACAAGTTTATTTAGGAATTTACAGAAATTAAAAACAGTAGGGTTGCATACCAAGAAGTGATCTTTCACCTCAAAGTAGAACATACAAAATAACAACAAAAGTTTGATTTTGAGCATGTAAGCCATTAATGGCTCATCGTGCAGCAATCCTGCAGTTAAAACGTGGCTTTAAAAAGAGAAGACCCTCACAGTTTCTGTGCACGTTAAATTTTACGAGCCAGGCAAACTGCAGATGCACATAATGTGACGTCTGCACAACACATTCTGCCTATGGACAGGCTGGATTATTTTTTACCCTTTTTATTAACCAAGCAGAAAGAATGCAGGTCTCTGTAGTTCTCATATCTCACATTTGTCCCTCTTTTAGCAAAACATCTCGTGAATCACCAGACAAAATTTGTTGAAACTTGCAGAAAGTGATGACTGGATGTGTATCTACAACTGACAAACAATTGGAGCCAATCCAGTTTAAGAAGGCTGWCCCAGACAAAACCTTAGCAAACACGGTCGTTACTGTAATTCATTCTGTTCGACAGACACTGACCAAACATTTAGTGTGGTAGTAGCTGAGAGTCATGCACAACACACACAAACTGCTACTCATTAGATAGATTCTTGCTCAAAACTCATGAACTACAGGTAACTTTCTTTGTTTCTTAGCAAAATAGCTCTAAAAGAAACAGTTTGGATAAAAGATAAATTAGTTATTAAACAGTGAATTATTAAAGAATATTAATAAGGTAACCATTTTTGACATGAGCCCTGTAATAATAATAATAATAGTAATAATAATAACAATAATAATAATAAT
>NW_013952413.1:2878615-2884506 GCF_001266775.1 Austrofundulus limnaeus | reverse complement strand
GGAGTCACCCGCAGGCCACATTTGGCCCACGGGCCTTATGTTGACACATGTGGCCTACAGTATTTTTATAGATTTTATTTTACAGTTAAAATAAATGTTTATTAAATAAAGTCTGAAGTTACAAGTAATTGTGAATCAGGAACAGGAAACGCAAGTGAGTTGGATAAAATCACATATTTACTGTTTTCTTGCATTTTATAGACACATTTTATAGATAAAATTCACCCTATATTGTGCATATTTTAGGTAGATCCTCAGCAACACCTCATCCTTAATCCTCGCAGCTCAGCGCCAACTTGACCCTTACACCATAAGCCTATTCRTGTCAATCTGGCCTGTCGTGCTGATGGGAACAGATCCACTTTGCTCCTGACAGGAACAAGGGATTTCACCATAATGAACACTCCAGTTCCCCCAGTTCCACGGTGAAGCCAATGAGTCAGGTCCGCAGGCCCATTTAAATAATGAGAATGAGACTAACTATGTGCAATAGACACAAGAATCCAATAAAAGGCCTGCCAATCATTGTTACTGATCGCTCGTCCATCAGCTGAGGAAGTGTGACCATTAGAGGCACGGTCAGCAGCAGCAGCCCTGTGGGTAGGAGCACAGCACCTCCATTAAAATGCCTTTATTTTCCTCCCGTCTCACCCTCAGTGTTGTAGTTTTACTTACAGTGTTATTCTGCGTCTCCGCTCTCTTCCTCTGAATATTAATGTCCTCTATGCTAATGGCCTCGCGCCGGCTGAGGTCGACCAAGCTCCTCCTCTGAATGTTAATCCGCTGCCTCATTTGCATACGCTTAAGTGTCAAATTCCCCAACAAATCACCGCCGCCGCCTCCCGAACTGCCGGGGTCCGCGCCCTCCGAGCGACAGCGCCGAAACAATGTGGCCGCGCCGTACGCGTGGCATCAAACCCCACATCAAAGCCTGTTTGGATTGCCGGGTCAGAGCGGGTTCACGTGCGCTAAAATGAAGGTAATGGGATAGCAGCGGGGTCTGATGCAGAAATACAGCCGGCCAGGTAATAAGTATGAATGGAGCAGGTAATAAGGTTGGGATAGAAACAGAGCCGGAGTAATCACCGGAGCATGTGCTGTTTTAGCTGCAGCACAGTTAGCGGTTCAAAGGTGAGCGCTGAGCCCGGACAAACACATGATCAGCTGCGCTGTTGGCTTTTTATCTCCACCAGAGCTGCAGGCCAGGTGAAAAGGTTGCAACTGAGAGGAGACATAAAGTCCATCTGCATATTACAGGCTGAGGCTTATTGACAAACTTAACAGAGCATCAAACAGCAGTCACTGCTAATTGAAAGGAATAAATAATCCAACATCCATCTCATTTCTTTAGAAACTGAGAAACTGTTGCTTTTAGCATCAGGGAAGAAATTAGATATAATATTTTTTACATTTTTTTAATCTTTTAGGTCTGGTTTACAGGTATAAGATGTGCCTTTTGTAGTTTTTTAGGTGGAAAAATTCATCATTTTTAATATAATTTGTAAAAATTTGGCAGCTTTGATGTATTAACTACAAGAAACGTATTGAAAAGGCGTTTACCTGTTATTCTAAGCATTACTCTGCCAATTAATGAATTATAATATTTGTAAATCCTTTAATAGTTAAAAATTAACAAGATAAAATGTGCAAAAATCTGTAAAAATGCACAGCTGCTAAAAGCTTGTCCCAAAACTKGTTGAGAAATAAATCTTTAACTGAATTATTGAAACTAAAACAAGTGAGACAACAGCTAAAATCGGTCRCTTATAGCTAAATTATCAAAAGACAGCTAAAATAAGCAGAACTATAGCTACTATTCGGAATYGTTCTGCTTGTTTGTTAGCAAAATATCTCAAACTTCATGAACCACAGAACGAATCTGAATGAAACATGCATGATGTATGATTKAATAACTTTAAAAATCAATCCAATTTAAGCTAATTAAGCTGAGACAAAACCGTTTAAACCCAGTCAATTTTGCACTGAGCAGAACATCTAAATGGTAGCTGAGAGTCGTTCACAAAACAAACTCTGAGACATTTTATAAYATGAGATCACAGGTTGGACTAAATAAGTCAGTCATTCCTCCACATAAAATCATTTCAGTTTAAAACACTGGCATGTGCATTCCTTTAAGTAAAGCCAGTTTTTTTTACCATGCCGCAGGTTTTACCTGCACGATAGCTTCCAGTCTGAGTAAAATCTCCTGCAACCATCTAGTTCCTGCCAGCAGGAGCAGCAATGGCACCAAAAAGTTTAAAGGCCCACCTACGAAACAGGACAATTTGGATCATTTCCATCAGCGGACCAGCTGGAGCCAAGTCCTCGAGCACATTTCCAAAAAGCCAGTGCCAAAGCGAGGGCCTGGTAAGGTGCCCCCATTAAAAACCAACTTAAAGCGACAGGAAAGCAAATCATTCGGGGGGAATTTGTCTCAGCGGTGAGCCGGCAAGCCTGATGGTAAATACAGAGCTTTTCTTCCAGACAACAAACCTCAGCTCTTTTCTCTATATTTGCACCTATAGTCAGTGGCGGATCTAGGATTTTTCTGAATAAGGGGCCATCAAGGGGCCACCATATTCTTAGCGGGGCCAAGTATTTATTTAACACCTTTGTACACAAATCTCTGATTTTGATAAGATGTATACATTTAACTAGTCACACATGTTCAAACACTTGTAAGGTAATTTAAAAAAATCTTGCATGTATATTCTCCTTACAAGTTTTACATGTATTTTTACTGTACATAGATCAAAAACACTCAAACACATAGCATCTGACTCATTAGCACCTCTAGTGTTTGAACATGAAACTGCACCCGCCATCATTACTCTTGGGCAAAGGACAGATGAGTGACAGGACAGGGGCACTTCAGGGGGCCAATCAGATTTCAGCTGGGGCCAATGCCCCTGTGGCCCCGCCCCTAGAACCGCCCCTGCCTGTAGTTGAATAATTCCACCAAGATTTCTGTTTGTTTGTTGAGTCCAAYGTCCTTTTTGACTGAATCAACAAAAACTCCCAACAAATAGTCACTTCACAGAAAAAAACCCAACAAGAATTAATTTTTGTACATTTTTTAGTCCTGTTTATTATATTTTCTAACTTTGAGTATTTTTAAAGAAACTCTCTACTTATATTACCATGTAAAGCATTGATATTGCATTTAAGTTGTGTTTATGTTAACAGACTTTCTAATTATTATATAAGACCTGAGATCAAACTATATTTTCCAGAACATTAGGTCTATTTGGGTTATTCAAAATGAGAATAAGAGATGATCATTTTGCAGTGATTTGTGTTGCTCCTGCTGCATTAAGTCTATTTCAGTTTCAGTTGCATAAGTTTTATTCCAGCTTTTCATGAGAGTTTTAAACACGGATCCCATAAATCAAAATATAGGTTAACATAYTGTACATTAATTTCTGCTGGGCTTTGGGGAGAAAATGAAATATAGAATTAGATGYGCACGGCTTATGTAACAGATAAATATATTTTTAAATTGGTGCTAAAGTCAAATTGGTAGGAAAGGGGAGAAATCACTGCTTCGATAAATATTTACGAGATGAGTTTAAATCAGGTTGGATATAAAAAAAATCAGATCTAATAAAAACATTGTTTATGAAGCTTCAAGACACAAAAAAACATGAGTTTAATAATTAAAAATTCAGATTTTTATCATTCTAAAAAAAAAAGTCCTGTTTTGTTTAAAAAAAATAATAAAGCAGCTGTGACGTGGCTCCAGTCTGGTTCTAAAGTTGCCTGAGAGGAGAGCTGGGCCGGGCAGCGCTGCTCGCTGCTAAAGGCTGCAGAACGATTCCTCATGAACGCATCATCATTAAGGGACCTGCAGCTAACAACACGTTACAGGAAGTAAACATCTCCGCGCCTGCTTCATGAGAACATTTTTCATCTCTTTCATGGACAATCTAAATATATATATATATATATATATGACACACATCAATATGTTTATAATTACTAAGTCCATGGAAATTCCATTTATATTGTTTTATTTACTGAAAGCAGAGGCTTTAGGTGAAAATACGCCTTCTGCTTGCATGATAATTACTATATCATTTTCTTTAAAAGCCTGAGCCGATCTCCACATCTGGATTCAAACTGCAGCTATGAGGCATTTCTGCTGCTATATAAGACTTGTCCCTTTTTAGAAACACTGTCTGCATTTTATTCAAACAGTAAATACATCACTGACGCACGACGCACACGACTGCTGAAGAAAGGAATACGATGAGGAAAAACCTGTAATATTGTTATAAAAATGTACAATTTGAACAGAGAACGTGGAGATAAAGCYGCCTCTGTAACGCAAAGGTTCTGCGAAGCGCGTGCACACGTGCACATTCGAGGATGTGAGTGTGCGTCAGTGATTGCACTCGATGTGTGTGTGTGTGCTACAGGAGTTGAGGTCCACTGGGGCTCCGTATGAATAATGCATCAGACCGAGGCTGCTGCATCTCAGCAACATTGGCTTGGTCTCTCCGCTTAAAGTTCCTCTTTAGAAAAGTCAGCATCATTCTGCAGGCGGCTGCTGTAGCTCAGCTGGAGTCTCGGCTGGAAGAAAAAAAAGACTTCCAGAATAACTGCAGAAACCTCAGATGTTCACTTGGAGCTTTAAGCGTCTCAGGAAAACGCATTTTAAGCATTAATACTTGAACATGTGAAGCTAAATTATGAAGGAGACAATTAGCTGATTTAGTGGTGCCCAAACTTTCCATCACAGACTGATGCTAAAGACGAGTTCAAACTTTGACAAAACAACTCCACAAGTGCTCAATCATGACCCCAAACTTTGAGAACCAATGCACTTATTGAGTTAATTAAATATTAGAGACGTTGGGCAAATAATAAACTTAAAAGGGAGACTTTTTAATTTGTTTCATTTGGAAAAGCTGGAACAATTGTGTCGAAAACAGCTGTTCTTTTTATGAAACCTAATTCTTTTATATTTGGACCRATATACTGCATAAAATAAAGGTTAATAACTGTTAAGACGATGAAACTGAGCATCCAAACTTTCAAAGCTATAAGCTAAATCCACAATTAAAACAAATTATTACTAAAGAACCGAGCCGCCGTGTTCTCCTCGTCTCTCTCGCAGAACTTGACACATGGGATGAACTTTTYATCTGCAGATTTGTGATCACGGAACAGCTGCCGCAGACAGATGCTCGCCGTGCAGCTCGCAGTGGGGATCAGCAGAGGTTCAGGCTGGGTGACACTGAACGCCACACACGTTTAGCGCCCAATGAGTTGAAGCATCTGTAAACTGACATGAAATTAATTCGTCCCCRTGCAATCATAAACTCGCAATCAGGACCACTTTTCACCGAGGAAGTTTCACTCTGCAGAGGACGAATCATGAAGCTCTGCTTCCACAGAAACTCCTCTTGTTGTAAGTAAATAAAGAGACAAACGGTGATATTTGAATTAGTGGAACTGAAGACTTTTACAGGCAAAAGTTTTAGACTTTCCTTTTCTTTTCTTTCAGAAGGTCTGTAACTTCCATAAACATAATAAAATGAATATTCTGGTTGTGTTTCTGTTTGTTATTAAATATTCTCCTATAGGTGACAGAAAGTGATGCCTTTATGTGCGTCCTGCTGGGTGGCTCACATGACAGCAGGTTCATTGGACAACGCATCATCTCATTAAACAAGCTTAAAACTGTTTCCACAATAAGTGACTTCAGAGTGGGGTTTGTTGGTTTTTTTTAATGCAGCGACTTGTTTACTTTCACCTCAGGAATGTTTGGCACTTTTGGCACCCGAACCTCCTGACTGACGGACCTGATCTCTCTCTCCAGCTCCTGCACCCCCTCCTCCTTTCCTTCCTGCTCGAGCTGGACCTTCCTTTCCTAACCTAACTCGAGC
>NW_013952413.1:2869601-2877975 GCF_001266775.1 Austrofundulus limnaeus | reverse complement strand
CTCTTGCAAAGTTCAGTTGCATGCTTCTTGACTTTCCTTCCAGCTTTTTTTTAAAAAGGTGCTCAAAGACCTGATGCAAAAAATATAGATTAATATAAAAACTTTCTTTTTTTTTCTTATCGGTAATAAAACTGGATAAACTCAATTAACCTGAGGGATTAGAATTCACWATTTATCTCTAACAAATACAAAGTTATGTCTGGAATAATAAACAGCAACATGACTGAGTTATCCTAATCTTGTTTTAATTTTTTTAAGTAAACTTAGTAGTTGTTTCTAAGTCATTGAAATGTTGCTCTGAGGTGTATAAACTTTTGCTTCTGCATATTGGCAATAAAAAAAACATTGTTGAACTTGACAGAGGTGTCATATTGATTGAAAATGCTGCTTTTGGTCGTGTTCTTACAAAGTGTTGTTACTCGATTGCAGCCGAAGGTCAAATATTCTTATTGAGAACAGATCTGAGACATAAAGAAGAAAAGTGACTCATGCACCGATAACTTCCAGCTTCTTAAAGCATAAATACTGAGTCAGTTTTATTATATGTGTTTAAAGCATCAGGAAGCTCATTAAAGCTGGTCAGTTTCAGACACAACAGGATTTAGTGACATCTTGTGGCAAAACTGCATATTTCAACCAACTCTGCCCTCAGATTTTTACAGAACACCAGTGTTGTAAAAGTTTATGAAACCATGTTCGCATTAACTGCTTTTAGCAGATCTGTGTTGWTTTAAGATGACCACAATCCATTTGGGTCTTGGTCTCATTTCGATTAGTCATTAGCTCTCCAATAAGGATGGTCTTCATGGTCACGTGACCATCTGATTTAAAACCCTGTGTGTGGACAGAAAAACAGCACGATTAACCTGCTAACATGGTTTTCATACAATTTATTGTGTRTTTGTAACGATGCTCCCAAATATCAACATATTCAATGTTTGACCAGAGTGTTGGGTCTTTTTTTTAAATCCACTTCTCAGTGTGTATGAACCAGGTAGTGCGTCTTGGTCAAAGTTATAAAGAAGCTCCATCACTTACCTCTTCCTTGCTTCRGGGACAAGTTTCTTAGCGTAACCAATCTAAATCAGCTAATAATTGGTTGATTCTTTATTGGTGCGTATCGTCCTTTGTTGACTGTTTTCACTGACAGATGTGCTATTTCTCTTTACAAACTTGATCTTATTTGATTAGAATTARACTGTTTCTCCAAACTGAGTTTGTTCAAATACAATATATTGCCAAAAGTATTTGCTCACCCATCCAAAAGACCATGGTCCATAAAGACATAGACAGWGTCCTGACCTCAACCTGATARAACACCTTYGGGATGAATTARAKYGGAGACTGAGAGACAGATCWTCTCGTCCAACATCMGTATGTGACCTCACAAATGTGCTTCTGGAAGAATGGTCAAAAATCACCATAAACACACTCCTAAACCTTGCGGACAGCCTTCAGAAGAGATGAAGCTGTTGTAGCTGCAAAGGGTGGACCAAYGTCATATTGAACCTTATAGATTAGGAATGGGATGTACCTGAAGCTCATATGCGAGTCAAGGCAGGTGAGCCAAT
The DNA here is from genome assembly GCF_001266775.1 of Austrofundulus limnaeus. Classification (NCBI taxonomy): domain Eukaryota; kingdom Metazoa; phylum Chordata; class Actinopteri; order Cyprinodontiformes; family Rivulidae; genus Austrofundulus; species Austrofundulus limnaeus. Next base: position 2,876,404 of record NW_013952413.1, on the reverse strand, counting down.
ATTTTTGGCAATATAGGGTATCTTAATGACGATAGGGGTYGTTGGGCCAAATTGACATAAAAATTAATCCCAATTAATTGTGGCATTTAGTTGATAACGATTCATAGCTGGAAATTGTGCTTGCATGAGGCCAACATGGTCCGCATTTTTGGCTTTTCTCGTACTCCAGTTTACATCAGTGTTTCAGGTGATAGGGTTAGGGTAGGGTTGGGGTTAGCTGTTCCGTGCTGCCTTCCTGATAGCTTTTTTAAGTTATTTACTTTGAAAATGCAAATGATACCTAGCTTCCCAGTTGTTACATAACACCATCTCGCAATATCAAATAAAAATCTAAGGAAGAACAATGACTACGTACACAAAAATACGTCATCATGACCTGGCACTAGTTGTAATTGCTAAGTGGCAAATAATAATTGTTCAGAGTTTTACTGACAATTAGTTGCACACGATACAATTTTGCCCAACGCTAAATGACAGGTAAGATTTTAATCGACCGTAGCATTTCCACAGAACCCCACTTCCATAGATCTGATCCATCAGTAAAATAAAAAATGTCAGTTTTTTTAAACGTGGGGTAGAACCAGCGTATTGGCCCTGCAGGTTTAGAAACTGATACYCCACACAGATTCTACACCTGTTTCCCTGACGCAATTAACGATCCAGAAGACGTGCCAGCAATAAGCTGCGTGTCTTAACTCGGCGTGGTCGTCACCCGCTCCACTTGCCTCTGTAACCACCAAAACATCATCCCTGCATCGTCGGTGAAGACGCAAATGACCTTCCTCCAGACAATGCAGGGTGAAGCATGGCAGGCCGGGCTAATGCAATGGTCAGGTCCCTGACCGCAGCATTTCCTCTCATGGTCTGCTGCTGCCTCTCTCTGCAGCTTCCACGTGCACTCCGCGGCACATCAGAGGACGGTGAGGGGAGCGAGCTGATTCTGCAGGGACATCAGAGCATCAGAAACTAGTCCTGGCTTCCTGGCAACAGCTAGAACCCACTCATTAACCACAGCCAATTGTTGAATGAGTTCCTGGGAAAACAGTTCAGAGATCCGACTAAATAATTGTCAAATTTTAATGCACATGTTGCTAAATAAATAAATATTTTCTTTGATCCCATCTGCATTCTGCTAAGTGCTTATGCATATTTTATTGTTTCAAAATGTATGGATTATTAAAAAAAAATCTTGCTGACTATGTTGCTGCAGTCTTCTGTTTGCTGATCTACACTACAAATATTTGCAAAGGTCTCTAATAAAACAAACCTGATTCTGAACCCTTCTGTTGAAGACCCCCCACCACTCTGTCTCCCTCCTCTTGTTGCAGAATACCTACCAGGACCTGCACTTTCTCCTGCCACTGTCGTATTTCTGCCTCTTCGGGGACCTGCACTTTCTCCTCTGACTATTCTTCTCCCTCGTCTGACGGTTCTGCCACGAGGACCTGAATACTCTTCACCTCCACTCACTAACCAGACCTCACTTGACTCCAGTGATGACATCTCCTCACAGGGATCAGCATTGAGCTGCAATAAGCAACATTAGGCCACTGCTCTTTTCTAAAAAAATAAAAAATAAAAGATTTTTACTTCAGAGTCTGTAACAGTTAAAGCATTAGTTTGGAGCTTTTGAAACGAAGTTCAGTGGAAAGATTGTTAACAATTATTGTGTTAAAAAGCTCTTTGAACGACATCATTGGATAATAGTTTAATTCTAACCAGACAGACAAGCTAACTGCGTTTCACAGCAGGGCCAAAACCAAAAACTGACAGCTGCAGTCTTCAAAAAACCCTCTAATCTTAAATAGTGGTTGGTTCAAACGCTATTTTATAACCCATTGTCAGTTTTGCATTGCGTGGTTATTTACATGGAATATTGTGGGTTTTTTTACAAGCATGAACAAGCTGTGGGACCACCGGTGCAGAATGGGCATTTTCAGTTTTAATCTAATAATCATGTAGTACAAAGTTTTTAAAATACAAAAGTGTATAAAACAAATTGTTCATGTGAATTAATGCAAAATTGTTGACTTTTAGTTTGGTTTTGGGCAGCAGGACTCAAGAGTTATGAAAGGTAGGGGTGGGGAGGATGCTGCTGCCTCACCCCATGGCTGCCAGAAGACATGTGTCCAAATACATACTTTAAGACTTAATTAACAAATATAAACAAACAAACATAAGCAGCATTAATTAAAGATGATATTTGCTTTTAAATTCTTATTTTTCACTTTTAAATCCTTTAGTAGGGGTCTATATAAAATGGAACTGCAATGCTTTGGTGTGAATTCCTGCTGATTGTAACTCCACAAGCCCCGCCTCTTTTCTGGGGCGTGTCTCAGATCAACTGGTTTTGAGGCTGCCTCTTTCAATGCAAACGAGGTGCTTGACAGTCCCCCTCCAGCTTCCAGAGCGGTCCATTCTAGTTTGATAGAGGGGGTTTACGACTATATAGAGGTGCCGAAAGTTTTTATTTATAAATTAATTAAAAACGAGGAAAGACTTGCCCATCCAGCCTTACACGCTGGAGCCAGAGGAGAATGAAAATCACCAAAATATTGTTGGTGCAAAATACAACGTACAGTATATTATATTTACGCATTTCACCACATTGAATTTTTTGATATTTTTTCAATTCAAATCCACTCACAGAAAACCCCAAAATTTACCCACATTTACCCAAACATGGCAATAGTTCACTTTGATTTTTGTATCATTCGAACTAGCTGTTAGCTTCTCACAGAACCCCAATTCATAAGGTCTGAACTGTCCCCCTTAAAGCCTTTTAATTTACTCACAGTGCTCCACTTCCCCAGTCAGTAACAAACCAAATATTACAATTGACTCTCAGTAAATGTGGTTCATCTAATTGTTTAAAAATCTGTTGGAACAATTTAATCCAGTTTAGGCTTTGGCAGATTGTTGATGCTGTGTAGATATAATTATCTTACTTGAATACTCACTAATGGATTAACTTGCACACATCTCTACAGCATTACTATGTCTGCCATCAGAAAATATGTTTTTCTGAACACCTGTATGCTTAATTTGCAAAGTGGTTCATTATAGGCGCCATGATTTCTTTGAATAAAATGACGTCTTTTTATGGCAATAAGAAATCCACAGCACTCCATAAATGTGTTTATGCTGGTTATTTTATGATTGTGTAATGTGTGCATTAGATAACAGATCTAGTTACTGTGACAGTTTGTGTTACTAATACTGTATGTTAACATTTTCACGAGTGTACAGAATCTTTTTTACCGAACATTGATTAGGATTTTCTCCATGTCTCCTCTGTTACAGATTAGGTCTTGGCTGGAAAGGAGCCACGAGAATCTAAAAATAAACAGACACTCCGACCAGCTGTGTATGGATGCAGCCGAATCTCATATTAACTGCCCAAACTGGGAATTAATGAACAGCATTTATGAAGTCTGACTTTTAATCCAAAATGGCTGAATAGGGAGAGGCAGTCTGAATCGAGTGAGATAAAAGTTGTAATCCAAATGCCTCAGGCATCCGGTTGGGTAATTAAAAAAGGAAAGAAAGAAAGAAAAAAAGAAGTTTGGAAAATCTATTAATAAACCTTTAATTAAAAACTACATTTTTAATATCTGAAGACCTTTTCAATTGACATTTCTAACAGGATTTGTTGGTTTGCCTAAAGCACTTGCAGCTTGAGTGTGGCTGCGGTACGGTGCATTGAAGTGAACAGCTCATTTACCAGATTTCAGTGGTAACTTGGTTGCATTGTGCAGATAATCACAAACACATCCTGCATGTAGCGCTGGCTCCGGTGATGATCTGGTGTACAGCAGAGCGGCTCTCTACAGGAGGAACTGAGGACAGCAGCTGCATTGTCGCCTCACATCAGCTATTATTCCAGATGGGTTGGGTAGTCCACCAGAGCGTCGGAACAAGATCTTCACACTCTGAATGGGCCAGAACTGCTGTCATTTTTTAAAATTCAAGTAATCTGACTAAGAATTATTTACAGCATTTTAGACTTTTATTTAACTTCATTTACAAATATTTGACCCATAGAAACACGTTGAGATCTCTTCTGTGAAAAATATCGTGCTCTGTGAAAATTCTCTATTCGTGTCTTTGGTCTACTTTTAGCTAGCCTGGCCCTTGCCTTCCTACACAATTCTAGTTTTCTTTCACTGCTCCGTGTTGACAAGGCTTCCAAATTAAATTAAATTTGTCTCACAAAGCCTGCAGCACTCATTTACAGCCATCTTGTTGAGCTCGATACTTCTCTCCTCCCAGTAGGGGATGGTTGTTCACAGCGCGCACAATTTCCGGTTAGCCTCTTAGCTTAGCTTCCTTCACTGTCGAACTGCGCACTGCATACGTCACGGCCAAACGTTAGCGGTTATCAGATCCAATCATTTTAAACTTCAACTGAGTCCACGCCTCCAGCAAGAAATCGCTTCTCAATGGYCAACAAAGCAAAGCATAGAACAAGGGGCTGTTTTTATACCAGGCTAACTTTTAGCTGTTAACAAGCCATTTTCTACTTTTTGCTACTAGGCACCATATTATCGCGTTCAGCTAGCCTTTTGCTACATTTAGCGTTTACTAAATCTTTTTGCGATTTTAGTTTTTGGCAAAAACATTTACCTTCCTTTAGTGTTTAGCTGGTGTTTGGCTCCTTAGACAGCTCAATTTTTGCTTTCTCAGTAAACTGGTGCAATTTGGCACCCAACATTATCACCACATAGTCTTTATTACGTTCAACCGGAAATAAAATTATTGGGTTTTAACATGTAGGAAAGACATGTCAGAATACAGAACAGCAGGAGTCTCATTCCCATAATAAACAGTACATAATTACAGCAATAATAACTATGCTATTATTATTATTATAATCATTATAATTATAATTATTATTTTTATTATAATGATAATTGATCGACTTGCGACCTGTCCAGTGAACCCGGTGACCCTGAAAGGAAGAAACGGGTGTAGATAATGAATGAATGAATGAATGAATGAATGGCTAGATGACAACAACAACAACAAAAACAACAACACAATAATAATAATGAAGATGAAAATTTAAACCCACTTTTACCAACTTCTTGTTTAAATTTAAGTTGCTGTCCTTTCTGCAAAGTGGGCTTTCTAAGACTCAGCTGGTGACTGCAAACATACGGAGGAGTGGATTTTAGATGTGAGTGAAATTAATTCAGAGGTTTTTAAATGTAAAATAGGAGAAGACCTAAAACTTGCTTGTATAATATGGTGCCAACAAATAAAAATGGTAAAACATGAGTCAACAGTGGGAAAAAAAACAATCAAACGGAGCCAAAGATTGATTGTGAATTTTACAGTAATAGAAGTTTTTTGATAAAAGTTTATTTTGATTGCTGTAACGTCTCATGTTGTGTGATCATTTATGGGTCCACAGTGACACATAGAAAATATAGTTTTGTTGGCATATTTTTATACATTTGTGGTCATTGTTCAACATGTTACCAGCCTTTTCTATTTGATTAGACTTCAAACTAAACAGAAAACATTTAACTTCCCCAAAAAAAAAAAAAAAAAACTCTTGCATCAGCTCAGTCCGCACCTGGAATAAACCTGTCCTCACCTCATCGTATTAGCAACATAAATGCTCCAGGATGGGAGCGCAACACATCCGAACACAATAATAAAACATATTTCAGCATGATTAGGCTCAGACTGTGATTTGAAATGAACTAGAAGAGTTTGACAACATCCATAAGGAAACTAAAGTCTTACAGGATGTCAGGTTGTCTGACAGGTTGTAAGATTTCTAACTCATTAGTGAGCAGCCGTGACGTTCAGTCGAGACCATGATAACACGTTCTCACTTCCACCAGAGGAGACTCCTGAATGTTATTCTGCAGAAAGCATAACAGGACACTGAATGTGTGAACAGTTAGTCCTAATTGTGATCTATGCCCTGTTTGAAATCAACTTACTTTCTTTGTCGTTTTAGGTCACTAACTTACAAAGCTGAGTGTGAGAAACTCTTTTTTTAAAACATTAATTAGTCTGTGTTTTTTCTTTTTTATGACCACTACTTCTGTTCATTAGATGAAAATCTAACGAATGCAACTCCTCTGTCCCGTATTTTGTTTGACATACTTTTTGTGTGACGAAGCTGAATAGGAAAAGCCCGATGCTCCTTGAGAGTTGGTCGTGTCGCATCCTGAGACGCATCGAGGATGAAGGAGGAGAGGCGCCTTTTTGGTGGTGAAAAGGCAAGGTGAGCGAGACAAAACACTTGTGGATGAGAATGGAAATGGGTCAGGACACGTATAGACACTCTTGTTTCTGCTGGGTTCCCTCTTGGTGTTACTATGGTAACGTTACCCTATCTTCCTACCTACTTACCTGCCCGCCTTTAACGCACAGCTACACACCCTCGCAGCCGTGCCACAGGTTTTGCACCTGCATCGCACAAACTCCTATTCCAAGAGCTCGTCTCATCCGGTTTCACAGCCAGACGGTGAGAACGTAAAGTTGTCGACGGAGCTGCTAAACAATCAACACTGCTTTGCTTCCTCCTCTTTTTTCTTCTTCTACTTTTATTTATCATTTTAATTTTTTTGAGCAGAAACAGGTCTCAACATGCATTTCTGGAGATTCTGACACCAGAAAGAGTCTGACTGTGGTTTTAATAAGAGATGCTCACAAAAGATTGACAGCCTGGTGGACTTTAAAAAAGGCTTGAAGACTTTTATTTTTAATCAATTCTGCCTCTGCATGATTTTACCACTGGTTTTAATTACTTTTAACAGAACTTGGAAGTTTTTACTTATATA
>NW_013952413.1:2867930-2869181 GCF_001266775.1 Austrofundulus limnaeus | reverse complement strand
GTATATATACTGTATATAGTTTATGTATGTATATATGCATTATATACACACACATACTTTGTTACTATGTTTTGGTTTCTCCATTTTTTCAGGTGTGCAGACAGATGTCCGGTGTGTTTTCTTGGTGGTTCACATATCTTYTAAAGTGTCTTTCAATCTTTTCTATTATATTTCTCCTTTTTCTTCTCCTTTTTGTCTTCTTTTCTTTAGTATTTTAAAAAAGACAACCTCTATTTAAAAATAAAGCAGAACCTTACAGAAAAACGAGTTTGTAACTTTGCCTCCAGCTTCATTCTGCTTGTGGATGGTGAAAGTAAAAAAAAAAAAAAACATTAAAAAAAACTTGCAAACTTGATTGTAAAAACTGGGAAGCGTGTCCCATATTTTTATTTTTATTTATTTATTTATTTTTTTGAGCACACAACTGTTTTCCAAATATGGATGAAATATACCCCGGATGCCGGAGCAGCAACTTCTATGTTGGAATCTCATTAGCATCGTAATAGCTTCCAGGCTCATTTGCATTTTGCCTTGAGTGATTTTTTTTCTACCACCCTCTTTCCTCTCTGCCGCTGGATGGAATAATAATAATAATAATAATAATAATAATAAAAAGAAAGTAAAACTTTAAAGCACCATATTTTATTTCATTATTTAAGTTAAACAAATTGTAATTGAAAAGCACTTTTCAATTAGGCTATTTCCTCATCCTGGTGATAAATGAGACCGACGGTTGCGTCGAGCAATTATAGAAAGACACACAAAAACTACCAACTAATATTTGCACACGGGGATGACAAATTAGTGTAAATAGATTAATATAAGAAGTAGAGGCTTTTAGTTCTATTTCAGAAACGACTCGTGTGCTTAGGTGGAGAGGAAAATCAGATTTGCACCAATATCCTGAGAAAAAGGGGTTAAGATGATATTAGGCATAAAAAAACAAAGAAAACGGTGGTTTACTGTGTGCGGCTGTAAAACATATTTGGCTGCATGTGTAGAAAATGTAGAAGTCCGTATTTAAAGTGGATAAGCAGGCGTTTGTGGCGCCCGCAGGCACTTTAACCGCTGTCCCTGCGTTGAACAGCAGCATCCTGAGCAGCTTGTTAGACATCCTCACTTCCTTTCTTATGCTGGATTTCTTTTTTGTGCAGCTCGGCGAGCAAAGAGTTAATATTTTCCAACCAGTTCTGCCTCTGACACACACACACACACACACACACACACACACACACACACACACACACACAC
>NW_013952413.1:2866037-2867626 GCF_001266775.1 Austrofundulus limnaeus | reverse complement strand
CCCTCCTCCTCCTCCGCCGCCCCCCCTCAGGTCAGTTAATAAGCGAGCCTGAGCCTGTGCCTCAGCTCGGCTGTCTGGAGGACATGCAGAGCAGTGTCTCCTGGGAATTGGCTCATGCAGAATGCTGCTCCACCGAGAGAATGGAATTTTACCCTTGCTAGGGCTGCTAGCCGCACTGCACAGCAGGAAACCTGACAGACACACACACGCACACACACACACACACACACATACACATGCATGCCAACACGTGCTGCAGAAGCATCCCCTCCCTCAAAACGACAACATCCCCAAGAGTCTTCAGACATCTCCTGATCCCTTTAAAAGTGACCACTCTGGAAACAAACAAACACAAAAACACACATTTTCCTCCCGAACCATCAAGAAACCATCATTAAGTTAATGGCGACACAGTCGAGACGCAGTGATAGTCTGCGCTGCACGAACGCCTCCTTTTCACTACAATGTAAACACACGCGCCGCTACAAGCTCGGGGACCGTCGGCGCTGCTAATGAGTAAGATTCAGAAACAGTGGCTTTCCCGCACTTCTGCCTCAACTTCAGCTGCTTCCCTCCACCTCCTCTTCCTCTCATTCCACCTTAAAGCCACAGCTCCATCTATTGGTGTCCGTGTGTTCGACAGGAGAGAGTGCAGGTGAGGGAGAGCGAGCGGAGAATTAAAGCAGACTGAAAACACAGCGTTAAATGTGAACTGTAAACACGTTGAGCTGTGAACGAGCAGAAAAAAGTTGAGATATACGTTCAGAGAGGCGAGACGAGGGAGATGCCTGTTCAGAGACTGACCTTTAACCCTCAAATATGTTTTTATAAATTAGTTTTTTTTCTCTCTCTCTCTCTTTTAGATAGTTTGTAAATGTGACATGTTTGGTTTCAGGAACCGTGTTTCAGAATAAAATGACAGAGGTCTGATGAATCATGTTGCCCAGCAATGCTGAGTATGATTCATTCCTCCAACAGGGTTGAATTTACAAAAAAAAAAAAAAAAAAAAAACAGTTCTGAGCTCACAACCGCAGAAATCAGCTTCATTTCTGTGTTTCACATGTAAAACCATAATTCAAAGAGGAAAAACAAGAAAATGTGTGATTATAACTGTTTTTTTCTACTGGACAGAAAAAAATATCTAAAGAATTAACATTCTTGTTTTATTTTTTTGTTGTTGTTGTTGCGGTACATAAAAACACAATGTGGACAGAGTCCCCACCCTCATGTATAGATTACCTCTGCTGCTGTTCCAGTGGGATTAAAACTCGTGGCCCTGCARGATCGGAGCGTTGGAAGAAAATCCCAACGACTCAGCTGTCGGGAAGGAATGAAGGAGGACTCGGCTTCACCCGACACCTCTGAACCACCAGAGACATCTACAGGGCGAGTTTGAACCTATAATCACAAACATTAAGGATTCTTGTTTATTTTTTTATCCTTTTCTTTCATCAAGAATGAAAAAAAAATCACAGAGGTGAAGAGAATAAACCCAATCTGGTCCTTCAAATGAAACAGGTTTTAGTTTGGATCACTTGTGGAAATGAGTTTGATGTCTGTTCTGTTCAATGGAGCAAGAGCATAACTT
>NW_013952413.1:2861372-2865512 GCF_001266775.1 Austrofundulus limnaeus | reverse complement strand
GTGTGTGTGTGTGTGTGTGTGTGTGGCCTTGATTTTCCTACATCGTGGGGACAATTTTCCTAAAAAAGCAGCATTGTGGGGACCGATGCCCAGTCCCCCTGGGTGCAAATGCAAATGACAGGTGGGGGGTTGGATTTAGGACCAAGGTGTGAATTGAGTTTAGGTTAGTTTTAGGGTCAGGTAGGAACCTGTGAGGTTAATTTTAGTGTAAATGATCAGGGTTAGGCTATAGAATTTCAAAAAAAAAAAAGAATGGAAGTCAATGGAAAGTCCCCACAGGCAGAGCCGGCTCTTGGCATAGGCGAACTGGGCGGTCGCCTAGATCTCCATCTGCTGGAGGGGGCGCCGAACTGCAGAAGAAAAAAGTATTTGTAATCCCTGGTTGTAACCCTGCTCAGCACCCCTTTCAATTAGCTTTGTCTTAAAAAACTATAATGAAGTATTACAGGAAAAATAAACTAATAAACTACTCTACCCATAAACCCCACCCCCACACACACACACACACCACCCCCAATGCAGCAAACGCCCCCAACCACTCTCTTGTTTGATTGACGTTGCACTGACACATCCTGCTCTGACACTCTGATGGGGGAGGGGCTAGTAGTGCCTCTCAGGTAGTGGTGGGGGGGGGGGGGGGGTTGCGCTTCAACTCACCTAGGGCACCAAAATGGCTAGAGCCAGCACTGCCCACAGGGATATACAGACCAGACCTGTGTGTGTGTGGTGGTGGTGGTGTGGTGTGTGTGCAGGGGTGGGGGAGAGGGTTTGTATGAGTACAAATAAAAGCAAAAGAGAAACAACTGATTGTGAGTCCAGAATCAGGAAAAAAGTGTTGTCATTTGTGTAACTCAGACGAACAATTAGAAACGCACGAACTCAAGTCTAAAAGTTTTCCTTTTGCCTCATCTTATCATCCCAAAAAAACACAACCTCTACCAGACCATCCTGATGCTCTTTGTCTGGTGTTTTGGTGGCAGCACTGCTCCATATTAGGAAAGAGGACACAATGTTTTGGCTGAAGGCTGTGGAAGTAGACCTGACATGAAAAACAATCCCACTCATTATAAAAAAAAAAAGAATAATATTCTCTGCTCTCAAATGCACCATGACAGAGGTGGAAAAATTGTGGAAATTGTGGCTCTAAATACAACACACACACATAAACACACACACACACACACATACGGCTGCAGTAATAAATACACCCCCCCACCCAACCCCCAATGAAATGCTGAAGCGAAGGCATTTACACCATGAAAATGTTCCAAATAAAAACAGTGACACTTTACATGTGAAATATTCCCACTGTAAATATTTTCCATCTGCAATTTTTGTCAGGTGTAGCCTACAGAGGTTATCATTAGAATTATTTTTTTTTTTTTGCTTCTCACTGGTGGAGCACCTCCAGTTAAAAAAAAAAAAAAAAAAAAGCCCAGCCAGCCTCAGCTCTGGCCGTTTGTAGTGCAGCGTGCAGAGGCAGAGGCAGCAGCGCTCTCCTTGGGATTTAGCCTTTCAAAAGTCCTCATCAGATTTGCAGCGCAGACGTACTTCTGCTGCCTGCCGCCCCCACATCCCTCCAACCCCCCCGCCCGTTCCTCCCCATCACCCACTCTCTCTCTCTCTCTCTGCTCTCCTCTCTCTCTGCTCCACTCTGCTGCAGATGTTTTGGATCTATGTGTTCCTATTAAAGAAGCTCCACTAACTGCCGAACACCAACTCAAACACAGACATATTGTTAGCCGGAGCGGCGGCGGTGCAAGGTGGTCAACCAGAGCAGATCGGCAGGTTTGCATGAATGGAGGCCAACATTCCTCAAACATTAAGGGGTCGTGTAAGGGTTAAACCCATTGGGCGATAAACTGGAGAAAGTCTGGGATCTTAACCAWCTAGTTGTGCAAGCACTGAGTTGACAAAGGTTTTTATGAGGATAAAAAGAAAAAGCAGCAAAATAAATCCACAAATTAAAGGTCTGGCATGACTTAAAGGAAGGCATGCTCACATCATTTATTGTTGAGAAGTGATGAAGTTATAGTAATTCAGTTTAACATTTGTAAATAGCTTATGCTTACACTTTTTTAAGTCTATACCTTGTTTTGTTGACAATGACAGGAATTTAAAGATTGTGTATTATGTATTAATTCAGTTTTGTTTTCATTGTTCTGTTGTAAATAGAAAGGTTAAAAATGATCAAAATAAATAATATAAATAAATGCTTTGTGCCTTATAACATGAGATTTTTTGTTAGTGAAGTTAAAAATCTGTAGATTTGAGTATTATATATTTTTTTCTATCAGGACCATCCAAAGTTATTAAAGTTGTAGCTGAACATCCAACGATTACTCTCCGAAGGTTTCGTTAAAATATGCTCAGTGGTTGATGTTTTGCTAACAGACTTCACTACAATAATTATTAGTAAAGTTTTAGGCAAAGTTGTAGCGATCGTGTTTCCTCACTAACTTCAACTGCACTAAACTGTTGCTCAAAAGCTGTAAAATTGGCTGATATTGGCTATTGCTGGATTGTATTGTCATTGTTAACAATTGTCATTGTTATTGTAACTCAACTGTCATGTGACCCAGGTGAAATTCAGATGGAGGCAGGAAGTGATTTTCTCCGGTTCAAAACAGAGAAATGGATCACAGCGAATACGCTAATSCCCTAAATGGGTTGGTGCAGACGAGATRTCGCAAAAAAATGTGTACATTTAGGATATGATCCATATTGTCTTAATAAAAAAGACGTCATATAATCTTGAGGATTTACCCRGCATCAAAGCGATCAACATAAACTATCTGCTGCAGAGCTCCTATTATACAAYGAGCCAGATGAAAGCTTTCAAAAGCCTCGAAGCTACAATTATTTAGTTTCAGGTTGGGTCAAACATTTGGGATCTAAAGAAGCTTTAAATGTCTGTCGACTTGTTTCTGCTCGTGTGAGCAGTGAGTTGTGCTATTTTAAGTAATTAGCATATGATAACAATGCTATCGCTAATGCTAACAAAATATTATATGTTATGAATGCTTGTCTTTCTAAGTAACTGTCCAATAAAATATCTGTAAACATGATTTAAATGATACGATCCTTGCCTGTTAGAAAGTGGTCGCCACAAACTCTTGCATTGTTCGTTTTTTAAAGTTTTGTTCGCTTAGCTGTAGCGGCCATCTTGGTTGAGGTTGACGCCAATGCCAAAAAGATAATCAGCTGTAGATGCCCTTCTGATTGTTACTTTCTAATGAGTTTTATTAAAATTTCTGTTAAGGTTCATGAGACACTTTACTARAACGACTCACAGACATGAACAAAGACCTCAGCATGAGTTTGAGTGTTTCGATTGTATTTTGACAAACATTTCTGATTTATTTTACACAAATGAACTCAGTAACTTGTTGCATGATGTGGCATCACAAGTCAGGTGCAAAACATCTCACATGAAACGAGCGAATGCTTCAAACGTGGGATTCACCCCCAGCRTTCCACTCCCCCCAACAGGAAGTTTTTTTTTCTGATTTCGCAGCTGTTAATTGTTCGCTATTATTCCGAGTGTTGATGATGCGCTCAGATAAACCGTGGTTTCAAGGCTCGTTTGTTCAAAACTACCTGAAAGAGTTAAATCCTCTCTGATGGGACTCGAATCATACAAATTCCGGTGCAGAGATGAAGATTACAGATGAGTTTTCAGGTATTCATTTCACCAGAACAGATTTTTTTCAGTCTCTCTTTTTAAAAACATGTTCAAAATATTGCTCACGTTGATATTTCTGCACTATTTTATCAATGAATTTAATTACAGATGAGCCAAGTGTGTTTAAAATCAGGCATTTCATCCAAATCAGTTATGCTTTCATGTGCAGCTAACTGCCTATAGAACTGAGCAGCAGTTCTGTTGATTTAATTATGCATGTTTTCAGCACCCAAAACCCTGAAATCCTTGTTACAAAAAATAAAAATAAAAACAGCCTAACATTTTTGTCATCACAAAAGAAATCAGTGTCAGTTATCATCTGTGTGGAAARGGGAATTTTTAGGTCACGGCTCAAACTTAACATTCCCGACTCTCTCGAGTCAGTCGAGGATGGTTAAAGAACCAGAAAATTTTACTTTGAGGAAAACAAATGTGATTTTTTTTAAAAGGGATCC
>NW_013952413.1:2850757-2860942 GCF_001266775.1 Austrofundulus limnaeus | reverse complement strand
CATATAAGGCAATACTGTTTAGCGTTGGCGCTAAAGCTAATAGGCTAAGCTGAGGTTCTTCTTCCATGAAGCAGCTCTGTTGTCCTCCATCCATATTTTCAGTTTAGACTGAATCATTTCTACCTTCTCCTCTCTGTCAACGCTCTCTGGTTTCATTTAAAAGAGTCGATCATCAGATATTGTCCAAATTTAACCTTCAGGGTGGATATAGCTCGCTAGCAGCCTCGCACCACGGACCTATCGACGTCATCATTTACCCAGAATGCTTTGTGTGTAAATAAAATGGTTCAGTCTGTGTTAAAATATATATATTGAAATTTTACTAAACTAAACAGCCTACAGTGTTTTTACAGTTTTTATTTTATAGTTAAAATACATTTTTATGAAATAAAGTCTAATGTTACAACTAATGGTGAAACAACCCAGTTCAGGTTTGGTTCCAGAGTTGAGTGGATGTATTGCTGATGTTTTCTAGGTTTTTCTCACTTTTTTCCCCAGTAGMTGCACGGTTAGATTTCGGCAGAACTACTTGGTTTGGTTTAGGTACCATGAATACTTTGGGCGAATATGTATCTTCGAAATCCAGATGCTACCTGGAGAAACCACAACAGAGCTGGCTTCTGTTCTCCTCTGAAAGAGTGGATCTCTTATAGGAGCCTGTTGTGGGACTTGTTGCCCCGGCAACTAGGCAGGTTGGTGCGACAAAACAACCTGAAATGAACACAACTTCTTAACACGGTACCGGCGGCATAGGAGAAGCTTGTTACTTTTTCTTTTCTTCCTCTTTTTTTTTAAACCGGAACACTGTTTAACACATCACACATGGCTTCATCGTGARAGAAAAGGCAGTTTAAATAAGCTACATTTGCATTCTGTCTTTAAGACCTAAAACTTCCTGTTTGAGATGAAACACAGCATCTTTTTTAATACGTTAACACCTACAAAAACACCTGTGTCTATAATAATTAGTATTTTCATATTCTGATCAGTCAACTTCTGCTTATATTTCAGGTTCAATAAACATCTGTACCAATCAGGTAAATTATTATGGATACTATGATGGTTTTATTTTGGTTTATTTGTTTATATACATGTATTTCTCTATATATCTATAGAGAAATATATATAAGAAGCATGTTCTATAGAGGGTGAGGCTGATGGGAGACTAAACTTGATGTTCAGGAGAGAAAGAAAGAAAAATAGCTGGCTGTGCTGCTACCATCCCCCCATCTCGTAGGCATGGCAGCAGCCTCACACACATGCGCCTGCACACACACACACACACCAGCACACGGACACACAAATACACATGCATACAAAGCACACATACATAAGCGTGCGCGTACACACACATTCATGCACAGCCCATCTCTCTTTCTGCTACCTGATGAGAGGCAGAGAGAATATTCCAGAAACACGATGAATTTTTTTATATTATATATATATATATAAAATAGAAAAATCACACTTCACCAGCTTTAATTCTAATTAAACCCACGGATGTGTTGTATGTAAAGCTACTTGGTCTCAAGGTTCAATAAGAAGCAGCTGAAGAGAAATGAGAAAGTTTGTTGTGAAGCTTCAGTTTTGGGGAAATGTTTTAGGAGTTTGTGTTGGAAAGCAGAGAGAGCAGTGGGTCTGTGGAGGTCCCTCTCTGCAACAACACACTGCAGCTCAGGGCTGATACACATCAGCCGTCCAAGGTTCTTCCTTGGAAATTTCTTTATTTAAAAAATAATGTTTGAAGAATTTAAATACTAATTTATACAGCAGTCATTTTCTGTGGTGAAGCAGTCAGGCAAAGTCAGAAAAATCTGCTGTAAAGTGCCGTTTTCTTTCTGTAAAGTGCAAAAAAAAAAAATTAAATTCAGAGCATATCTGTCCAGATTAAAGATAAAAAAGTGATTTTGGCATTGCCATTTTTTTCCTTCTTTTGGACTCTTAGGCTAGCCTGCCAGAAATTTGGCAAACCTACCAGCATCTACAAAACAAATTCCCCCAATTCTTTCTGCAGGATTATCACTCTCCCATAAGCATGCTTTATTGTCGCAACAATACATTCGTCATTGTAGTCTAAACTGCCACACAGACTGGACCCTGTTTGAGCAACATGATCCCATGGCATTGCCGGTTTAATCACATTTCTGTGTGTGCATCTTTGTGTGTATTTTTTAACACTGTTAAAATGAAAAACAAAATGATTAGTGTTAAGATGAAAGCATCTCATTGGACCAGGCTGGTTTTGAACTAAAAACACATTTTGAGATTATGTTTTAAAAAAAAATTATATAATGCCGTTGAGCAAAGTTCGGTTTGCAGTTTTGTGTGAAAGATTCAAAAATATATTTTTATGTTTTGCAATAAGTTTTTGTGTCACAAATTTGCCACTGGGTACGATCCTACATCTTCTCATCACTAATGAAGTTGTGAGTCCAAACAACACAAAACAGAGAAGCAGGAAAAAAAAAACATTTCTAATTCCCTTAATGGGAAGTTCTCCAGAGTTACCTTCCTACCGTTCAGCCTCTGTCTGGTTCTAACAGTGTTAGGAGCTCTGACCTCATCTGTCTTGTTCCAGAAGGTTTCCCAGAACAACCTCAGAGCAGTGGCGCCCTTAGAAATATTTTATTGGGGCGAGCATGTTAGTGGGGGCCTGAAAATCCTGGGATGGCATCAAAACCATCATCATTTCAGTAGATTTGTTATGTTGTCATAGAGGTTTGACAAATACAGAAATGTTGGAAATAGTAAGAGCAGCTAAAGTTCACATGATGAGATACTTAAGCTAATTTTTGGCCCGATTTTTCCCTTCTAACAATCTCAAGGATGCCCCGATTATGGTGATTGCTCGAAAGATAATCTTAGGAGATATTGCTGCCGTGTGAGGTGTGTTAAGCATGATCTAGTTGGCTCGGAAGGACACTGAGACCACTCCGATTACAATTTGGGGGTATTCAATGGCTGGGTCCTTGGTCGACCGTGAAGACCGGAAAGAATTGGCTGTGAGTTTACTTTACTTCGCCTAGCATCCGTGACGATGCTAAACAGAAGCAAAAATAGATCAAAATTAGCAAAATATCAATATATTATTGAAGAAATTTATAGTTTAGTACTGATTAAATACAACACATAGTTAGGGTTTTCTATTTTATAATACCTTTATAATGTGTGTTATATTTCTWACAAAGTTAATTGAAATAGAGTAGATACATGTCCGAAAATAACAACACATAATTAAAGCTGGATTAACATTAGATTGAGGACTGTCTGTATGAATGCCTGTGATTCAGCTTTAGGCCAGCAGAGGCGGACTCGGGCATTGAAGCTCCTGTATTTATTGGCCGACTTCCTGTTTGGACCCCAGTGTGTGGTTTTGACTTGCCAGCTCATGGCTGAATAAACCCTCACTCCAGAATTCTGGTGTTGTATGGCAATTATTTCTATCACAGATCATTTTATTTAACACTTGTGTTTTCACCTGACTTCAACCGTTATTGAACTCGTATTTCCTTACAGTTTTGGTGACCCACGACGTCCGGTTGATCAGGTTATTGCGAGCGAAGTGAGGGTGGTGGCGCTCCATCGAAGCGGGCCCATCGATGGGTGACTTGCGGATCGATACACCGCCGATAACCAGGTGAGCAAAATATTTTTTTGCTTCCCAGAATGTTAATAAAACGGGGACGGTGTGCCGACCGGGGGGTTACCGTTGTTGTGGCTTGTGCGGAGCGGTGAATCAGACTCGCTGAGTGTTAGCTTCTGTATTAGCATTGCTAAGCTGAGGTAGGCCCCAGCATAGCAATGTTAGCGTGTTAGCTTATCGGTCGTAGACAAAACAACCGCTATTAGCTAAAACAGACGGTAAAAAGCGGGTTTTGAACAGTTTAACATATCGATCTGTTGTGATTTAATGTCATACAATTACATATATATTTAGTGTACACATCTGAGGCCGTTTTAATGCGCTATTCCGAAAACCTCCAGCTGTGCCATCTATCATAAAGCAGGCTGTGGAAGGTGGGGGGGCTAAGCAATTATGTGGTGGGAGTGAGTGAGCTAATTAAGCGTCACCACAAGGAAAAAAATCCAATAAGGTGTTAGTCCGGTTATCTGGTGGGGGGGATGCATGGTAGAAAATAAATATTAGTTAAATCCTTTTTAGAGGTGGATGTGCGTGCATCTTAGGAAAAATCCAGAAACCAAACTCTGTGTTTCCTCTTTTGTCCTGTCTGTGGGACAACGTGTGGGCTGGGTTTCCACAGAGCAGGTGGTTATTCACACGATTGTGTCATTTATTGATTTTAGAGTAAAAGTACTCCTAGGTTAAGAAGTCTGACACAAAACGTGACTGCAAGTGGAGTTGTGGGAATATTGTGTGTATTATAAATGTAGGTGTCACTAAACTGATTTATGTTATGAAAAAATGTATGTTTATTTCTAACTGTTAGGTTTATGTATTTTAAGTTGTTTGGTTTACGTTTTGAGATTCATGTAAAATGATTATATTTTATTTCGTGTCGAACTATTTTTTGTTGGAAGTTATCGCGAGATTTGTGTACATGTGATTGTGCTGCGAGACTTKGATKAACAGAGAAKGAGYGGAARCCTGGAGGTGAGCACGTGCAGCAGCCTTGTCTCGTGTTGTTATGGTATTTTGTAGTTATGTTTGTGATATTTTGTAAATTTATTGGTTGTCGTGTTTTAATTATTTAATACTTTGATTTAGAACAGAGAACGAAGTGATATTCTTCTAAAGACCAACCTCCGAAGTGGCAGGCGGCCACGAGGTAACTTTGTTAAAGCATGTGTCATCTGTCTGTCTGTAAATATATCTGTCTAAAGCTTTGTGTTTTGTTTTTATAGTTTTCACGGCATTTAATAAAAAAGCCCGTCGAAAGAAAGCCGTGCCAGTGTTGTCACTTTGGAGTTACAATAAATATCATAAATCAATGAAATTAGCTTAAAGGCAATATTTGAAGAACTAAGTGTCCCGCAGTACGTGCACATTTATGCCACTATACCAGCTCATTTTATTTATGGACACCAATAATAATAAAAACATGTCTATACAAATGGCAAAAACATTAACAACACAACTGCTTGAAAAATTTTAATTCTTATACCGCTTTGTCCACCATTACGAGCAGAAAAAAAAAACTTGGTTGACCTGCAATGCATTATGGGATATGATGGGCTGAGAAAGATCCATCGGACCAGTCCCTCAAAATTTGTCAGCAACAACGGAGGAGTCTTCGAATTTGGACAGACTCCAGCGTGGCGCTGTGACGTWAGCGGCTGGTAAATTTGGCCTTCGAAGGATGCAACCCCTGAATTTGGACACAGCCAGTAGGAATGTCTTGGCCCGATATCCCCGAGGACAAACAACCTCACAGCCTCTAGAATGTGCCGTATAGCCAAGCAGAAAGCGAGGTGATGGAAATATGGAGGGGAATCCAAAATACAGAAGACAAAACAACAGCCATGGAGCACCAGAAAGACCAGCTTTTGTTTTGTTAAAAATAGTCCACAAACTATTGCCGTTGGGTTGTTTTTGTCAGCCATGTCGATTTACTCTGAACTCACGTTTGATCTCGCAACGTTCTCCTTCTGACCTCTGAATGTTGGGGAGTGAAATCTGTTTGAGTTTGGTGTCTTTGGCGTGTGGGCTCTCTCAGGCTTTGACAATCAGCCGACAATCTTAAAATCTTGCTGTGTGAACCAGGCATAAAACACTGTGCAGAACCTTCCAGGTTCCAGACCTCTGGTACTGGACCTGAGCTTGGAGTGAAGTGGAACATCTCATGTGGAAAAAAAAATAGGGCGAGCTGGATGCTTTTATATTTTATAAACCGGCCTTAAATGACCAGGTTCAAGTAAATAAATGTAACGTTTGATGCCAATAAAAGAAAAATATAGAACTAGATGAACTAGTGTCAGTTTGAAACACGAGCATCCACCAAAGCTTTAGACTTTCCAACCAAGTTTCAACATTTGTGACTAAAAGTCATATTGAGTCATATAGAGAAACATGTACAGCGACTGTAAAACAGATTCATGGAGCCTGAGAAGATCTTCACTTAAAAAACAAATCTGAAAACCAGTGACTGATGCAAGTTTTCCCTTCAATCCTCCAGGCTGCACTGAGTATCTATAATTCTAGCATTTTTATTACATCTTTATACGCTCAGGTGAAGCTTTGCAAAGCGTTGTCACTCAGCATACAATGTACTGTTGGGTTCAGAAAGGTAGAAGGAAACCTTTTAAAGGTAAAAGGGGTGGTGGGGGGCGGTATTTAGGCTGTTTTTTGAAAGTAGGAACAGTTTCTGAAATGTGACCCACAGTTCCCGAAGGTGAACTTAGAAGCTTGGATGAAATGAAAAAGCAGAATAAGCTGCAGAGTTTTCCTGATCAGGTTGTGTCCTGAGCGCTGCAGACGTCCGCTGTGGTTTACCACCATTATCCTCCAGACTTTCTAATGATCAGCAGCCAACTGAACACACACGGCACAATTCGCAGCTTCATTTACCCCTGGTGTTTACCTTGCCAAGCTCAGCCACTGTCTGTGTATCGTCTGCCACCCCCCCACAACGCTTTCTCTCATTTTTTTTCCCCAGGCTTTGTGTAATCGGCATCATCCCAAAGACGATCAATAGTGCTTCAAAATTACAGCTCGGTGCTGGCTGCTGTTCCAGGTGTTGAGCTGCTGTTGGACACTAGATTYAGGAGCCAGGTGTAACACGAGGATGGATATCTGTTGGAATTAAAGCCCAATACTTCTGACAACCTCTGTCCAAAAATAAAGGCTCCAGCCCGGCCACTGGAGAAATGCCCCCCCCCAATAAACTTTCCTGGACATCAATTGTCTCCCTGAGAACAGAAAATCAGAGTTGTTTCAAATRTTTTCTGGAGTTTTGGGAGGCATTGAGAGGATTTTATTCCCTAATGAGGTTTATAGATCGGGCACAGCCAACGTTAAAATAAGAGGAAACAGACCTCCTACCAAATCTGAATACCAGAAAGATGCAAATGTGCTCAACAATGTATTTATTATTCTGAATATGCTCAGAGACAAAAGGCTTTGGAAAACAGAGGGAGTGAAAGTGAGCTGCTCCTCTCGGCTCCACGCTGCTTAAAAAAAAGAAAGAAAGAGAGGAGAGGGAGGAGAGGGAGAGYCAGAGACAGAAAGATAGAGGAGGAGAAACATGAGGGGGGAAAACGAAAGAGGCAGAAATAGAGGGTAAAAAAAATAAAATCCTGGGCCTTGTGTCTTCTATTTTTTTAAAGCAATGGCATCCTGTGTTCTTGGATGTTTCGTTGCCATGGCAACTGTAACTTGGTGACCTCGTTATTTCTGCCTAATCCCGCTCTGAAATTATGGTTGCTCCACCCTTTTGCCTGGCTGCCCTGATAACATAATCATTGCAAATGAGGCAGGGGAATCGAGAGGAGGAGGAAGAAAAATATAAAATAAAATAAAAATATGGTTTGGCACAAAATGGTTTATTTTATTTATTTATTTATTTATTTAAAAAACTGACTACCTGTAATACGTATTCCATACATGTGCTCTAAACGTTCCGTAATCCTTTTTAAACGGCTGATATTAAAGGTGAGAAACAAAAACGTGAGTGAAGCAAAAGAACTGATTTCAGATCCAAGTGAAAACTGAGTCAGTTTGACAAAAACACTCACAAAGTTGGATCTCAGCAGACAACATCAACTGTAACGCACACACACACACACACACACGTGTGCAGAAACGTGCGACCTGACCGAGCGCACGCACGAGCACCTGAATTATTGATCTTTACAGTTTGATTAGATTCATTTATTGGACGAGGCAGAGGATGCACTCTGAAAAATTGATGGTTTTTTTTATAGATAAACATACAAACTAATAAATCCTCAGTCATGCCTTTTCAATAATTTACTCAATTTGCATATTTATTTTGGCAAATCTCATTACTTCAGACCAGGACACACTTATATATTCCACAATTTCATTAGCTTGGTTTTTTTGTTGCATAAATTAACATGGATAACTTGGACTGAAAAATACTGCTTTTGTTAAAATAGAAAAAAAAAAAGAAAAGAAAAAAGTTTCTGTGGTCATAAAGAAGACAGTCTGTTCCAATTGTATTTTTTAAGCATTTGCATTAAAAGTGAAACAGCCTTATTGTGTGAATTCATTCACTTAACTTCTGTGCTGAACACACTTCTGGAGAAAAGCTACAAGTTCACAGAGAGAACAGGCAAGCTCCACCCACTAAGACAAGTAATGATAATTTAAAAACCGCTTTCAAATTTAAACTTTACCTCCAGTTATTGTATAAGTAAAGAAACAAAAAAAAAAAGGAAAAAGTATGACTAAACATCGTAACAAACGATACGGGCTAAATGCTACAAGAGCAGAAATGGGAACTAATCAAACAGATGGGTCATAAGTGTAGAAACAAAGCATCAAAAGCCGGTTTCTGACCCGTCTGCTTTGAGAAATTCTGGCGCCTGAGCAAATTCTCTGGATGACCTCTGGTGTTGAGCAGGYTGAGTCACAGCAGCTTTGAAATAATGACTTTCAGAGAATCTTCAACCTGAAAAAATAAATAAATAAAAATAAATCACCTAAACCTGCGTTTGTATACTGARGAAAGACCCAAACCGCAGCATCAAACAGACTCAACACAAGTTGAGTCTCTTTATACAGAAACCTCCAACTGAAAGAGCTCAATGAGAAACAACAGCCTGACGGGCAGCCCTGATCCTAACCCTGTCCAGTCTACACAGGTGAGCCTTAAAYACACTTTTTTGAGTTTTATATCATGTTTTAAAGTCATTCCCTCATCAAAAACACATCTAGAGTRTTGCTTTGACTTATTCATGCATGTTTATAAAAYMCTGTMCTGTCCTGTAGCTATTCAGGARAACAAAAATGGCTGKTTGGGCCTAGAACCACCTTTTAGGTGCAGCTCCTCCTCTGTRTCTACAAGCCCCGCCTCCTCATCACAGAGCACACCTCCCCCACRTCTCCTGCAGGCTATCAGCAGCAACAACTAGCAAACAACTGGTGAAACCGTGCGGCTGCTGAGCTAATAATTCTCACTCCAGTCTTTTTCAGATTAAAAATACCTTTGAGGAAATGTACGTATTTTCGAATGCCAAGGATGACACGGTTCTTAAGAAATGGTTGGTCTTTAATTTAAGAAGTAACCCTCTTACTGAAAAAAAAAACAAGTTATATTTGTGTGAACCACATTACGGAAAATAGTTTTCTGAACAAAATGAAATTTAACAGTGGACTAATAACCAGATCATCACTAAAAGACGATGCAATTGCAACACTCAGAAGGACATCGCTGCAGTTGGCCCAGGTAAGCTGAACCCAACTCTTGTTTTGTTCGGTTGTTTGGTCCATCTGAGATCTACAGTTACCATTTGTAACTTATATTACGATCTGTGTTCTTTAGTTGGCTTACACCACATTTTAGTAATTAATAAATGAGCTTAACATTGATGTGTGACAGTCAGGATGACTGAGATACTGTATACTGTATCTTACCAGCTGAAACGTCATCTCTCTACTCGCTCCGGTTCTTCAGAAAACCTACTTTACGGTCTGACGTGAGATAATTCAAGTAAGGTTCACTTGTATCCCGAGTTGCTACTTTCCAAAACTGATACTAATAATGTTGCTGCTTTTTAATTATTATTATTACAACAAAATACAACACTTCTRAGACTGGTTGTAAACAGCATGGAGCTGTTGTGATGACTTGCAGAAATGGGCGTGACYGAAGCGGTAAGAGGTTCTTAAAGGGACAGAGGCCAGTTTCAAGGTGTTTAGTAATGGCTATGATGCAAAATCAAATTTATTTTTGTTTTATAYAAACTGATAGCGTTTTCATAACAACTGAAGGTGACATAGTTACTTTCTTTTGGTACAGAATTGAACTATATGCCTGAGAAACACATAATAGTGGCTCTTTAAAGCCACACCATGAAAATATGGTGTAATTATTATTGTGCGATGTCATGYTTAGAATAGGTGTTATAATTGTGAATGACTCAACTACCACATCAATGTTTACTCTATACCATTTCAATTAGGCACTAAAAAGTCACTAATTCATGACATGTTTTTGGTGACACACACACACACACACACACACACACACACACACACACACA
>NW_013952413.1:2846462-2849131 GCF_001266775.1 Austrofundulus limnaeus | reverse complement strand
GTGTGTGTGTGTGTGTGTGTGTGTGTGTGTGTGTGTATGTGTGTGTATGTGCGTATGTATGTAGTATTTTCATGTTATAAATGTTGTGATTTAACATGCAATTAACAGAGTATCATGAGCAGTAATACCAGAACAAGTTCTAATATATATGTTGAAAAAAAAATCCAATAAGGTGAAGTGCTGGAATATTTATAGCCTTTATAGCTGATGCAGTGTTCAGTGCAAAAAAAAAGGGTAGAAGAAGACACATCAAAAAAAGTTAGCTCAATCAACTTTACAAATATTAATCTGAAATTTGGTGTGGTCATAACCATAGGTGTAATTTGCAGGGGGGGTTGGGGGGGGCTATGACCCCCACAATAATTTGATCCAGTTTTTGTAATAAACATTAATGCGCTTTTGGGAAGATAACATTGATAAAATATTACGAAAATAATTTCACGTCGCTGAGATGAACGGTTGTTGAGATATTCACATGTGACGTAACAGGAAGTGACGTCAAAGGGGAATGTCTGCGTGTTAACAGAGCGTTGCCACAACAGCTGACAACACAAACTGTAGAGAAGAATCAAGATTATTTTGAGTCAATATCAAAGAGATAAAGAAGAGTTAAAGTTCAATTAATATTGTTTTATTAAACAAAAACCAGAGTTCGATTTCGTAAAGAGCTCCTCTTTGATGTCACTTCCTGTTTCATTTTAACTGAATCAAATTCTAAAGAAAATAGGACATTTATGTGACAAAATGTGTGAAATGTATGTATTATGCCAAGTTTCTTAAATATAAAAGATGTTTAGACTTTTTGTATCTGAAAGGCGTTACAGTAAAAAATAAATAAATCCCATAA
Organism: Austrofundulus limnaeus; assembly: GCF_001266775.1. Taxonomy (NCBI): domain Eukaryota; kingdom Metazoa; phylum Chordata; class Actinopteri; order Cyprinodontiformes; family Rivulidae; genus Austrofundulus; species Austrofundulus limnaeus. The sequence goes on along the minus strand of NW_013952413.1, from coordinate 2,848,284 downwards.
ATGTCTGTTTTTTATTTCATTTTATTTGAATTTTCATCAAAATTGCAACAAGTGCTTTTAAATCTGTGCCTCGTGAAAATAACTGAAGCCTTAAGGGTGTCAGTTCAGGAGATTTTGTTAACAAAAGATGGACGAGTGGAATCGTTCCAGACCTAAGTTAAGGCTCTAATTAACCATTTAAAACTATTGTGTCCAGAGAGATGATTAAACCATACAAAACACTATAACACACTATTTTTAAAGATCTTTATATAAAATCAAGCGAGAACCTCTCAGATGTTTCTAGTCCCAGAGGTGACAGATGTGACAACCCCCCACCCCCATCCCTCGCTGTAAGGCTAATAACGGGGCTATTACCTGTAATGACAGCCTGCACCCATCCACTCTGATCTCCCTCATCACTGCGACCAGAGGCATTTTCCTATTTACATGTTCTGAACGTTCAAAATAAGATCACAGTTACTTCTACCTAAAGCACAAAAGAAAATGACTAATTTAAATACAGAAATTCCATAAATTAAGATTTTTAACCTCATTTTAATCCATTTATGAAAGCTGAAGGAATGCATATTGCCCACGGCTTTTCATGCCAGAATTTAAGACCATCTGATGTTGATAACTCGATACCACATGTACGCAAAGCTCCAGTSCACCAGAACTCAGAACTCACCAGAACAGATTTATGTTTTTGGGTGGGAGTCTGGAAGGGTGTGGGGGGGCACATTGGTGGGCCCGATGGATAGCCCTTCATCAGTGCTAAACAACAAAAATATCTGAAGCTCCTGTGTTGAATAGTTTTTGAGTTCTAAGCATTTTTGTACTTTTAAGATGGAGCCCCCTCCTCAAATATGGGGCCTATCTTAAAACCGTTGGCTGGCTCAGTGTAGGCCGGACACATCTACACTCGTACTACATTTCACATTGATCAGTGCAGCCGTTTAAGTGTTACAGTTGACCAAACACCACTGAAAAAATAAAAATAAACAGTATGAGAACAATATGGTGGTGGTGGTGGTGGTGGGGGGAGGGTGTCATCAAAGTCAAACGCTGAAACATTTTGTCCAATCTGATGTGGGATTGTCACATTCAGAGTATTTGTGAATGACTCTCACCTACTACAACAACAAATATTTTAGGTTTTCTAGTTAAGTTTGCATTTCTATTCATATTAGGACATTCTAATGACTAATATTAACTCCTCTCTCCATTAGTACACAAAATTAAAGTCCCACCATATTAGTACTAAATATTTGGTCCCCATAAGGACAGCCATGTTRGTGATTGTAGCAGAAAACGRTKAACAMATAACAAWAAAMAGAACAGGCAAARACATTATTGCCCTTTTGCCTTCAGCAACAGGTGATTCAGGCTTTTCAAACTTTTTTCCAATTATTAAATAATCAAATGTGTTTTTTTATGTCATGGGAGACTATAAACTGTCCCTTTTAGTTAAACATGTAAACACATGGAGAATAATATAACATATATTCAATGTATTTCTGGAGTTTTTACGCAAACTGATGACAATGACTTAAAAACAGTAAAAAAAAATAACACTACAAGAACAGCACAAACTGTAGAGCAATGTCAGAAGTAGCTTATTTATTAATCTGGATATGAAGACATAAAAAAGTGCAGAAAAGGAGAATAAAATATGAGTAAGAAAACTGATGGATTATGGAAATATGCAAGTTTAATATTTTAGGACAGTGAAAATACACACATACACACACACATATACTGTATGTATATACAGTGGGCAAAATAAGTATTGAACCTCAATGGGACTTGCCTGGTTAAATAATGGTAAAAAAAAAGAAAA
>NW_013952413.1:2844672-2846234 GCF_001266775.1 Austrofundulus limnaeus | reverse complement strand
GATCTTAGGAGACACTGGACCTGATCTTAAAAATAAAAAAAATTTAAAAAATGATCCACGTCGACCCTGCACACTGAGTTTACTGACTYGAGGGGCATTTAATTAAAGCAAAAACTTATCACTCACGTTTTAATTATGCAGACTCACATCATCAGGTTCACTTATGACTTAGTGCCATCTAGAGGCCAAACTGGGTGCAAATAAACTGTAAAAAAAAAAAAAGGCAGAGGAATTAGGCTCAAATATGTGAAACACTGATCACTAAGACTTTAAATAGTTTTAACATATTTTGATGCATAAACAGAAAAATAAAACACTAGGTGCTGAACATTAAACGCTTCACTTTGTCAATGCTGCTCTTTACTGATGCAAAGTGTTGCAGCAGAAAAATAAAATAAAATAATGAATCCACATTTCTGCTAAAGTAACATAGCTGGACAAAGTGCATTACAGTAACGTCACAAAAAACAGATGAAAAAGGAAAATAGTTCTTATTCTTGAGAGATTTTAAATTTTACAGAAGAAACAAGARGAGTCGAAATATTCACTGATATTTTTAAATACTGTTAAAATCATAAACAACACTGACGTAATTATTTTAGAAAATGTTCACTCAGTCTAATGTTTTAATTCAATAAAATCCTGTTATTCTGTTCTTCTATTTCTTTCATTTTTGCAAACTGCTCCTGCATTCTTTGTGCTGTTTTAGCTTTTATTACATCAAAATCATTCAGCTCATTTAAGGCACGGGTGCTGCTGTGCTCTTCAAAACATTTTTAAAAATTAGGWTCTGTTTAGATCATTCAAAACATTATTTTAGAAATCTGTTGCAGCATTTTTGCTGTTTTTGTCTTTTTATACTATTTGCCCCTTAGGCATGTTTCCTCTAYATTTAGCTTTTTATTCTTCATTTAGCTMCTAGCTATACTTTTGCTACTTTCAGCTATATCAGTTTTAAGCCTRTCTGAAGTATCTGGCAGAAACTTGCTTCAATTATCAAGAACTAGAAATGAAGAGTTATCAAAGTTCTGATTTAAAAACRTGAAAACTTTGCAAAAGTCGTTCATATTTATATCATGTGGAAATATTTATGCTGAGTAGATTTTAATCCATGCTATAACTGAAAGGAGATGGTAGATGTGTTTTAAATCATCTGCGTCAACAGAAACACCAGATGAAAAGTTTTTTTTAGGTTATTAATAAAACAATCTGATGTGTCCATCTATTTGTCAAACTACTCKAAGATATTTTAAAATGTAGTGGATAACAAAACCACAGCACTTGAGTTCTTTCAAATTTTAAAAAGGTACAATATGTAAAAAAAAAAGAATAATTAAAAGGGTCACTGTTGTTTTTTTAATAGCAGAAACCAGATGTTTTAGTGTTTGGGTGTTAAACAGACACAGGAGCAGACAGCCACTCCAACAGCTGCTGTGTGATATCAGCTTTCTGTTCTGGACCAGACCTCCAGGTCCACCAGGACGGGATTTAATAAGCTGAGTGTGAGAGGGAAAATAATGCATGGCAAGAGCTTGGACTGAACAATGAAAAATAAATAAATA
>NW_013952413.1:2842329-2843437 GCF_001266775.1 Austrofundulus limnaeus | reverse complement strand
CACCACCACCTTCCTTGTTCACGGCATGCTCCAGGGCTGAATGGCTTCCACATGGCACCTCGCCATCCCAGACGCCACCTCCACAGACACACGGGAACGCAAACACTGCACACACACACACCGTTGAAGAACAGGAAAATAAAATTCAAAACGATAAAAAATATATAAATAAATAAATACATTCATGTTGAAGATTTTCAAACCCATAACGGTGAATACATCTAACCTGCGCAACAAAAAGAACATGCAAGCTCAGGTGACTCACATGCACGTCCTTGTGTGTTACACAGATGCACAGATACGCTCACACAACTGCGGGGGGCTCCAGGAGGAGGAGGGGGGCTTTAATCAGGAAATTCACCTTGAGGGGGTTTCATCTAAGCAGGACTGGACGCTCCTCTCTCTCTGCTTCACACAATGAATTGAATCACAGAGACGGTCTGTGCTTGAAAGCCTCAATCCACTGTCAATAAGGCTAATTCTACCCCAGCTCCTCCGTGTGCAAAGTCATCTATCAAATGCTCTCATACGCAGCCCGTTTTCACAAAGATGGATTTAAATGAAAACTGCAAAGTTATTACTGTTTGTTTTTGACTGATTTTGGTATTAATGCAACAGACGAGGGCTTGAAAACCTGTCCAACCGGAACCATGTGAGCCGGACTAACTTTGGACAGGAACTTRTCTCCGTTTAATCAAAAGTTTCTCCTCTTCTCTCCAAGACAAGAATAAGTACAGCCGTTTCCTTACTGCAAAAATTAGAAGAAAAAAAAAAACCCATCTTATTATCAAAATAGCAAATTTTGCTCATTTTCGAGAATTCAACCTTTTCATCAGATGAAATGTATTTAATTAATGTCATTGTAATTTTAGCAAAATATTAAAATGAAAGGGAGTGAAAAAAGCCCCTCATGGAATAATTTTAAAGAATCTGATTTAAAAACATACACTGCCTCTATTGGAAAAACTCACTTTAAATAATCAGAAACTTGGAAAAACAAGAACTATTTAAAAAATTTCAATGTCTCATAACCAGACCCCTTTGTGATAAATTGTTTATATATATAATTGTTTGTATAGCTATATATATATATATAATTTTTTTTGCT
>NW_013952413.1:2838577-2841417 GCF_001266775.1 Austrofundulus limnaeus | reverse complement strand
GTCAGATAAAGCAGAACTGTGAGGCAAAGCTGTTGATTTACAAATCAATTTACATCCCAACCATCTGCTTTGATCATAAAGTGAGAGTAGTGACAGAAAAAAATAGACCACAAATACAAGATGAAACAAGCTCTCTGTGGAGTGGCTAAACTCTCATTTAGGAACAAACTGATGGACAGACAGAGACGTAAAGTATGAGTGCAGGTATGTGTGTGTGTTTGTATGTATGGAAGGGGATGTCCTGGAAATAAAAACGGTTCTTGTGGAAATCAGTAAAACGAGCAAACCGAACTGAATCATCTTTGAAAAGATGCAAACACAAAGTTCTTGTGTTATAGTGACATCTAGTGACATAAATGTTCAACTGCAACAAAATGAACAATATCTGCGTAGTTACGAAGAAAAACTGTTTACTTCGTCCCCTGTGGGTTACTGTAGTGAAAATCTTAACCACTTAACAGTCTTTGCTCCACCGGTGGGCAAAAACGGTGCGGTGCCGGGGGCTTTTATTTTGAAAACTAGGGCATCCGATGACTTCATCCAGTTCTTACCTTTAGTTTGACACCCTTACAACAAAATAAAAATGYCAAAAGGCTTTTAAGGATTTTCAGGSGCTACTGTTAAGGATTAATTTAATTTCATCAGTGTAGCATTCTGTATTTGGGGGTCCAAAGGTGCTAAAAAAGAAAAATATTGAAAACACTAATGCTGAGTCATCATAATACACATTCTGACATAAATTTAAAAAATGTTCCAATTTGCGCAAGTTGCTGAACTCAATACATGCTTGAGTTTCCATTCATCTCATCCTGACGTATAACAAGTCGGCACTCTTCCATCACCCCTAACGGTCCGGTCGACCAACTATTGGACTTGGCTCGCCGTTTGTAAAGACCCAAACAGACTTTGGGTCGTCTTTTTTGTTCGTCTACCAAAGTTCTGCTGCCGGGTGACGCGCGACTACCTCAGATGAGTTCTCCCAGTGCCACGCTGCACCCATGACACAGATAATCTGCCTCTCGTAGGCCCACGGTTGCGTAGGACAATGGTGGCGGCGGCGGCGGGTGACAACTTCTCTGGCCCCCCCACTGAAACAGAAACAACACGCTCCATCTCARCTGTAATCTTTGATCAGCTAAAACACTCTGTGATAAACACCGGCTCGGTCCCCCAGGGGCAATCGCTCTATAGCGCTGGCATCATGGGAGGTAATGTATGCACAGACGTGTTGAAATCGCCTCAGGTCCTCACACACACTGTGTACACACAGAGAGATGAATTGCTACGCCACAAAGAATAAATACATATCAGCTACAGTGAGCTGAGGCGCTTTGCACTTTCCTATTAATCCTCAGTATGGTGATTTATTGCAGTGTGCTCGTCAACAGCCATATAGCCCCCCTGGAACTGGGGCCAGCCAAGAGAAATAGTGGAGTTTAAGACTGAGGCCCCGGCAGCTGCTCGACACTCTATTTACGTGGTCCTCGCTGAGGGGCGAATATGCTGGATGCTTAAACAACAATATTTTTCGCAAAGTGGAGCGGGAGCCGGAGAATAATCTGTTCGTCATAATCCCAAGTTTTGAAATGATGTCTTCCCAGATGTCGCTGTGGAGATTTGCATTCGCCAAGGTGAAAGGCCTGGATGCTCGGCAATCAGTCGCGCACGGCAGAGCGAGCGCTGAAGGGTTCCTCTGCAAGTTATTTTTACACGGAGCGTGCGYGTATTCAGCTAAGGGTGTTAACTCATCTGATTAACACGACTTCCAGTGGAAATCACAGGCTGGAGAGGAACACAAGCAGCTGGTAAACAGCAACACCTAGTGGACATGTTGGTTCAGGACTCTTTAGATAGATTTATTTTTTTGTTAGCAAAATATCTCAAATCACTGAACAGATCTTAATGAAACTTTCACAAAGAAATCATTGCTTCATTATTGAGCAATATTCATGAGGCACACAATTTATCACAAGAGTTTTTTCAATAGGATTTGTTAATATGACAAGAAACACCTGGTTTCAATGTGTTAAAAGTTCAAAAGCCTAAGAAAACTTTTTTTTATACAGCAGTGTTATTGACCCCCACACGTGCAGTGGGGGTCATATTGGAAAAGTAAAATGTTAAGCTATATGAATTGTTTGAGTTGATGTTTTTATTTTTATTGTTTTGTAAATTATGTTTTGTTTGAACATATTCTGGGGTTAAAAGGGGCAGACATAAGATTTATTCTTCTTCTGCTACCTTTCATTTTAGTTTGATATTTTTGTGTAATTTCTTTGTTCTTTATTGTATATAGTTATTTTTTAATGAAATAAAATTATTTTGAATTTTTGAATTTTAATTTCATATTGTTTGTGTACACCGTTTGTTTTATTTTATTCAGTGATTTTTGGTCAACCGTAGCACAGAAACGACTGCACCAATCAATATGAAATTTGGCAGGACTGTAGATGAGTCCGACCTACACTGAGACAGCCCCAACGGTTTTATAGTAGACCCCGTATTTGAGGAGGGGGGCTCCATCTAAAAAGGGGGTGTCTGGAAACACAAAAATACTTATAACTCTACAATTATTCAACATAGAAACTTCATTTCTTTGTTTTGTTTAACTCTGATGAAGAGCTATCCATTGGACCCACCAATGAGCAACCCCACCCCACCCCCAGACACCCACCCAAAATAACTGTTCTGGTGAGCAGAGCTGTAAAGTAACCAAGTAGATTTTTGGGGTATCTGTACTTTACTTGAGTAATTATTTTTCTGCCTACTTTTTACTTCTACTTCTTACAGTTTCACACAATCATCTGTATTTTCTACTCCTTACATTTTTTTTAAAAAAA
>NW_013952413.1:2836296-2837893 GCF_001266775.1 Austrofundulus limnaeus | reverse complement strand
GGTCATATACGCTACCATTACACTGTACCACACTAAAGCTTTGTTTCTATAGACAAACACATAATTAGATTTATTTTATATTAGTTTTTCGGTTTTAAAAAGTCTTTACAGATGYATTTATAAATCAAAGCTTATTTTTTTTGAGGGGAAACAAATTTCTTTACGCGTTAAACTACACAATGAAAGAAAATAATATAAAAAAAGTTTTCTACATGGTTATTRACCCAGTTTATTGTGAATTTTAACAGCTACAAGACAACATTTGTAAAAACTCACCCACGGCATCAGAGCACCTTTTTTGTACGAAGGACACAAAGGCCACGTTAAAAAAGGTGCAAACAATAAAACAAGGCCACTTCACTTAAAGTGTTGGAGGAGGAGGCAGCTTTCTTTGGGTTACTGCAGAGGCAGAGAGCCTTCAGAGTAATATGAGCAATAAAAACACACACACTACACATTAAACACTGGACAAACATGTAGTGTTTGAGATGAGAAATTCTTGGTGAAAATCTGCTGTAATACCTCCCGTTTGCATCATTAGTAGCTCCTGTTTTCACCTCAGCCTCCCTGAATGAACCTCTAATAAACTATGTAAAACTGTGCTGCTTCTAATTTCACACATTTTCACATCGCTGATCTTTAACATAGAATTGAATACTTCCATTAAGTTGCAATGGTCCATTAAAGAACAGTTTATTTTCATCACTTGACGATTTTCCACAGATTGTGGTAAATCTACAGCTAGATGGCGCTGCGAGGCTGCTTTTGTAAAGAAAGCCTCCCCCTCCATGAGAAACCCATCTGGTCATCTCCTGTTACCTTCCCTAGTCTGTCACCTTCTCATTACGCCTTCTGTCTCTCTAACTCCTTCCTCTCTGATTCCATCCATCTTGATTTCTCCGCAGCTCTGCTCCATCCTCTTACAGAGCGGCCACAGCCTGAGTTTCTCCTCCAGAGGTCAGGAGTTGCATCAGGCTCCCTGAAGCTGGACGGTTCTCCCCTGAGGCCCAACTGAAGAACGTTCTGCAGGAAAAACAACAAAAGGAAGCTCAGTTGAAGGCAATTCACTAAACCAGTCAAAGCAGTAAAATCTTAAATTTTCATTTGTTTTTAGTAAAAAAATCAGAGCTTGAGGAACAAAATAAGTAAACTGGAAGAATATTTCATTCCTCTAAAGCAAAATACTCAAATTCAGCTTCAACTGCGGCTGTGTAATAAGAACGTTACAGAAAATATTAATATAACATCAGAAGTCTTTTATTTGGGTAACAAAAAACTGCAACAGGATTGATTGTGATGTGCAGGATGTTTTTATAATTTTTGTCTGATATGCATGGATCTGAATTCAGAAAAGAAACCCTGTAATAAACTAATCTTAAAAAGGGATCCATGGCTAGTTGTAACATTAGACTTTATTTGATAAACATTTATTTTAACTGTAAAATAAAGACTGTAAAAATACTGTAGGCTGTTTAGTTTTGTAAATATTTAAAATATATATTTTAACACAGACGGAGCCATTTTATTTACCATTCACATAAAGCATTCTGGGTAAATGATGACGTGGATAGGTCCTCGGTGTGAGCGAGCTATATCC
>NW_013952413.1:2830803-2835733 GCF_001266775.1 Austrofundulus limnaeus | reverse complement strand
GGATATAGCTCGCTCACACCGAGGACCTATCCACGTCATCATTTACCCAGAATGCTTTATGTGAATGGTAAATAAAATGGCTCCGTCTGTGTTAAAATATATATTTTAAATATTTACAAAACTAAACAGCCTACAGTATTTTTACAGTCTTTATTTTACAGTTAAAATAAATGTTTATCAAATAAAGTCTAATGTTACAACTAATCGGGGATCCCTTTAATAGAAGAGATAACCCTCATGATGTAGACCCAAGTTTTGTTTCTATTAGTTTGGAGTAAAAAAATATATATTTTAAAATTGCACAAAAGGTCATTAAAAGGTTAAGCAGAGAAGATTCAAAAGGTACATCTTTAATTTCCGGTGATCCAAACTGTTTCTATTCTGGCCTCCAGACTCATCGGTTTCCTGAGAGATCATCAGAGTGGATATAATCCCATCAGATTTAGTTTTTGGCTTGCACAGATAGAAACACCCCAAAAAAGTACACAACCTTTATCCATAAACGCATCTAAAATGTAGCCTCATAACCATTCTTTACATCTCATATGATAATATTTTGTCTGGCATTTCACGTAACTTTAAAGGGCAGTGATGGTTGAAAATATTTCTGCGATCTAAAGCATCAAAGTTAACAAAAAATAAATAAAAAAATCGAGAGGATAATGGTGATGACGTGGGTCTGAAACAGCCTCCAGGACCGACACTAAACAATCAGAAACAAATTGAGTTTCTCTGCTGCCGGCAGCCTCGACGAGACAAAATAAGAATCAGATACATGAGGTTGTGTTTGAGAGTCAGCGGGAGGGCCCGGTTCTGATCAAAGACAAGTGAAGAAGTCGAGCAGAACCRGAACAAAACCAGAGGATGAAAGACACGTGTTATGCTCTCAGAGCCACAAAATTCTAATTAAACATTTATTTATAGGTCAAGAGAAGAGTCTACTTCTTTCACTGTCCCYGTCTTTGATGAGGCCTTTAGATAGTTTGATTTTAATTAAATAAGTTACTCATTAAAGGCCTCCAGATTCTCCCCAAACAACCAGCCGTCACTGAAAGACGTTTAATTAACGAGGCAACGAGAAGCTCGTGCAGGTTCAGAACAGAAATGAAACAAATGCAAACACAATGTCTCCAGCACTCACTCTGCAATGTATTCCAGAGGCGTCCAGGAGCCGAAGTCTGCGTCAGGCATGAACTTCCTGTTCATCGGCGTATCCAAGGTAACGCTGCCAAATGAAGCCAGATAACAGTCGGGGTGAGTGGCTGCGTCTTCACAGCAGAAACAGCCTCTCCACACGCACAACGGTGTGTAAGCTACACACAGCCACAAATAAAAGCTTGTTCTTAAAGTAAATTCAATAAAAACTGAAACATATTTATATTAACTTTAATTCATAAACAATTACAGTCAGAAAAAAACTGAACTCAGGTTTTAAAACCATCAAAGTGAGAATTAAATGGTTTGTTTTAAATAACTGGAGGCTAAAGGATCTTAATGAGGACAGTTACTTTAATTAAGCGCCTGCCACTGAAGGCGACAATGATTTTGTTCGTGTCTTTGTGTGTTTGTTTGTAGAATTAGCTAAAAATCTCCTGAAACAGAGGAAAGAGTAATGAGTCTCCCAGAAAGTCTACAAGAGAATACAGAATCACAACACAGAACAGAAAAAACACAAAGATTGCATTAGCTCAGCCAGTTACAAAGACATTGAGCTAAAATTTGATGTACTAGCATAAAGCTAGTCTGATGTACTAGCCTTTAACCAAGATCTCACCAATGGTGGACCATTCTGTCCTTCTGACTCATTTGAAAACATTTTGTTAGCATCCATGGCACTGCACTAAAGTGGTTTACTTCCTGACAGATAGAACATTCTCCGTCATGATCAATAATTTATCCTCCTCCAGTGCTCCTCTTGTGTGGGGTGCCCCAAGGCTCCATCCTCGGTCCCCTTCTTTTTTCTCTTTATATGCTGCCACTAGGAGAAGTTATATCTGCACACAAAGTGTCCTTCCACTGTTATGCAGCTGGCTTACAAATCTACTTGTCTTAAACCAGGCATGACTAACGACATCTTTTTTTTTGGACTGCATAATAGCTGTACACAGTGGTTAAGTAAATACTTTTTGTTTTTAAATCATAAAAATACTGAATGTATTTTATTCTAACTTTACCAAATATGTCAGTGCCCTACCTTTTAAGCTAAATGTCAGAAACCTTGGGGTAATATTTGATCAGGAGCTTAAATTTAATAAACACATTGACTCTGTATTCAAATCTAGCTTTACAATCTACGTCTATTGACCAAAGTTAAATATTTTTTTAAAATCACACTGACTTAGAGAAGACCACTCATGCATTCGTTATTTCTAGGTTAGATTATTGTAATAAGACTTCGGCATCCTCAGTATTCCCTAAAATGACTTCAACTTGTCCAGAACCCGGCTGCCCAACTTTTAATCAACACCTCTAGACGTGAGCATATCAACGGTTTTATCCACTTTACACTGGCTTCTTGTTCATTTTAGAATTGATTGTTTAAAAAATTGTATTGTTTGTTTTTAAAAGTTCTTAGTAGCACTTCCCCGCCACATKTATCTGAACTTTTAAGCCTAACTGTACACGGGAGGTCCGTGAGGTCATCAAATCAACTTTATCCCAAGGACAAGCTTTAAGCATTGGGGTGACCGGGCCTTTTCAGCGGCAGGAACCAGACTCTGGAACAACTCACTCTACCTTTGCTCCACCTCTGACCCGGGCATCTTTAAATTTAAGCTCAAGACTTATTTCTTTAGACAGGCTTTTAATACCATGTAGCCTGGTGGCATTTTTTTATATTCTTATTCACTTTCAAGGCAACATATTTATCTTTGTTTATTTTGAACTGAAAAGAATAAAATACCTTAGAACTAAACGTTCTAGGGGGTTGAATATATAATTTTAACTTAATCAGCTGTTGTACATTATAGTTTTGGAGAATCATGATTACATTTGACAGAGGGGGTACTAGGGGGCATTAGAGCTGTTAAATCCAYGTTTGGGGGGCTGTGACTGATTATTAACGTAATGTCTGTTTTTCTTTATATTTTATTTTTGTATCTTTATTGGTTTGCACTGTTGAATGGCATCTTTACTAATAGTTATTTTGTCTACAGAAGGTTGCTCCAGCTGCAATATTGTGCTCTCACCTTTTTGTATGCATTTTATTCGACACTTTCATTATACCTCACAGCTCTCATGTAGTTGCTTAATTATTTTCTCGATTCAGGTGAGTGCCTCGTGGTGCTAAGATTTAGAACAAGCACTTTAGAACTGTTGCAGTTCCATTCAACCAGAACTACCCATCCGTTGCAATATCTTGTGAACTACCGGTAGTTATTTTTAATACTGGGAAAAATAAAACACATATATTTTGTAAACTATTTCTGCTTTTGCCATTCTGGAGCCAGACCTACCTGAGTACTTGTAATAGGGAATCCCTAGATTATTTAACATTAGTTTAGTAATCTACCAGTTGACCCTAGAGTCACGTCCTCCAAGTCACAATCCGGGTACTTCCCACCTTGTTACAGGTATGATAAAATGGCTCAGGGTGTACACAAGTCTAAAAAGGTTGGGAACCAGTTCTACTGTTAAGCACTATATAAATCAATAAATCAACCAAATCCARTTTAAAACTCWGGCGTGAAAGGGGGTGATAWGCACCCCAATAAGGAATGTAAAGTCTTTAATTAGGTTTAAGAAACTCCCTAAAACCTATTATCAAGCTTTTACAGAGATACACTTGGTGTTTTCTGCAGCTCCATCTGCTTCAGCAACAGAAACGGGTCTGTAAAAGAAAAATGCAAGTCACGGTTAACGCTAAACAGATGTGACATTATGCCGGAGAGGTAAAGTTTGTGTGGCCTCAKATTGGGGAGGAAAACAAAATACAACCAAAGAGAGAGCAGGAACCAGATCCACCCCTGAAAATACGCTTCTCACCATGACTTTGCAAAAAAACGGTTTCAAATTCAATAAGCAAACACAGGAGGGGACAGTGTGCGTCACTCATCTAAAGCTGATTATCTCACCATCAAAGATCTGCGGGGTGAAATTGGCGTCCTTAATCATCTTTTATTCCTGCATCTCATCTTCGCCGAGCACTTAAAACATTCGACAAAACAAGAGACGAGAGGCACAACAGCATCCATCTTCGGCTTTCACATGGGCAGTATGCATCGCTGGCAGATTTAAATCACCGCTTTGCAAAAAWTATTTGGATTAAAATTAATGCCACCATTTTCAACCTGAAAAACTAAATGTCATTGTGCTTGAAAACTGAATCCATCCACATTAGATTGAAGTGATATATATGTGCTTTTACCCAAAACAAGTCTTACTTGATACGTTGTCAAAACACAAAAAGTGATATTTAATTCAATATCACACAGATACGCATTTAAATTGTTATTTACTTGAAGAAATGTCAAACTTGYTTTAAAACATTTAAATATTGTTTTCGGCACTTTTCTCTTTCTGCAGTTTGTGCTTTTTCAATAATTTATGTATCAAAATGTTCAGCTCCTTCAGGAAATTTTCTCCACTTCTTTAGTATTAATTTCAGCTTCTATTTTGCTGATTTGCACTTGTTTATGCTTTTTCAGTCATTATTCCGATCTTTGCTGCCAACTTCAACTTTTTTGTGCATCAGCTTCTTTCCATTTTAAACTTTTTGTGTTTCAGCTGGTTTCAAATTCTAATTTTTCAAATTCAAATTTTTTTTTATTTATTTCATTAAAAAAATACTATACACAATAAAAACAAACCAAAAAGATATACAAATCAAAATAAAATGAAAGGTAGCAGAAGAGGAATAATGCTGCGTTCACACCGAACGCGATTTCAGCATCAAAATCGCAGCCAACGCTGAAGTTTGAAGCTTGTGCAC
>NW_013952413.1:2822552-2830130 GCF_001266775.1 Austrofundulus limnaeus | reverse complement strand
TGTGTTTTTAAGCAACTTTTTAGCTAATCTGAGTTTTTTTTTTTACCAGCTAAATTCATCTTCATGTGATAATTTTGGTTTCTTAATGTTTGTGCTAATTTCTGCTGCTTTTTTAAAAGCTATTTTTAGGCCAGTTTCAGCTTTTTATTCAGCCAAAATCTTTGGCCATTAAGAATTCACACTACATTTGTCACAGGAAATAAGTGTTACTGTAAACTTTTATGGATTTAACATAGAAAGGCAGGTAGATAGTTGGTTAAATTATTCCTATCAGCACTTCCCATCTGTTGTCTGTAAATGTGTTTCTGTGAAAGTGTTTAGCAGGAAAATAAAAGAGTGTGAAGTGTACCACAGTGTGTGTATTTAGCATGTTCACGTCGTTTCGTTGGGACTACTTACGGTAGTATGGCGACAGCTGCAGCCCCCTGCGGCAGCCCGCTGTTTTTGGCTGCCAGACTCTGACACAGCTGGTGGACGGCGGCTTTAGCCATGCCGTATCCCATCATGCCTGGATATTTACAGACGATAAAACTTTGATTTAGTGCCGCTGAAGACAATCCACTGTGAACATCAACAGAAGGCAACATGTAGTGTTTAAAGTTGGACYGTTGTTCTGCTGTATGATCAGATTTGGGCAGAAACTTGTGTTGAAGCTTCTCCTGACAGCATGAAGTTAGAGCCTGTAAATGTGTCTGGCTGAGGCTGGATAACAGATTTTTTTTTATTCTCAGCAGCTGGAAATAAAAATCTAAAGAGGAATGTTGAGCATCTGCTGTCTACCCCTTAACCACCTTATTACAGGCTTACAAAAGCACCGACCAATGGGAACAAGGGGCGGCTGCACYGCTTCGCTTTTAAGCTTTTGTTTTCCCCCAAAAGAGAAAAATCTGGAAAGAGCAAAAAGGGGAGGAGGGAAGGGAAGTCAGGGGGTAGTTTCAGGCATTGATCTGCTCCACCACCAACAGGTCAGACTAAAAGGTTTAAACATGTGACCTGGGCCTTGTGAGTCCACCGGAGCCCATCTGTGTTTATCACTTAAATTCAGTCAGCATTTTAAAATCAGCATTATTGGACTGAAATAAGTTTAGGAGCAAAGTGAAGAGGTTATAGAAATATACAATCACAAATCTTGTCATTATAGAAGACAAAAAAAAAAAGTCCTGTGGTCTGTTGTTGAGAAAATTGGTCRTTTTGGTGAGAAAGGCTTATATTCTGAAGCTGATTGTGGTGACAGCTACTTCAGCTTGATGAGTCCTGTATGATTTAATGGCGTTACCTGACGCACGACACCAAAGCATTTCTGGTGTGTTTTCGTCTTTACATCCAGGTATTATGCTTTGAATTCATTACGTTAAATTAAGTTTTCCTGCTAAGACTTACCGCACAATTTACACTGCGTCCGCTCCGCTCTGCTCTGACCTCCGCAGTAAAAACAGACCAATTTTTCAGTGGCCATTTTAATAAATATAGATTTTTTTTTAGGGTTGCACCAAAAAAAAAAAATCTGATTCTCATTTACAAAGATTCAGAATCGATTTAAAAGGTGCCAAAATCTAATTTTAGAAACAAAACAAAAATAAAATAAATAAAGCAAATCCAATGGCGGTCAGCCTCCATGTTGTAACTACAGGGAGGTCCTGACGTCACCATGCAAAAGGTTCAGGAACGTATGCATGTGCAGAAAGCACCAAAACAAAGAYGAHACTACAAAACTGGAGGAAAGAGATTCAACTTCATTGAAAGCAAAGATTTGGGCTCAGTTTGGTTTTTATTGAATAGATCAGAATTTGTCATGAGCTTCACTGTGTGCAAGGTTTGCAAAATGAAGATGAAGCACTTTGGGAACACGACAAATGGGTTCACATTATCGGTTTTGAATGAAAAATCGATTTTAGATCAAACTGTGAGATAATAAAAGATTCCCACCCCTGATATATTTATACACGTATGTAATCAAAATGCATTGTTCTGTTTGGGAAGCAGATGGCAGCATGCAGCGTACACACATAAAAAAATGGATTTTATTTTAAAATCTGAAGTTTCAAAAACACAGCAGCGATTCAGAATCAACTGTTGCACAGATTCCGTCTTTCACAGAATTGTTTCTATCTGACTTCCATATTTATCACCGACTTTATCGCATTTCCTGCGCACGTTTCTCGCAGCGCCTCTGTGCTTCGCACCGGAGCGGACGCGGTGTAAATTGGGGGTTAACGGCCAAGTTTTAAAACTCATCTCCATCTTTTCTGTTCAAAATCAAACTATGGAGGAAATTCAGCAGCTGCCTGAATAAAGCTGCATATTTCRGAGGATAATCACATCTTATAAAAAWAAYCTCASAGAGCTAAGAGAGATCTCTTCTGCCCTTATACTCTACGGGGATGACCTCTATTTTAAATCTCAAATCCAGTCAAAACGAGGTCATTCACATGATTTCTCAACTTCATCCTGACATATTGGCTTTTAAATTAGTTTTTGACCTTGTAGTAAAATTGGTTTTCTGACAGCATCAACTGATTTAGCATCTATTCAAACCTAAAATGACCMTTTATTGCTTGGATAACTGCTATAATCTCTTGTTTTGCTCAGTTTTCTTACAAGCCTGCAAGTCATCTTTAGGATTTAATAGCCTGTTCATTCATAAAATTTTCATAAATTATGATAAAAGTAAAAGTCAATACAATTAGCTTTATAATCATACCTTTTTTTTTTGCACAAAATAAATTGGCTGAAGCTCATTAACTCTGATCAAAACGGAACAAAAACTGCCTCACCCAACGTCGTTTGTCATGTTTGTTTCCTGATAAAGTGCTGGATTTATTTAAAGCCTGAAAATGTACTTTTCTACATTAAAACGACATCTGTGGATAAATCGAATCGAACTAAAGACAGCAAATAAAAAGCTGCCTTTTTCAGGGCTGTGTGTCCAATTGAGCCAGAACTGCTGAGTCACTCTTCCTGAGCCTGCAGCCAATAAAAAGCCTCGGCTCGCTGCCGACTGCTGATCCAGAGATTYGTGTGGTCAGAGATTTAAATCTCAGCTCATCACATGGCTGTCCTGAGCATCACATGACCCAGAACCAAAGCATCTCCTGGTGCCACTCGGGGCGGATTAAAAGCTGGACTGATGTCTGGCAATAAAAGACTGATAATAAGACAAAAATAAAGTAATAAGGTTTAAGATGTATAAGCTGAAATGGTTCAAACTGAGACCTTTTAAATCTCAATTTGGAATTTGTCACTAAATCATGCACTGGAGAAGCAGCTGTTCGGACTAAACATTTAATTTAACTGCAATAATAAAAACAGTTTTATGTTGAATCGTTTCATTTATTGAGCGCATTTAAAACCAAACTACTGTACACGAATACTAACGCCTGATAGGAGCAGCTGAACAATAAATAAGCAGAGACCAATTAAAAGCCTGTCAAAGCAGAATAAGAACGCAGAACATTAAACTTTAAAGCGTTACTAAAAGAAACTAGAAGCACTCAGAGAGTGCAAACCTCCACCAAGACCAATCCCCCATCCTGTAATAAATGCGCAAAAGCAGAGATGGAAACACATTTGCTGAATAAGTTCTGACGTAGTGAACATTTAATCAGCAGTATGCACGGGATTTCTTGTCAGTGGAGTCCGATGTGAAAAAAAAAAAAAAAGTCAGACTCGTCACCCGACGTTATTCATCATCAAACTGGTGTGGGATTAAGCTCCTAAGTTTTAATCAGTCACATTTCACCATGTAAACCGTCTGTTTTATCCCATTGTTTGAGTTTGTAATGGTTTGACTCTCTTTATAAAGTGCTTCCTGGCTCCCCCCGTCCCCAAACTTTGAGGCCCGGCAGCTCTCTGTTTACAAGCCTAGTAGTGAGAAACTGTTTTGATTGGTTGTTTCGGAAATGTGTCGTGTTTGAGGAAATGGGAAAAATAGGTTTCGTGGTGCAGTCACGCACTTCCTGTTCACAAAACTTCCTGTAAATGAGCATATTATGGCAAAAATTATTCATCATTAAATGTGGTTTTAACATTACTTTTATAAAGTTTGAAGTCCGTGCTGTCCAAACCAGCTCACTGGTTTTTACAGACGCCCTGTGAAAGCATCACAGCTTTGCCGATCTCAGAGTGTTAAAAGAAAAAAAAAATTCCTGTATCCGCATCGTGATCCGGAACATCACCAAAATTTAAAAAGGTGTGTTCCTTGGCTCAGTACCCGTGAAAATGTCATGACAATCCGTCTACAAGTTTTTGAGTAATGTTGTCCACAGTAGGGTTGGGCATAATCGTATCGTGTGCAATTAATAGTCAGAAAAACATTAATTGATTAATTTTTGTCACTTGACGATCAATGCAATTAATGACACCAGGCAGACTTGGTGCTCCTCTCCCCTTCAAACATGATGAACATTAAAAAAAAAAAAAATTCTGTAATTTATTTATCTATCAACACAATTTAAAGTTTGATGTATAGCCTGAAGTCTGTAATTTTGACACAATTTGGAACAGATTTTTACGAAGAGCCAATTTTCTCCCTATAAATTGGTCATGTGACTAGGATACAAGGGTGTCCTGAGACTCTGGGGGATTAACCTTCAAATTAATCGTTATCGGCTAAATACAACACATTAATCGTGATTAATTTTTTTGCCAATATTGCTCAACCCTAGTCCACAGACAGACAGACATACGCGACCGAAAACATTACCTCACCCTTGGCTGAGGTAATGAAAAACTTGTTTGTTTGTTTGTTTTTTTGGAAGGAATTCACGTTACCCATTTCTTATATCGCCAGAATTTCAAACGACGACAATCTTCTGCTGAGAAGGCACAGATTCATATTTGTTTTGATCAACTTTCAGATCCTTTAGTTCTCACTCTCACCAGCTACCACAGCAAATTTGAGCTCAKTTTCTGTAAAACTGCCAGAGCTGTAGGCTCATCAATACTTCTTATTTTCCCTCCCTCTTTGTTTTGCTATATCTCATCAATATGTTTCTCCTCTAACTGATCGGTGGAACCGCCAGCCGGTCGCGGTCCTCGTCTCTGACGTGTTGCACAAACAAAGATCAGATCCTCAGGTAACACGAAAGCCGCAAACAGGATTTAAAAAAAAAGGCGGCCCTCACCTCCAGTGCCTGAAAGGGCAGCTTTAGCTCCAGCCAAAGTCAACAGACCTCCAGATTTGAGGTGGCGAGCGGCCAGGTGGCTGGAGATGGTGGACGTCCACAMGCTTTGTTTCCACATCAGGTCCGTGTTTTTGTAGAAGTCTGAAGGAGATGATGGAGAACGGTTATTTTTAGGTTGATGATTTTCAATACGCAGGTCATCTGGGATTCTACTTGTCTGATTCAAACTTGTTTACCTGCACGGCCAAACGTAGGTCAACCACACAAGTCAATATCTCAGAAAAACTCTTTGAAGCGGCTCCATTTGATAAAGTTCAGGATAACGTTTTTGCTCGATTTCACATTTTGTAACAAGTACCAAAAGTTTGACTGATGATTAATGTTTAAACAAATAAAAAAAAAAAAAAGTTTGAACTCCGACCTTTGGAACTACAGTTTCCTCCGGCCCAGCCGCCTGCTACACACAAGATGGCGTCCACCTTCTGCTCCCCCAGCAAGTGGGCCACATCTGTCGTCACCTGCGTACGACAGACACACAACAACCAACGAGGCTTTTCAGAAAAGCTGCGGGGCTTGCGCACCAGCTGAATGMCATTTAAATGTCAACGTTTCAGCTCACACAACAGCTGAAACTACCACTTTACGACAACAAACAAAAGGAGGAGGATGTCTGGGAAAAGTCATCACAGCAGGCAGAGGTTTAAATACAGTGGTGTGTTTTTAAAATTAATGTTTTTATAGTGAAATWTGCAGAAAACAAGAGATGACAGAGCTGACAGTGAACACTTCTAACGYCAAACATAATACACTGTAAACAAGTTATGCTTCAGGAATTACTGTGAAATTAATATAATTTAAACAAAGTAAGCCTTATGAGATTTTAGAGCTGATTTTTTTAATTTTATGACTTATATTTTGTATAAATGTTTCTTTGAAATGTTATGTGTGTATGGAGCCCTGTCGAAGATAAATATCTGTAACCTTTGGTGTCACAAAAAGTTTTCTATTCTCTTCTATAATTATAGATGTAAGAATAAAAGGCAGGTGAAACACATGTTACATCTTTAAAATGCATTTTAAATAAATATTTTATTTCCAACGCGACATGAACGCAGCATTAAGGGGACGCTAATGCAAATAATGTAATAAAACGGATAAACTTCCTTTTTTAGGCTAAATACCATACCATCTTTATTTATAGAGCACTTTAAACACCCACACACATGAWAAAACGTGCATACATTCATAACGTTTATTTTAAACAAAAGTTGTTGCAAACAGGATAGTTGCTGTTGCTAAAAATTACTTGTAGTTTCCGGTCGTCACGTGCTAACTGTTTAACAACACGCCGCTGTCTGCTCCGACACCTGAAACTCACCTGTCCTGCCTGCTCAGTGAAACATTCAGTCACTTTGACAATCACGTTTTCATTTGCCTCCTCGTTAGCAGCCATGTCGATGCAGGCGACCCACTGAAAAAAAGACAGAAAACACGGTTAGCATGACGTCCAAAGGCTGTTAGCATGTGGCTAACTAGCCGCCGCCGCCGCTCACCCATCCTTTGGATTTGAAATACTGGACGCACTTGGAGCCCAGAGCGCCTCTCCCACCGTACACGATCACCCGGTTAGAGGCCATGCTTGTGCCGTGTGTCAAACAACCAGCTGTGAGGGGCTGAGCGGCAGAGGTGCGGCTGAAATACAGAGAAGAGGAGGAGGAASAGGAGGCGCACAACTCCGTCAGGCAACAAGTTGGAATGCTGCGTTCAAAGACGCTCGGATATTATCAAGCAAAATTGTAAAAGTCGTAAACTCGAACAATTATGCTACGCATTTTAAACATTATTACGTAAACTAATACGTAATTCTTGTTTCAGTCTGTCTGTTATCAAAATATCACATGATACAAATTGCTATAAATTCTAAATTTATTGTGACTGTAGCCACGACAAAATGAGATGTGTTTTCAGGTTGGCAGAATCAAAGTATTTTATTTGGAGCCAAACTGTTGTGTTAGCAAAATATCTCATAAACCGCTGGATAGATTTAATGAAACATTCAGAAAATTATCATTAGATGAAGTTCAACTGATTAACATGGAGTCAACCCAATTCAACAAGCAACTCACCTGATTCAGAGTTAACTCTTCAAATTGAGCAGAGGCCTGTTAATCACCCATTCATTGAAATCAGGTGTGTTGGAGCAGGAAAACCTCTAAAACATGCAGGTTAGTGGCCCCTGAGTTAAATTGAACTAAACTAATTATAACAAACATTGGCAGCTGTTTTGACAATAACTGCTCATACATCCATGGATATTTGCAGAACCATCTGTAGAGCTGAAACTATTAGGGAAAAAAGGAAAAAAATAGTAATATAAACTCAAATACAGTCATAGATTATATTAACCAATACTATGTTATCTTTAAATATAAACAGACGCATCAAAAAATACAGT
>NW_013952413.1:2819105-2820975 GCF_001266775.1 Austrofundulus limnaeus | reverse complement strand
GGTTTTGGACGTCCTTCGTCGCGGCGCTGTGACGTATGCAGCCGACGAATTCGACCTTCGGAGGACCCGKCCTGCTGTTTTGGACACAGCAAATAACTGCTGACTGGAGCTTCACTAAGGAGGAACACTGACGTTTGAAATTTTGGTTTAGACAACAATTTAGGCACAGAAAAAAGTTAAAGGTTAATGTTTAACCCAGGGGTGCCAAACCTTTTTCCCTGAGCGGGCCAAAATTAATATTATCCGAGGGCTGTGGGTCAAATCTACAATATGTAAATACTTTTAAGGTAATACTTGATTTGACTCAATTTTTTCTTATTTCAAGAATCTTACCAAGTTAAATGTTCTTACTCCATTGACAGAAAATTTTGACTTAATTTGAGTCAAATTTTCAGACTAATAAGACAAATAATCTTACACATTCTGAAAACAAGATGATTATTCTTACACAATCAGTTCTTGTTTAGTAAATCAGTCTCAAAACAAGATCGAAAAGACTTTTTGGCTGATATAAGRTTTTAAAACTTGGTAAGATAGACAGTTTTTGCAGTGCACAAAACATGAGCAAAAAGAAAAAAAAACAAGTAAAGTGCAACAGAATAAAAGCAGTAAGTGTGTCTGGTTGCAGGTCTGTGATCAGGAAGTTTCCACACACGGAGCACTAGGTGCTGCTGTAACACCGTGCCTTGGATGAGCTTCAGCCCAGGCTGCTGTGGGAAGCGTGGCGTGGAGGCGTCTCATGAATACTACAAACAAGCTGGCCTCAGCTTCCCTGTCAGCCGAGAGAATCTGCCAATATGTCRCACTCAAATGGATATGACACAAACACACACATCTGCATGACACACACATCTGCTGGAGGGGATGAATGAGTGGATTGCCCAGTGTGACACACACCTAATGAAAAGAGAGTGGAGGCGACATTAATGCACACTTTTTTTTCCCAGGGTTGTAAACAAACATTTTTGTTTGATCATCTGGAGAAATGTAGGAAACACACACACACACAAGTGGTTACACACCACACACACACTTTCCTGTCATTTAAAGTGTGAGATGATGTGATTGGACCACCGGAGCCAGTGATGCTGACCAAAAAAAAAAAAAAGGCTTCTCCTCCAGAGCTGGCTGACGCACCGAGGAAYGAGTAATAATTACGCCACGTTGTTCGGTTCTGACCCGGAACACACGTCCTGCRGGTTCTAACAAACACTAATGTTTAGAAGGAATGAAAGTAATCAGAGGCGGATGGTTTTGTCCGCACGTCGTCGTTTTCCATTGGGATGATGGCGTCGGAGTTGTTCGCTCCGAGGGAACATCTGGGGTGAAGGGGCTGCGGAGCCAGTAACCATGGAAACCCCCACTTGAAGKGCTTGATGGCAGATGTCAATCCCAATAGCTCCGCTTTAGGCCATTACTTTTTCAATTCTGGATTCCAGTTCTTTTTWTCTTTTTCTTTTTCTTTTCTGCCACTCAGGCTCTGTTCCAGTTTCACTCTGTGATGTCCAAAGTTTGAACCAAAAGAAGCTAAAACATGAAAATGTTCACTGGACTGGCTTTTCTGTGATGCTGAAAATACGATTATTACATTTTTTTGTGCATTTGTACTGTTTATCAAACACATGGTTTAGTACAGTGTTTCCCAAAGTACAGGTCGGGACCCAAAGTGGGGTCCTGAAACATCAAGGTGGGGTCCTGAAAAGATTTTCTGAATTAATTACATTTTTGCCTTAGTTGTTACAAAGGAGTGAGGTTAGTGTATTTAAAATGGATAAATGTAGTATAAAAAATATTGTTACTACGCCCATGTTTTGTTGACCTGATACAAATGTTTATCATCCAAAAATAGTTGTGGGCACAGGTCTCTGCT
>NW_013952413.1:2815060-2816619 GCF_001266775.1 Austrofundulus limnaeus | reverse complement strand
AGTTTTCTTGTTATAACGAGATAGTTTTCTCGTTATAAAGAGATAGTTTTCTCGTTATAACGAGATCCAGTTTCAAAATAATTTCATGTCATGTGGCAGCTCTACGCTTCCGTACCAGCGTATCAGATTTGATACAAAAAATATATCATAAACAAAGTGATGTAGCAAAAAAAATTGGGATTTTGTTTAAAGGCCCAATAAACATGTCAGTTCTAAAAAAAAACGTGAATTTTCTGACTAATTTTTAGGCTTTAAAGGGTTTTTAAAAAAGGCAATTCATATGTATTCCTCATGGATTACGAGGCTTTTTTTTTCTTTTAAATGTTTTTTAGTTTTTTTGAACTTCCATTGGCCGTTTTTGTATTTTTAGCTGAGATATCATGAGTCTAAATGAAATTGTTCAAACTTTCAGCCTGGTGAGGCTCCAGTGCAGCAGTGCTCCGTGTAATTTGTGTTACTTACCAACAAAATGAGGCAGAGGCTCATTTTTTCTGTATTTTATTTTTTGGGGGGAGTTCACACTCTTCCCAGGTGTTGTTTAAAACCACATTTGTTCTGTCAGATGATGGCAGATCCGAGCCGAACGTGTTTTTCGTTTTCTTTTACAGTTGGCTGCTTCTCTTTATCTCCTGCGGCTGTGTGGAGAAAAAAAAAACGGGTCTGAAAACTCTTCTCTTCTGCTGCTGATAAATGTTGTTGGTTGTTTGTGGTCTCTGGCTGTGGCATGCCATCACCAGCCAGCCAAAGTGTTTGGACCCATTTCCCTGAATCTTGACAGAGGAAATAGCTGCACAGCTCCCTCCTCCTCCCCGGGGCCCTCTCTCTCTCTCTCTCTCTCTCATGGAGTTTGATGTTTTTGAGTCAAAACTCCTCTGCAGCTTCTTTCATTCAGCCCCACGCGGTGTCAAGCACCACTTTGTTGCCATTTGAATCCTCGGCTTCACTGCGACAGCCTCCTAACAGGCACTCGGAGAATTTGGGGACGGTGCGAGCTCGCTGATTGSGATGCTTTATTAAATCGTGAATGTGTTGTGCGGCTGAGCGGTGTGTAGTGCTTCCTTAATTGGTGCTAATCAAAGAAGCGAGCAGCAGGGGAGGAACGCAGCAGATAATAGTGACTTAGTGCTMGGATGAATTTCTGATTGAGCTTCAGGAACCCCTGGGCCAGAACATCGTTTAGTTAATGACCATAAAAATAAACATCCACAAAATGGCTGAAAATTACCTGCAAAGGGATTCAAAATGATTGAAATGGGTTGCAAAATGACAGCAGAGATGGATAAATGCGTGGAGACACAGATAATAAGAAAAACAGAACCAAATAGTTGGACAATGAAGAGSAAAATTTATTTTACTGAAGGCAGAACATCTTTTATTGCCCATCACTTTTCACTTTTAGACTAAAAGCAGCATGTGTTGAGAAATGAAAGAATTGTAGTCATGTTAGWGAAACATTGAAAAAAATATTAGCACATTCATGCAATTTCACCAGATGGCTCATTGTCTTCTTGTTATTTTATCAAAGTTTTATATTAAGTACATTTACTTCGTTACAGCAC
>NW_013952413.1:2804598-2806709 GCF_001266775.1 Austrofundulus limnaeus | reverse complement strand
GTTTCTTACATCAATGGTAAACTTTAAATTTATGATTAAATGCAATAAAATAAAACAATTTAAAAGGTGAAAGATAATAATATCCTGCCCCTGAGCTGTTGGTTAAATGTAACTGAGCAATTTAGTTGGATAGCTCAGTAATAATGTCTTATAATGTCTTAAAATAAGATGCTTTAAATCCAGCGTCGGCCACAAACCTAATCTCTCATGTTGCATCATCCATGGGAATAACTGCCCCTTGCTGAGAGTCATTAACAACATAAACTTTGACAGTGAAGCWGATCCGTTTTCAAATATTTACCCTCAACTTTTTAAAGTCAACTTGTTCATGATGGCCGCCACAGCTAACTGACTTTACCCAACACAAAAAACATCTGTTAGCTTTGCAGATACTGAACTAAAATGTGGTGTGGTAGTAGTTGAGCATCATCCTCGCTGACATCTTACAAGATCTCAAAAAATGTTCAYGCATCTTTAAGGTTTTACCAAAACAGTTTAAGATGATTTTAGCTCAAGACTCTGTCATTAAAAGGCAGCAGGCGACGCGAGTGCCTTCAAGGCACGCCTTTCATAGTAGACACATTCTTCTTCCAACAGTAACGAACGCAGACAGAAACGAACAGATTACACAGAGATTATGAAGAGAAACAGCTGTGGAGTGGCTGCTAATCCAAAGTAAAACACACAAATAAAGCATGACTAAACGCACGCATCTCGCAGCGACACAATGTAGACAGAGTGCGAGTTCAGAAAACAAAAACCCAGTGCATTGTGGGCCTGCTGATGTAAACAGAGAGGATTAGACGGCGAAGCTTCAGGGYTGCAATGTCTCAGATCTCACAGCAGCTCTCTCTAAAGTGGATTATGAAGCTGATATTGGTGTCAGAAGTTTACTGGAGGGCAAGAGACGGCAGAATGAAATAAAAAAAAAGGGGGGCATGGAGTAATCTGTTGGTAGACAGAGGGAGAAACGTCGGGATAAAAGTACATCTTGCCTGAGGAAAAACTCCGGATCAGCGCAGAGAAGCAATAAAGCGATGGTGTGATATTATGGCGACTGTTGGGAGCAGATTGAGAGGTTTCACATGAGGGTGAAGCTGTGATTAGAGGGAGATTGGAGTTAAAATCCCAGGGAATCCCCAGCGTGTGAAGGTGCTTATTGAAGTCTTACTTTCACGCCGCCAGAAACAATGAAAACGGAGCGAAGGACCACGGCTGATACATCTGTGCTGGGGACTTTGGGCTAAAAGATGGAAAATGACTCGGAAGTTGACTACATAATAACGTTTGCCTGCAGCTGCTGCCTCTCGTCAGGCTGTGATTGTGATTAAGTTAAAAGAATCACCTGGAAACTGATATTTCTCACGAGATGAAGCGTTTAATTCTCACATTCGCAGTTAATACATTTTTTATTTATTTTTTTACGTAAAAAATTTGTGTCTTGTTTATCGAGCCTAATTATTTAAAGCAATTAGACGATGAAGAAAAGCTTGTTTTAATTGAAGTTTCTGCACAGATAAACTCAGCGGAGCTGTTTTAAACCGCAGCTCTCCGGAGGCACTGAGATGAAAAATGTTTCGAGTAGATAGCATTTTAAAAATGCGATTAGAAAAAGGCAACGTTTAACTGTTCTGAATGGTTCAGCCATGCAGAGAGAAATTTACAAATGTCACCACGTTCACGCACCYTCAACCGTTTGTATTCATTCTTACAACAGTTTAGAAACTCTGTTATATTTTGTTTTAATTGTGTAAAAACTGTCAGAATTTACACTTTTTGGCTACACTTTCAAATCACTTCCACGTACTTTACCACATGTTCATCTGTGTAAAACATTGAGCTCAATTAAGCACAATGTGCTATGACTTTAGTCATTTGTAACTTTTATACTTTTAAATTATTTATGTTTTTATTGTCCCATTGTTTAAATTCTGCTTCAACGTGTTCTGCTTTGTCCTTATGGGGTTCTTTTAGCACTTAGCTAGGGCTAATTTAAATTATTTTATAACTGTCCAGTGTCCAACCAAACAGAGCTTTTACAGTTTTACTTATTTTAACTTTTAGCAAGCCTTCTCAATTTTAACTAAATTTAGTTTTAAGCAGATTTCTTC
>NW_013952413.1:2795995-2797139 GCF_001266775.1 Austrofundulus limnaeus | reverse complement strand
GATTTCAGCCTTTAAACACACTTGTGCTAGTCTTAGCTTCTGTTCTGCTGGTTTTTAGTTCACAGTTTATTCTTCAACATTCAGTCAACACTCAGCGTTCACGCTACAGATTTAAATTTAGGATTTCAGTTTGCCAGAAACCCCCCACCGAGGCTTATTTTTGAACATTTCTGGAGTCACAAACCACAACAGGAAAATAAACAGCGATATGAATTTTATCATAAAAAAACTACAGCTTTTGTTGCAAAGGTTTGGACTGATAAAATAGTGTTTTATATTTATTTTCTGGTTTCTTTACAGAGTCGGGACAATAAAAAAAAGATAACACTCTGGTTTCATACTGATGTTTGACATTTACAGCCAAATATCACAACAAATCAGTCTTTTGATGACTGAGGTGAGGATTGCTTTGCAGTCCCAGGTGTCTGTTCAAAGATGCTGCATTATTGTCTGTCAGATTTTCCAGCAGCAAAGAGTTCGGAGAAGAAAASAAACAGAAGAGAAAAACAGTGTTGAAGGAAAGTGAAACACGAMGAACAAACTAATATGCTCTTGATTTAAAGCCGCTGAGTTACAGTTTTTTTTTAAATAGTAAAAAAAAAAAAACTGCACAGTAGAACACATTTCCCCCTTTTTCTGTCTTTTTGCTTCTTCACATCATTTTTGTCAGGGTCATTTCCTGCAAGCAGCTTTTTTTTTTCCTCAGCAACAAAGCTCAGATAAACTCGTTTTTTTTTTCTACCTGAACAAAACAGCAGACTGAGAGAGAAGCAAGCAGCTGGCGAACACAGCGGCACAATTATCAGCTGAAGAGGCAGGTACACCCATCACCTCCGGGGTGTCCTGTGGTGTTTGGCACCGGGCCCTTCGGGTCCTGCGGGCTGCCAGGTGGGGCCTCAGTGAATCAGACTTGTTCTGCCACATCCTGCAGATGCACGATAAGATTAGGGACCTGGGGAGTTCTGAGCCGAGGCCTTGGGTTGAATTTGGACAGGTTTTTAAGGTGAGGCCTGGAATTTTGATCCTGCTGGGGTGTCAGGGACCGCACAGAGCTGCGAGAGAAACAACGACGATTTTCCAAAAAATATAGATTTCTTTTATTAATTCACAAAGTCTACAACTATTATTATTATTATTATTATTA
>NW_013952413.1:2791881-2794510 GCF_001266775.1 Austrofundulus limnaeus | reverse complement strand
ACATTTACCACCACAACTGCTGTTTCTGGTGCTGGTGCAGGTGGTGCTGCCATACCGGGGGAAAATGTCTGCCAACAGGGAGCGCTGGTGCCATTTGGAGCTCATCCTGTTGTTTAACGAGGTGGTGTGTGTTAAACAAACATCCACATGAATGTCAACTGGACTCTGCATCGTAATGAGAGGATCAGCCTCACCTGTCAGGGGGTCTCATTGTGTGTATGTGGTCTATTTGTGTGTTTCAGCAGCAGAGGAAGGAAAAAGAAATCAGAGCCRGACGAAAATGATGATGATGATATCACTCTTCAGCCAGACCTGACTGGTTGCTTTTCAGCACCTGGACAGATTTGACGTGTGAGACTTTGCTCTTATTGTCGGAGATGCTTTGAGAGTRGATGGAGGGGTGCAGGAGGGCGAGAACATGATGCAAAGAGCTGAGAGACGCTGAGATTCTCAGTGTTTTGTTTACCGCACATGGTGAGAGCTGTGGGGGAAAAAAAAGGCTATTGACTTTTCCATAATGTGCTCTGCTTGTGCAGTACACCACGCATTAGTTTCCACAATATTTATGAAAGCAACAAAAAGTAAAAGGGGAAGGAGTGTGAGGCAGGAAACATTAGGACACTTCATTGCTCGCCATAAATCAGGTTCACTTGAACTTGACTTTGGAGCAGAAGATGAGAGGAGAAACTCTGTTCAGAGTTGTCCAACTGAATCTGGCAACGTTTTTATCCATATCACGTATGATTTCTTTATCACTCTGTGTTTTCCTAAAGGAGCATTTTGCTCTCAGACTACAGGTTTACTCAAGGTTCCTAGAGTTTCATAAAGTAAGCTCTCCCTTTCTGTCTGTCTACATGACTTTAGGCTTAAAGGAAACATATGCAAAATCTACTTTGTTAGCCATTAAGTACATTTTGTTGTGTACTTGGAGTCTATAGTTAACTAAAACTAAATAACAAAAACTGAAATTGAAAAATAACATTTTAGTTAACTAAAATAAATAAAACGATAATTAACTAAAACGGTATAATTTTTTTGCACATTTTTTAATGCAATTATTTTAGGAAGGTGTTGCTATAATGAACTGCTTTAAGTAGTGACCAAATAGCTGTTGGTTAAACTCACAGGAACATCACAAGCTGGAGGATGCATTGGCAAATACGTTTGTTCAAACTAGAAAAAAAAAAAAAMYAATAMWASAASWAMTAAAAACTAACTTAAAACTAAGCATTAAAAATGTAATAATAACTAATAAAAACTAGAAAATGCAGTGTAAAAACTAATTAAAATTAACTGAATTAAAAGAAAAAATTCAAAACAAAACAAAACTAAACTATAATGAAAAATCCAAAATAACCTTGGTCCCTAGGAGTGCAGACAATTTTAACTGAGTATCTCTTGTTGCTAGCCTTGTAGCACGAGACCAATCTTGGTCTTAAGACCACTTTTTGATGGTCTTGGTCTTRGACATTGAGTACTCAAGATATTATTTCAAGACCAGTCAAGACCACAGCTATGGAAATATCACTAAATTGCCAGAATACAGTATTGTCCAGTTTATTTGTTAACATCCTTGCTTTCATTGGAAGTAAAATGTACTGATTCAAATCCCAGCCTGACTCATTGCTATTTATGTATTTTTGCTACTTCCCTCATCAAACCCTACTCCCTTTCACTCGAATGCGGCACTCCAAAAAAGWGAGCAGTGGCTCTCCTGGAGTARGAKAAGATGTCTGCTAGATCTTCAGTAACACAGCTCGGCAACATAAATCATAAAGAATATATTTCTAAAACACCATCCAGTAGAAAGTGTACAGCAAYTTGTAAATTCTGCAGTGCTTTACTTTCAGAGACCGTAGGGACAATGTCAAATTTTTATCGTTGCTAACATTTGCTAATGCTACCAATCTGCCTCTGTAGATAAATTCTTTATTCAGTCCTTACACAAAAGATTTTGTCAATATTAGCATTACATATTAAGTTAGCTACGTGTTTACAGAATACTCTGAACTAGTTTTCTTTTTTTCTGGTCATGGTCTTGACTTGGTCCAGGCCCTAACAGTCTTCGTCTCGTCTCGATCTTGATACACTGTGGTTTTGGTCTCAACTTGGTCTTGGGTTAGTTGGTCTTGGGCGGCTGTAGTGGAGTGGTTAGGGGGAGTCGTTCCCCTAACCACTAAGGTCGCCAGTTCGATCCCCCAATCCAGCCATCTCAGTCGTTGTGTCCTTGGGCAAGACACTTCACCTGCCTTGCCTACTGATGGTGGTCAGAAGGTTCGGTGGCGCCGGTGCATGGCAGCCCCGCCTCTATCAGTGTGCCCCAGGGCAGCTGTGGCCACAATGTAGCTTACCACCATCAGTGTGTGAATGAATGGGTGAATGTCTGTAAGTGTAAAGTGCTTTGGGGTCCGAAGGGACTTGAGAAAGCGCTCTATAAGTTCAGTCCATTTACCATTTGACCATGCTCTTTGCTGCGTAGATATCTTTATATTCTGTATGTCTCATATGTCAACCCATTCTCACTCTCAAGTCATCACATACAGCGGGTATTGAACACGTCACCATTTTTCTCAGTAAATATATTAATAGAGGTGCTAATGACATGAAATTTTCACCAGATGTCAGTAAC
>NW_013952413.1:2786152-2790831 GCF_001266775.1 Austrofundulus limnaeus | reverse complement strand
GTTACTGACATCTGGTGAAAATTTCATGTCATTAGCACCTCTATTAATATATTTACTGAGACAAATGTTGAAGTGTTCAATACTTGTTTTACCCGCTGTATTGACACTTTTCCAAGGTTCCCTCTGTGTTCGATTTTGACGTGTCGGGTACCCCCCTTGCATCAGTTATTGATGAGATGGGGCGGAATCCGTTGTCATTATTTCAGAAAGTGTAGAAAATGCACCAAAACTACTGTCCCAAAGCATAAAATTACTTTTATTTGTGTTAAAACTAACTTTTTAGTTAAAACTAACCATTTTTAGGAATTGTAGGAAATTCACGTGAACTACGTGTTCCAAAGCCTAAAATTACATAATATTCGCCCTAGACATCCTAACCCTGACCCCACATACCTAAAATTAACCATGAACCCTGATCCCTAATATTAACCACAGACCCCAAGTCAAAGACCCCTATGTTTTGCGTCCCAACGCGTCAAACCTGGACGCCGAGGGAACACGGAAATGCCTGGTGCGTCAAAAACYGACGCGAYGGSTGTACCGGACGCATCAAAATAAGACGCAGAGGGAACCTTGGAAAAGCGTCAACATGTGACAAGTCGGGAGTGAGAATGTGTTACATATGTTTCAACCTCTTCAGGTTTTTCTACTTTCTCAACTCTTATGTCAAATTGTTTGCAAGAAAAAAAAACAAATAAACATTTAAAAGCATRGGCCTATGTCTGCTTTACAACTTTCATTTTAGATAAATCCTGTTGGGTTTCTTGAAAAATTCCTTCTGATGCTACAGGATTAGAATAGTGAAGGACATGTGGAGCACATTCTTCCACTCTGCTGTTGTTTTAATCTCACCGCTCTCCACGTTTGTAAATGTAATTATTGCTGTCATTGAAGCAGATGGCTGCCCATCCTGGTTCTGATTCTGCCGGAGGTTTTATCCTGTTAAAAGGGAGTCGTTCTTTTCCTCTGGCACCTCTGTGCTGCTGCTGGCATCCTTTCTTTTAGCTTATCTTTCAGCGTTTCAAGTTGTATTGTGTGTGAATATAAAGTGTTTAGACTTAGAGTGAATTTACTGTAATTAGATTTTAATCTGACTTGTGTGTTGTACAGTTCCCTGACACAACTTTTGYTGTAAATTGTCTCTACATAAATAAATTGGATTGAATAATTCAGCACTGCAGAGTGCAGAACATGTGTGAAAACAAATTTGATCTGCCAAATATCCAATTAATCAACAGATATCCGCTGCTATCGTGTCTATTTGTGACTGTAATTTTTAAAACAACAATATGGCTTTARAGGACACAAACTGAAAAGATTTGCTTTAATGAATCTGCAGTGCTTTGGTTTCCTTTCAGCCCTGCCATTAAAGTTTTATTTGCAGTAAACTGACTTTAATAGAAGACTCACAGAAGGACCGGTTGACACACCAGTCACATCTCAGAGGCTCCACAAACCCTGAAATAATTTAAATCAGACCTAATGTTTGTTTTTATGATGGCTGCTTTTGTTAATGCTCCAATGCCACATTCACAGKCAAATGGGAAATCACAGTTTTCTGCATGAGGTGAGACATTTAAAAAAAACATTACTTTAGAAATGTGTTTTATAGTCAGAAACAAAGTACAGTTAAAGTATTATTGGGTTTTTTTCTTGAGATTAAGTGAAATATACAACTTTTGATTAAAAAAATCCAAACGACCTTGTGTTTCTTTCATGATTTTGTKGTGTTGGCTTCCAAAACCCAAGTATTTTACTTCCTGCGCAACAAAGGGTCATTTTGCAGATTTCTGTTTTAACCCATATTGAACAAAAATCATAAAACAAAATACTTGCATTAACATTTACTTCACCAGTTCAGCCAAATCAAAAAAAAAAAAAAAAATTAAGGGTAGCGCCTCTTTGAAGAAATTTATAGTTATTACAGGTTAGTACTGATGTTAGAAGCACAACACTATATTCTTAGGTTTTCCTTTTTATAATGTTGACAGTGTTTAATCTATTATGTTTTGATTGATAATAGATTAGTTCCATGTCCGAAATATCTATAACAACACATAATCAACCGTTATGAGAACATTAGATGAGAATTTTGTCTGAATGCCTGTGATTCAGCCGTAGGTCAGTAGGGGGCGAACGCAGGCATTGAAGAAGGTGTTGAGGATTTTGTCTGAATGCCTGTGATTCAGCCGTAGGTCAGTAGGGGGCGAACGCAGGCATTGAAGAACATATATAAATTGATGAACTTCCTGGTTTTTCACCAGTGTGGTTTCCTGTCAGCTCAAGTGGCAATAAACCTCACTCAGATCCAGAATTCTGGTATTGTTTGGTTTGATTCCTTCTACAAATCATTTTATTTAACAATGGTGGTTTTAATATCGACTTCAGTTTATTGAACATGAATTTTCTTACATCTTTATGGCTGCTGGATCCRGGGCACCTGTTCTCTAAGTCTGTTGTGTTTTGTCTCTACCTCTTGAATGGATTGTCACRAACTGTCATTTCCCTTCAATTAAGTATCAGTCATTCACTCATTCATTAATTTCTCGGATATTCCCGTAACGTGAAGWGTTTTCTACGTCTCCAGACAGCATGTAACATCACCAATACTTGTTGTTATGACAGAATAATTACAACTATCCCGTTAGTAGCAACACGTTCCTGAYAACTTCTCTCCATTGTCCTGAGATGTGTCCCTGCCAGTTTGAGACTTTACTTCCTGTTTGCAGCCACTTTACTTCCTGTTTACAGCCATGCATAACGTAATTACACTTTATGTAGCCTGGTTGATTCGCTCCAAGCCAGTTGATGGAAACACATCCGATTTCTTATTTTGTGACATTTTAAAGGGCCAATATTATGTGTTTCTCTGACATATATTTAAATTCTGTACCATAATAAAAGTAACTGTCACCTTCAGTTGTTATTAAAATGTTATTTAAATGTTTAAATAGAAAATAAACTTGACTTCTTATCATATCTGTTTCTAAACGCCTTGAAATTGGCCTCTGTCTCTTTAAGAACCTCCTGTTTCTGTCCTGCCCATTTCAGCTCGTCAGGTGGGTGTGCTCTGTGATGAGGAAGCTCGGCTTGGAGACACAGCCCAGAGGCGGAGCTGATCCTTAAAGGCGGTTCTAGTCCCAACCGGTGGTTTTTGCTCCCCTGCTTTACTGCCTCAGGACACTGCAGGATTTCTCAAACATGCATGAATGARTCAAAGCAAGACACTGGCCATGTTTWTGATGAGAGGATGACATTAAAACATGATAWAAAGTTCAAAAACGCTGATTTTACRATATTGCCCATTTAAAAGTTTGCTCAAAMTGCATATTAAAAWYGAATGGAAACATGGTAATTCATGCACGTTTGAGAAATCCTTCAACCTCCTGTGGCCAAGCAGAGCTGCCTAAACACTTGCCRGTACAAAGCTCCGCCTATTTACCCAAAGCTCCTCCCTGGAGTTCAGTCTGCAGCAGAGCCYCCGCCCCACAGAKYACCCCTTCTCTCAATCATTGTTGYAAAGAYGTGCTGMAGTGGCAGTGTCTGAAATGGTAGGAGGTTCTTAAAAAGACAGAGGCCAGTTTCAAGGTGTTTAGATMGACTTTGATGGAAAGTAATTTATTTTTTTATATTTACAGCAGTTCAGGTGGTTTGGACATGATTCCTCCTGGACGCCTCCCTTTAGAGGTGTTCCAGGCACGCCCCTCTGGTAGGAGGCCCCAGGGAAGACCTCACTGGAGGGGCTCCGCCATGAGGAAGTTTGGCTTAACACATCCCAGAGAAGGAGCTTGTCCCAAAAGGACACAACCCAGAGGTGTTTCTGGTCCCAAAAGGCGTTTCTGGTCCCCACCTGTTGTTTTGCTCCTCAGCATGGCTTCCTAAAAACGCTGCAGGATTTCTCAAACRWRCATGAATGAGTCAAAGCAAGGCTTTGGGCATGTTTTTTTGAGAGTATAATATTGTGTCTTGATATAAAACTCAAAAAAGTTGATTTTACATTATATTGCCCCTTTAAAACATGTCATCACTGGAACATCCCTGGAAACAGCGARGTGGATCTTCACTTTCTCCTTTCCTTGTTTATTTGTGTCTTTTTGCAGGAGATTTGTTTGTCGTGCAGGAGGACCCCCCCACCCTCCGCAGCAAAAAGTGGAATTAAGCCCAGGCTGTAGAACAAGAGCTGCCATGTTTGCTTGCTTTGCATAATGAGATGTGATCACAATATGGACAGAATGCAAGTGTGCATATAAATCATAGCTGTAAGTAGAAAGCTGTGATTGGACTGCAGCACATCCGTACACGTCGCCCAGAAGAGCTAAACGAAAGTCAGGCCTCGGGGGGGCATGGGGTAATTTCCTGTCAAATACACATATATAACCTCATCTATTTAAAACAAGTCAGGATAATCAGCTTTGGGATTGGGCTGTAACTGAACCCCTGAACTGTAGAACAGAAACCACTGTCATGAGTCTCACATTTATCTTTACATCTCTGTGACGTTGTTCTAACTTGGGTCAAAGGGAGAAACTTAAAAGACAAAACTGGCATTAAACTGATTTTGTTTCATGATTAAAAATAAGCTTGGATATAAAAAAATCTTAAAGGGCCAATATTATGTGTTTCTCAGGCATATATTTAAATACTATACCATAATAAAGTATCTATGTCACCTTTAGCTG
>NW_013952413.1:2783123-2785642 GCF_001266775.1 Austrofundulus limnaeus | reverse complement strand
TGTTGAGAGCTCAGCAGACAGTTAGGTTTCACTTTCACTTTCACCCGAGCGCCTGCAGGAGTCATGGGCAGGGTGTGTGGGGAGGAGGGGGTGAGGTGGGCTGCCCATTGAAAACATATCATTACCTGGATATGTTTGTTACATAATTCAGGTCTGACAGAGTTCAGAGGTGGATTTGATGAYCTGCTCCCAGTAAAGCCCTCCTACCAGAGGATACAGTGGCAGTAAAGCATCATAATCAAAGCCGTTTGAAGTTTTTGGTTTCTCCCTCTACCAATGAGCTCATTTGTAGACCTGCTTTAAATCTGGACCGAGTCTCTTCATGTCAAAGAAAAGTTTTATGTTTTTCATCCCGATGGGATCTGCGATGGAGCACATCAAAAGGCTGCAGCGGCTCGCTCGTGTGTGAGAGCGTTTCATCAGTCATGATCCACTTTATACATTGTTTTTAAATGTAACTACGTCTGCCTACTTTGTGCTATTTCAACTGCCAGGAATAGTTTGGTGTGATCTTAAATATTTGCAACTTTTATTTTATTTAAATTACGTAACTTTGTTTACAAAATATAACCAAATGAAAAAAAATACATCAAGGTCTCTTCAGTTCCTTTAATGATGTTCTCTGAAATCTGATTCAAGTACTTGCTGYATTTAGTTTTTTTATGCTTCTATTAGCTTTTGGCTAATGCCTTGCTAATTTTAGCTTTTAGCTGCAGTTTTGGTCATTTAAGCTATAGTTTTGCTTTTATAACATTTTGCTAATTTTAGCTTTTATCTATGATTATATATATATGTGTGTGTGTGTGTGTACATATATATACACAATATATGTATATATTTCTATTTTGCCTATTTGAGCTTTTAGCTACAGTTTTGTAACAACTCATCTTCATCTGTTTCACAATTTAGTTGCAACTGTTTTTTTCTTAAAGCTGTGGTATTATCGATTTGAGCTTTTAGCTGTGTTATGGTAATTGAAGTTTTTAGCAAAGATTTTGGTCAGTTCAGCTTTTCTGTACAGTTTTGCTAAGGAACAAAAGTAGGCGGGGCAAGGCTCAACAGCAGAGGGTGCAGTTGCCCCCCTCTTGCCCCCTGTGTAGATCCGCCCTTGGCTAAGATTAACTTTTAGCTGTTTTGTGAATTTTAGCTATTAGCTTCTTGTTAATTTTGGGTTTTGACTACAGTTTTGCTGATTTTAGCTACTCTTTTTTTTTTAACTTTAATATAGTTAATCAGTTCTGCAATGCATTTCAGCAATCAGCTCTCAGCATCCACACTGTGCTTTCACAGAAAATGTAAATTCTTAAGTTAGACTAAACGTTCTTCCTTCAATCTGCAGTTTTTTTTTTATTGAGCAGACGACGGGTGAGATTCAGTAATTTGGGTGGAACAGAGTGTACGCTGTTGACAGCTGAAAGCAGGTGGTTCTGAAGGCAGAGYGGAGCCACGTTTGTCTCAGAGGGAGACTTTAGTTTGTAAAATCTGTGCAACGTTTGTAGTTTGACGTGCAGGAAAAACAAAAGACAAAAGCTTTGCCTCAAAGGGTCACGACTGGTGCATAATGAATGTGACAGCAGAATACTTCTCCTAGAATCACTCAACAGAAATGTCTGCTAAATTTCAAAAGCACCTCTCTGTGTCTTATACTGAGAAAAATCTTAACATCATAGCAATCCTTCCTTCGAGGAATGCTTATCAACCGCCTGGGTTTGAGTCCAACATAAACTCATGCTGAGAAATGATTTGTAACCGAATCAGTAAAACCATTAAAATAAGATTATTCACAATGTCAGCAGTTTTGGGACATGTCATGTTATAAAAGACTCTCAGCTACTACCACAKGATGATATAGTATKTTTAAGTAGATTTAATTCTTTCAGTAATATTTTTAAAGTAGACATGATGCYTTTAAACCCTTCCTTTTCACATTWAAATCCTTCAGTTGGGGTCTTTATAAAGTGGAACTACAATGATTTGGTTTAATTCCTTATTCTAACTTYACCAGCCCCTATTTCACCTYTTTTCTGCTGTGTGCATCAAAGCAGCTGGTTTTGTTACTGTTCCTTTAAGACCAAGCCCCGCCCCCCTCTGGCTTCCAGACCGGTCCACTCCGGTTTGAGAGAGGCGGGGGTTATGTTTTCTAGCAGTGCAGAGATGTTTTATTTACAATTTAATTAAAATATGTCAACAAAAGAAGACTTGTCCATCCAGCCTTACATGTTGGAGCCAGAGTCTGACCCAGAATCAGAGTCTGACCCAGAACCAGAGAAGGATTAAGATGAGGAAATTGTAATCAGTAAGTCCAGACCTTAAATGGTAATTAGGTTGCAGATAATTTGACATATATAGTTCAGAAAATGTCAAAGAAAATAAAGAAAACTGAACGGGCTGATGTCCCAAACAGAATATAAAGCTATTTTTTCAGCACCAGGAGAGACTAAATTAATCTTTTCTGCCTCCTAGAGACTCCAAGTCATGGGCGCAGTTAGTACGGGGGACGGGGGGGACATGTCCCCCCC
>NW_013952413.1:2780853-2782284 GCF_001266775.1 Austrofundulus limnaeus | reverse complement strand
ATTCAGCTTTCAGCAGTCATTTCATATTTATAGTTCTTTTCTGAAAGTGAAATTTAAAAAAACAATGTATAACTTTGAGTTCAGTCAACGTTAAAATTGTTTTTTTGTAACGTTTAATTGGTTTTTTTTTATGATTTTGAGTTAACAAAAGTTAAAAGCATCTCAGACTGTGGTTTGAACAGATCTAAAATGTGTTACTGAATTATTTTTTATGTTTTAAACCAGAGCATCTTTGTGACAAAGCAAARGTTACCTTCAAATAAAAACTGAAGCTAAATGTGTTTATTGAACTGAGGCATTTGAACGATAAAAGGTTTTAAAAAACACATTTTTCWATGAAATGTGACAATAAATTGTTAATTTAGTTCCATATTTTATAAATCAAAGTTGCTTTTTTCACAGTGATGCAAGTTGGAGAAATATATAAACCTTTATGTAGAAATATCCCCGGACTCATATTTCATATTTCTGCTTTGCTGGGCTTAATTGGGGTTTGAATGAGTTTACTTGAATGTAAAAATAATAAAAAAAAAGAATAGAATCGTGCAATCATTGCTTTATCACGTATTTAACATTTCAAATGTTTAATTTTACTGCCTGAACTTTCAAAGCTCTCCCTCTAACAGAAAATCAGGGAGACATTTTAGTTTTGTGTTACTCATTTACTTGATTAAATTTTGGAAACGTCATATAAATCCACGTTGTTGTTGTTATTATTGTGGAAAGCTTTGCCCACACTTTTCTCCTTGCCGTAGTGATGCATCACCTTGACTGCTCGTGTTATCAGCTTGTGAAACCTTGCACGTCCAAAAGTGATGCATTGGTGGAACCCTGTGTGTTCAAAATTTAAACATCAGGCTCCTGATCGAGCCTCGCTGTGCTGGAATGGAGAGCTGTTTAACACAGTGTGGGGAAGAACAAAATGCTTTCATTAAAAACATTAAAGTTCAATGAAATGTCTGTTTGATAATTGTCTGTTCCATTATCTCCAAAGTATCTGCTTGACTTAAATTTCAAATCGATTCTGCGGGAAATGTTCATTGCTTGGTATAATTAGTTTGTAAAAAAAGCCAAGGTTTCATTTGTCAGCTTGACTGAACTTTCCAAACTCAAGGAATCTCAGGCTTTGTGCACATAAGTGAGAAGTTTTATCTATTTTTTTATTATTTGTGTAGCCTTGAATTTACAGATAAAGCATTTTAGGAGCATTCGGGATGATTCTTCTTCAATAATTGCTTGCAGATTGAGAATATTTTGAAATTCCATCCTTGTGTTTTCACGTGGAAAAGTCACTTTCAGAACTATCATAAAGCTACAGCGGTTAAAATAAGTATTGAACACGTCAATATTTTTCTCAGTAAATATATTACTAGAGGTGCTAATGACATGAAATTTTCACCAGATGTCGGTAACAACCCAAGTGATCCATAC
>NW_013952413.1:2776864-2780816 GCF_001266775.1 Austrofundulus limnaeus | reverse complement strand
AATGTTAAATTTAGGATGTACTAGTCTAACTGTTTCATTTTATATACATATATCAAGGCTGCACAAACATTTTCCCCAAAATGAAAATCTATCTGAGGGCTGCGGCCAAATGCAATAATACAATTCATGAAATACAAATACTTCTTAAGTACAGTCCTTTTATTTTAATGATTGTGTCCTGCTGGAGTGTGACATGATTTGTTTGTGTACAAACTAATACTTTATCAGAGTTTATACTTCTCATTCAACCACAGTTAAATTCACTCTATCAAGGAGGCACAGTTTACATGGATAGTATTTATTTTTTACAATATTAAGCTGGAATGAAAACAAGCAAAAATGAAACAAAAGTAACAACTTTTTACTTATTGTCTTTTTTAAAAAAACGCAGTGAGTAGAAAGTACATATATTTGTGTGAAAATGTAAGAAGTAGAAGTAAAAAGTAGGCTGAAAAATAACTACTCAAGTAAAGTACAGATACCCAAAAATTCTACTTAAGTACGGTAAAAAAGTATTTGTACTTGGTTACTTTACAACTCTGCATATACAGTATAAATGAAAAAATTCAACGATAAAAAAAAACAGACAAAAACAAAACCCATAAAATCACAAATAAGCAGTAAAAATTAGTTCCACTAGCCCTAAAGCACTAACTCAAATATTTAGGTCCCCTAATTCAAAAGTACTAATGTACTGAAAAATTTAGCAAAAGCTAATTCTAAAGCACTAAAATAACCCAATCAACCCGTGAACATTCTTCAACAGACAACATGAGTCACATATTGATCTTTTAAGACTCATCATTGACATTTCACAGCTGTATTTGGGTTCATATATTATCACCTGGTGGATGAGTGACACATATGAACAAAATGATTGACAGCTTTCACCCTCAGCTGTTAATATTAACGCTGATCAATAACATTTAAAAACCTCAGTTAGTGCTTTAAATTTAGCCTATAAATTTAGCAAGTGCTAATCCACTAATAAATTTTAAAWTTAGCAAAAGCCCTAAAGCACTAATCAAGAAATTAGTTCCCCTATTAGTGCTTTAGTGCTTTAGGGGAACTGTGCCCAGCACTTCAAGTGCTAATCTCTGGCTTTATTTTGAGCAATTTGTAATTAGATCATTTAATTTAAAACATAGATCATTTTTCAGGCACTCGACCACTCAGCAGGTCAGTAATCAAGAGGACAGAACTAAAAWCTGTATTTCTAATTTTCTTATTCCAGCAGACATGAAATTGTACCAAATTACATTTTAATCACCCTCTTCTTAATACATGCGGACCATGATGTTTGATCAAATGTCACTGCCAACAGTTTGATTTCTTTTACTTGTTCAATTTCTTGGTTATTTAAAAAAAATCTTACATTGAGGTTTGCCTGATAAAATAATTAAAGCCCATAATCACACACTCAGTTTTTAGTAATTACAGCAYTGTGGGGAGYTTTCTGAATTTTTGTGYGGATGAAAATATTTCTRGAAACTGTGCCGTGTTTTGCAAGGGTATTTTTCAAATAAACAATTAAAAAGCGTGGACAAAGCCTCGGTTTTAAAAAGAGTATTTTTCCTCAAACTGAACACAGGCCCGATCCTTCAGCTCCACGTTCGCTCACAGAGCTCACGCTGAAACCCGTCGCTCGAGAAGACGGATGCGGGCGAACGCCGCTCTCGGAACAACCGTATCAACTGTACGGTCGGCGCTCGCGGGGGGAACGTGAAAGTTGACGTCGCAATCCGAGAGCCGCGCACGACGGCGCGCGGTTTAACAGATAACGGTGAAACGAAACTGGTCACACATCACATCTGTGTGAGCGCGCTTCCTGCTGACACTTCCCATTACGACGTGTCACAATCTATTACAGTTCCCAACACACACACCAGACACACACTGATTATTCACTGACACCCTTTTGTGTGCATATGGTGGGGTGGTGGATGGTGGGAGGGGGGCTCACAGAAGTGGAGTTTCTATCACTTGAGCTTATGCACACACAAACACCTGCTTCACAAATGCTCTCTCAGTCATCCTGCAGAAACACAGCAACACACAAACTCCAGATTGAGCGCTAACACGCTAACGCCCGTGGAGACAATTCCTTCCTCCTCTCTCTTATTTAGCATGCAGGGCATTAATTGGCTGCATGATGAATTACCGTCATCTCCGCAGTGCCCATGTGACGTATACACACGGGTTGTTTATGAGCACAGATGTGGCCGCGTAATCTCTGAATTTGCACGGGAATCGTCGAGGGAGAGCTCCTTCTCATTTGCCTTGACGAGTCACGCTAACTTCATTTTTGCAAAAGCGCCGCGCGTCGGCACGAGCACGTGATGATCGGTTCCGGTAGAATGACTCAGGCAATAGTTTTGAAACATGATGTGGTTTACACAAAGCCAGAAAAGATTAATTTTGGGTAAGTTTTAAAAAAATGTGTTGTTTTTTGTCTTACTGTGGCGACATCACAAGCTAAAATAAAACTAGCGTTCTATGAAAGTTAGCATGTTGCCCCTTGATGTCAGAGTTTTAAAGTATAAAATCTTGAGTTGCAGCCATTTAGACTTGCTCAGTTTTATGCGCTTTTATGAAATTTTGCAGTGCATGTTAGTTTTTGGAGAGTGTGTAAAGCATTTTTTGCTACTTCCAGACCAAAAGTCTGTTACTGTATGTGTAAAACTAATGGGGTTGCGTGGTAAACAACATCAAAGTCCACCGGGAGGACCACAAAACATTGTGCTACAGTTTTTATAACAGTGACTCAGGATACAGCCATCATCCCAATATGAAAGGAGTATTTTTGATCACTTTATTTATTATTTATTTCTATCATATGTACTACGTCTTGTCATTTAAATAGGTTTTTTCCCCCACGGGCTCTGAGGGTGAACTTTCTCATGGAATGTAACTTGTTCTGTGAATTTATAGTCTGTTGCAGATGAGGGGTTCTGTGTTCAATGTTTTAAAATTAATTTTTTTTTAACATTTTTAAATTTATTTTAATTTTTTTTTATAATTTTTTAATTTGTCTATGTGTGCACTTTGAGGATACCACTGTCTTTCCAATGTAGTTTTCTCTACTGCAAACGGCAAATAGACTTGAACCTTCCCCAAGCTAAGACGCTAGGCTAACTGCTGGGTTCAAGCCATGGGATGAGCTGAATTTAACCAGAAAAAAAGTGCAAACAAGGACCTAGCATCCTCTGCAAACATTGTATCTCAGGTAAAAGACCAACACTGGACCACCTGGATCCTATCCCTGCACTTTCTGTTGATAAACAGTTACAGAAAACCTTGTTGTTTTTACTGTTGCCTATTAGCTTTACTGCTAGCATCCATGCTAGCTTCATGCAGCGATTTACTGCAGTCAGTCACACATATGGTGATATTATATTATCATAAATTTTAAACTTCACCATTATGTTCCTTTAAACAATGCAGAAGAGGTGGCTTGTGCGATACAAATACACACACAAAACACACACACAGGATAGATGCAGCAAGCTAAGCTATAAAAAGACACTGATAATTATGGTGTGCCGTTTGTAAAGTTACACAGTCAAAAATTACCACCAATATTTTTGTTTTATTTAGCCTTTTGTAAGAAAAAAAGAACATATTTATTTTTCACCATTTTTTCACCATATAATTCATACATTTATAAATGGCACAGTTTATAAACTAAATATTTAACTTACAAATTAAATATTTAGTTAACAAGCTAAATATTTAACTTGTGACTGAAATATTTAGTTTTGAGCTAAATATTCAGGTTGCAACTTAAATATTTAACCATCTACCTAAATATTTAACTTCAATATTTAGTTTTGAGCTA
This sequence comes from Austrofundulus limnaeus, assembly GCF_001266775.1. NCBI lineage: Eukaryota > Metazoa > Chordata > Actinopteri > Cyprinodontiformes > Rivulidae > Austrofundulus > Austrofundulus limnaeus. The sequence continues at coordinate 2,776,978 of NW_013952413.1, read as the reverse complement.
AATGTTTAGCTTGCAACTTAAATATTTAACTAGCCACCTAAATATTTAACTTAAATATTTAGCTAGCTACCTAAATATTTAACTTAAATATTTAGCTAGCTACCTAAATATTTA
>NW_013952413.1:2768078-2775513 GCF_001266775.1 Austrofundulus limnaeus | reverse complement strand
TTAGGTAGCTACCTAAATATTTAGGTAGCTACCTAAATATTTATGTTCTAACTTAAATATTTAGGTGGCTAGCTGAATATTTAAGTTGCAATCTAAATATTTAGGTCAAAACTAAAAATTTCAGTCACAAGTTAAACATTTAGCTTGTTAACTAAATATTTAATTTGAAAGTTAAACACAGTATTTAGTTTATAAACTATGGCATTTATAAATGTATGAATCATATGGTGAAAAACTGACTTTGAAAAATAAATCTGTTCTTTTTCTCATAAAAGGCTAAATAAAACAAAAAATATTGGTAATTTTTGACTGTGTAACTTTACAAGCGGCCCCCCATAGATTAAAAAAAACTTTTTAACAATTCCACTTGCTTTCCAAGTCTGTCGAAGACCTCGACCTTCCAGCCAACCTTTCAGCTGAACTTTCCTGTGATTTCTGATGTTGAATGTGTCGAAATTTACTATAGGAACGTCTTTTTCCTCTTAAGGTGTTAACACCGACTCTTCGTAGAACCTGGTCCGTCTGTCCGACCTTTAAAGCTGCTACCTTTCATTTTATTTTTGATTTTTGATTTCTGTATTTTCTTTGTTTTAATTGTATGTATATATTTTAATGAAATGAATACATTTTCTAATTAAATTGAATTGAAAAGCGAGTAGCAGAAAATGTACGCAAATACGCATGACGTCACGAGTGAAGGCCCCCATTGGGTTGCCTTCAAAAGTTAATCAGTTGCAGAGGCACGTCCGGTGATTACTTTCTGAGAGGTTCATAAAAAGTTGAGCTTAAGATACTTTGCTAACTCTTTGCGCACAAACTTGGGTTGTTGGGTGACAACAATTCCCGCCTGACACAAAAGCAGAACTGGATGTTGTTATGCGACGCGGCTGATGTTTGAAGGTCAGTGGCTCACCTTGGCTGAAGGTGGGTAAACAGGAAGTGAGGGGAGAYGCTGGCGTTTACATTTTCCTGACAGGTGGCCTTTAGTGCTAAAGAGTGACTGACCTCTGCCACAAGCAGCACTGAATGAACGGTGACTGTGTGATAATGTCACAACAAAAAATCTTTAGGAAGTTGGCAGTTCTGAATACTAAGCTGTGAATTTTAATTGCGTGTTTTTTAGCCCACCATCACTGTTTTGTTGRTTCTTTTGCCCGCGRYCGCGGGCAAAAGAACCAACAAAACAATGATGGTGGGTTAAAAAAATCAAGAATTGAACTGAAGAAACAAACAAACACACAAGCAAACAACAAAACTTAACAAATATTGTCTTGCCTTTTTCTTTTTTTAAAAAAAACATTCAGGATAATTAGACTAAACAAGAGAAATAAAACAGTTCTTTTCCCCAAATTTGTCTTGCAGATGTTTTGCATCATCTTTGGTCCTTCAAGTGSTTCTGAATCTTTTAGTATCTTCAGCTTGTGACTTGCTGTAGCTCTCTACAGTTAGAACCTCGCTACATTTTTATGCTAATGCCAGTTAATGCCCGCTGCTGAATGTGAAGGGGCGATCGTGTTTTTGCTGTTCCTGTTTTTGTTTCTTAGCAAAATGTCTCCTGGATCGGTGCACAGATTTGGATAAACTCTCAGAAAAATCATTACATGAAAATCAAACTTTAAGAATTTAGCTTAATATGATCACTGCAGCCAATCAACATTAGCCCACTCAAAAACAGTTAGAACTCAGTAAATCTTACAGATGTTGAGCTGAAATTTAATGTAATAACTGAGAGTCACACTGATTAGATGTTCTGCTAACACCTACCCGTGTTTTTGTGTTGCTTTATTATCCTCGTGTTTCCTGTTCTGTCAGCTCTCACCTCTTCCCCAGCCATGTTTCTGTATTCTCTAGTTCTCTCACACATACCTGTCTGACAGAGGAGTGAAAAGAATTATCAGAAGAGTTGTCCAAGAGCCAAGGACCACTTGTGGAGAGCTTCAGAAACACCTGGAATTAGCAGGTACGTTTGTTTCAAAGAAAACAATAAGTAATGYACTGAACCACCATGGCCTGTATGCACGCTCACCACGCAAGACTCCACTGCTGAAGAAACAGCATCTTGAAGCTCCTTTAAAGTTTGCTGCACAACATTTAAACAAGCCTGTGTAATACTGGGAGAATATAGTCTGGTCAGATGAGACCAACATTGAACTGTTTGGATGCCAGAATACACATCATGTTTGGAGGTCAAATGGCACTGCACATCAGCCCAAAAACACCATACCAACAGTGAAGTTTGGAGGTGGGAACATCATGGTGTGGGGCTGTTTTTCAGCATATGGTACTGGCAAACTTCAAATAATTGAAGGAAGGATGAGTGGGAAAATGTACAGAGACATTCTTGATAAAAATCTGCTTCCATCTACCAGGATGATGAAGATGAAACGTGGCTGGACATTTCAGCAAGACAATGAGCCCAAACACAAAGCCAAGGAAACTCTCAGTTGGTTTCAGAGAAAGAAACTAAAGCTGCTGGAATGGCCCAGCCCAATCACCTGACCTGAATCCAACAGAAAATCTATGGAAAGAACTAAAGATCAGAGTTCATAGAAGAGGTCCACGAAAMCTTCAAGATTTGAAGACTGTTTGTGTGGAAGAATGGGCCAAAATCACACCTGAGCAATGCATGCCACTAGTTTCTCCATACAGGAGGCGTCTTGAAGCTGTCATTGACAACAAAGGCTTTTGTACAAAGTATTAGATAAATTTCAGTAAGTGTGTTCAATACTTTTTCCCTGTGCCATTCCACATTATTACAAATAACTTCATTTCTGGACATTTAGGGTTTGATTTCTTTGTATGTATGGATCACTTGGGTTGTTACCAACATCTGGTGAAAATTTCATGTCATTAGCACCTCTAGTAATATATTTACTGAGAAAAATGTTGACGTGTTCAACACTTATTTTACCCGCTGTATTTCCGGTAAAATTCTTGCCACGCTCCTCCCTTCCACTTCCTGGTTACTGGCTTTGTTTTTAGCGTAAGCTCCTAATCATACTCTGTGAAAAAGTCACAAAAGTTAAAACATCTGTGAGCTACTGGTATAAAACGTGAGTTCAGTTGTGTGCCGTTGTGTCCACTAAGCAGCAGGTACGATCGAGTAGTTAGTTTTTATCCATTTTCCTCTTGATGAGGAGTAAAGGTGACAGCAGAGGATCATAGCATTACAGGGAAACGTTAGCTCACGCTTGCGTTTGTAATCGGCATTTATAACATGAGGATATTCAAGAGCCAGCATCAGAAATGAGAAGACCGAGGTTACAAATGGGAGATGTACATTTATCCCCTTTTACTGCCAAGACGAGAGAGGAAAGACCTCCTCACAGCTAGGAGGAAGCTAACACAGCAGCCGGTACATGTAGGTGTGTTTGTGTGCRCGTGCGCGTTTGTGTTATACAGAGTATGAAATGTTTTTAGGTAACTTTGCCATGAGTTTTATGCAAAAGTAAAAACTTGTTAGAGTGTATATTATATTGTAAACAAAACAGGAGCGACGAGCGCGCCCTCCCTCCGCCCGCGTACCGAGAGCAGCAGAACCTCCGCCTGATAATCATYACGTTTTCAGTTCACCAACGTCGGGGAAAACGATCCAAACCAGACAAGTRGCCCATCAACTTGAAGCCCAGACTCTGCTAAGTGTCACAGCTCTACGTGAAAAATTCACTGAACAAGCAGCCACAGAATTGTGAAAAAGGTTACATTCTGGAACCATGAACATGAATGTCTTTCCTTTGTTTTTATGGCTTTAATTCACTTTGGAGTGTTTTTTTTCCCACTTGGCTGGACCTGTACGTCTCCTGTGTTAATGTTGGTACATGTAATATGCTAATTCTGTACCGTGGAGATCATTAAGAGTCGTTGTCGGGTGAAAATTTTTTTCGCTAACACTGTGTTGACCACAAACCGGAAGTGATCGGAGTGGCATCACGTGCTGGACCGGATGTCCGTGGCATGTAGGCTATTGAATTCCTCACATTCAAATATTCAAATATTGCTGTACTTTCTATCTGGTTGTGAACACATAATGAAGTAAACAAACACATTTAAATGCGTGCATCCTATCGGTGACCGATCCCAGAATTCATTGCACCATCAACGAATTAAACAGGAAAACAAAGACAGCAAAGTTTTTTWATTGTATGGCCGATTTTTAATAAACGTTTTTATGACGGAGTTTGGAAATTTATCATGTACCTAAGAATGGCCAGAGTCGTCATGGAAATTAAAAAGAAAAAAACAATATTAAACATAATAAACTGTCATATTTATATAATGCTTTGTACTTTAAGCACATTTTCAATTAAACTAAACACTTTTTAATATTTTTCTTATTAAAAATCTCTGAATTTACTGTTCAAATACAGGTTGACACAGACTAGGAAGCGAAATCAAGAGTGGCTAGCATCTGCTGCCGTCTACATCAGCTGTAACCCATGAATTGACACACAACCATCGTATGGTTTGCCCGCTCGTCTCYCTCAAGCTCCCATTTGTTTTAGTTACTTTGTTTTTTGCTGCCACGTCAGCTTTTGTTTAATAAACTTTCTGAATATTTAAACTCCTCTTGCCTACCTGCATTTAGATCTAACTGCACTGTGACCTTACAACACTTAACCTATCGAATCAAAGGCTATTACAAACTTGATCCAAACAGCTATAACTTTGTCTTTTATCAGCAGGGCCGGCCCTAGACAAATTGSCAYGTTTGGAAAGATTTCAGGTGRCGCCCCTCATGAAMATTTCAAATACATTCACATAGCAAATTTATTAGTTTTGTCTTCGGTATGTTTTATCTTTAGAAACSAGGTTGTCCAATTAAAATGTTCAATATAAATCAATTAAAACAAAATTCTATCAGCTGAAAACACTGAAAAACACCTGCTCATGTTAACAAAATTTTTTTTGGCACTTTATAACACCTCGTAGAAACAAAACCGCTGAGAAACACTCAGAGCAATTTATCTTCATTAACGTAAGTGTTCTACAGATATCAACTATACTTTGATAAAGTTATAAAATTGTTTTTTTTCTTCTATTTGTGATGCCCCCTAGATGTACAGTGCCCTTTGCATTCGCCTACACCGCCTATGCYACRGGCCTGCCCTTTTTATCAGCATAAGATACTCTTAGTACAGTCTTTCAAGGAATGCAATGTCTTTAATATCTTGTGTATTTTTGCAGTTAGACCCCTTCAACAACCCGTTTTTTTTTTACTTCCTGTTGACCATTTGACAGTTAATGCCACAGCAGGTCCTGAGCACATAAACTACCTTTTGTTTTTCTGCCACATCTATGGGCTGGTTGTGTTGCCCCAGATCCTCCAGAGACACAGAAAGTTGTCAGACAATCACTGCAATAACAGAGAGATTGCATCTTTTTACGAGTTCTCTGCTCTTGAACTCTTCGTGCCACCGAGATTTGTTTCAAAATACCATTTTTGTGTGTGTCTGTGCAAAACATTTGTTTGAGGCTYAAGGTGGCACAAATCCTCACAGGAGTAAAAACGATGCACAGGATATGGAAGCCGCGCACCGAGCAGTGAGGACAGAACCGTCATTACTTTTGTTCTGCAGACCTGGTCTTTGGTTGGATGGGGGGGGAAAAAAAGAAACAATGTTTGCTCTGGGACAGCCTGGAAAATGTCTTTTTCCCAGGGGCGGTGTGTTATGAGCTGAACAGGAGGCCAGTTTGTGACAGACCGGGTTTCTCTCTCTTCGCCTGCTCACGTTGACTAATAACTGAAAGCTGCACACTTCCTCCACTGCTGTGGGAGGAACGAACATCTTTCGGCGTGGGAAAAAAAAACAAGGCAGGCAGCAGATGTTTAAAATAAATAAATTTAGGACGGCTCTATTAGGGGGAAGGGAGGTTAAACTGCTGCCGATGTTACAGAAGTCTGCGAGCGAGAAAATGTTYGTTAAAATGACATAAATTACAATCTGCCAACATCAGTTTCTAGAAGCCGCTGTTTATTCRATATTTAGCAGACTGAGCTGGATTATGGACAGAAAAAAAGTATTATTTGACGAGGAAAAATAATAATAACACACGACACCAGGAGAACCTGCAGAGTGGTGCATAATATGAGAACAGGATGTCTTGAAGTGTAAATATGAAAAAGAGAAAGCAGGGTTTACCAGCACATTGAACAGGAATAGAGTCATGAATAAGTGATGATAAAATACATAAATAACTGCATGTGCATGACGTTCGATGCTCTGTATGTTTGGTAAACAGTTTTTCCCTCCTAGACTTCATGAAACACTTGATGCTGATATTTACCATCAAGTACAACCATGATTTTACTTAAGGTAAAAAACCAACAAAATACCTTAAAAATGAAATATTAATTTCTCTCACAAACGGTTGTTTGTTTTATTTATGGTAAAAAACTTTGTAAATCGTAACATGCTTTAAAAAATTTCATTCAAGCGCACAAAAGTYAAAGTGTTTCAAATTAAAAGGTTCWTTCAGAAGCAGAGGTCAGAGAAAGGTTAGAGGGAAAAAATGTAACAAATACATCATAAAATAATGTTTTTGTTTTTCTTTTAGCACATAATGCTGTGTACCAGTGTGCCTTTTGCACAAATTTGAAGTATGCTTACTTAATTATCTGAGATATTTAATGTGTTTATTGTTCTCGACCCCGTTTGAAGCATTGTTTTTGTCTTTGCGGTACGGCAGCTTTGTCCCGTCTACTTAGACAAATTTCTCCATCGGGAGACAAATAAATTAAATTATTTTATTTGATCTTATCTAAAATGTAAAAAAAAAGACGTAAAATGAGAACAGTTGTTAACAGGAAGGCAGGACACAGAACTAAAACAAATGAAACAAACAGGAAGTGGAAGGAAGAAACAAGAGAAAAGATCATCTTCAAAAAGAAACGATAGAAAAAAAATCACTTTTACTGATGAATGTATAAAATAGGAATAAAAACATGAAAGTCACAGGTTATTTTTTATCATTTCAAATATTTTAATTTACATCTGATTTTTATGCACATGTTTATCAACACAACTAAAAGTCACAGATTGAATTTACTCTGAAATTGTTTGTTTTTTCCTCACTTTCAGTCACTTAGAGGTCAAAATGTGAATAAATGAAGGAGGCAGCCTCTTTATTCTTTCACCCTCCATCACTGGAGTAAACAGGACTGTTTACACACTCTGTGTGTGTTTGTTCAGAACTACACTAGGCCTGTGTGTGGGGATGTGTTTGAGTTTTTATGTGTTTGTACATATGTGTGTGTGGGTGTGTGAGTATGTGCATACAGTCGGCTCATGTATGTGTGTGTGTTTGTACATAGGTAGACTCACAAGTGTGCATTTGAGTGTATGATGTGTGCACATACAGTAATGTGTTTGTGTGCACGTGTGTTTGTGTGTACATAAATTAGTGTGTTTTTGTGTGTGCGTGTTTGTGTGTACAT
>NW_013952413.1:2764715-2766403 GCF_001266775.1 Austrofundulus limnaeus | reverse complement strand
TGTGTGTGTGTGTGTGTGTGTGTGTGTGTGTGTGTGTGTGTGTAAAAACAGGAGCTCCGTCTCTCTCCGGTCCGTTCGGGGCACCGGGGGGACCGAGCCGCTCCACACTCCGCCCCTCGCTCCGCCGCCGCGGCTCCTACGGCTCGTTCGTGAGTGGCTCGCGCCCCGCTCGGCTCCCCCCTCCCCTCCCCTCCCCTGGTTGGTCGTATGTAAATCCGGCCGGGACCGAGGCAGCAGCGGGTGAGGTTGGGGCTGGTGGCTCCTGCCTCGGTGGCGCACACACGAGGTGAGATCTCTGCGCAGCTCGGAGCTGTCCCCTCCGCCGCGGTGCTGAACTGCTCTCCAACCCGGCCTCCTGCGTCCTCCTCTCCGGCGGGCTCCGCTGCACAGTCGCGTTACTGTATTTATTATTGGTTTGTTTGTTTCGGGGAAAGGATTTACCAGCAAACTTCTCTCCGTCCACACCGGGGATTACACCGGACCGCGCGTGGATCTGCCCGGAATCGAGCGCGAAGCTCATCTTTCATTGAGTTAAGAAGTGTTGCTCCGACCAGCTCACTTCTGTTTGGATTATTCTCCTGGACGTTTAACATCTGAATTCACAGGTAAGAGAGGACTCTTCCTGTTTTTGGCGGGTTTGATTGGGCTTTTACGCACTAATTGTCCGATCAGAGCGCGCGCACCCCTCCTCCTCCTCCGCCCAGTCCATCAGATCCAAAGCTTAACCCTCATCATCCGCGGAGCGCTCAGAATCTTTTCCAATAATCCAGCAGGTCACTCCTCTCTTTTTTCCCCTCTCCTCGCTTCAGAAAATATTGTATCTTCCCGGCTGCCGCCTGGAGCTTTTACCTTTTCAATTTATCCGTCCGGACCGGCGGCAGGGAGCTGATATGAGCCTATCTGAAGTTTAGATCAGAGTTGCTTTTATTCTGGCTCACAACTGGAGCACAATCAGTGTTGGTGAAATGATTGGAAAGACTTGTCCACAGGTTTTGCGTTGTATTTTTTTTTACTCTAATCCTTAAGTGACACCGTTAGCAGCTCAGGGATTATACCTTTTTTTTTGTTGTTTTTCTCGTCCCCAGCTTTGTGCCAGACTCATTTGGCTTTATATTCCAGGCTCCTGCGCAGAGAACGGTCATTAATTGTGCTGTCTGGTGGTTTTGCAAAKGAAATTCCAGGTCACCCCCACCTCCTCTATATCTCTCCGCAATGGTGCAGCAGATGGAGTTAAAGCCTCCATAAAACCAGATTAAGTCCTGCTATTGATAGGAATTAGAGCCACGGCTTAGATCGTTCAGAAGTGATTCCTGTTGTTGCCTCTTTGTTGTTATTTGAACGTTTCTATTCAGTTTATTTGCAAAATTCACAGGAGGGGAATAAGTCAGATGTGAACACATAAAATGATGAAATTAGCAAAGGTTTGCAAGGAAGCCAGCAGATTGGATCTTTCTTGAAGTTTAATACTCTGTAAGCACGTGGTGACAGTGGAAAGGAATGACTCCCTTTGAACAGGAAGTAAGATGAAGCCATCTGTCCTGATTTCAAGGAAAACGACCCAGACAAACAGTGCTGGCTCTAGCCATTTTGGTGCCCTGGGCAAGTTGAAGTGCAATCCCCCCCACCCCCGAAATATGTCCCACCCACCCCAATTTGAACCCCTAAAAACAAGTTTGACAGTGTAAGGT
>NW_013952413.1:2758495-2763101 GCF_001266775.1 Austrofundulus limnaeus | reverse complement strand
TTTCTCTTTTCTGTATCGAAAAATATCGAACCGTGAGACTAAAGTATCAAACTGAACCGAACCGTGAGTTTTCTGTATCGTTGCAGCCCTATTATTTACGAAAGTTTATGGAATACAATTTGAAACGTGATGAGGTCAGCATTTCCTGCAGCAGCTGAATCACAGTGGTGGTTTTGTAAAATCGTTGTGATGTAAAGTCACATAAGTTCTTTAGAGTACAGAATGTCATCCTGAAAAAAATAGATAAATAAAACTGGACCCTGGTTTTACAAAAGAGGAGCCTGATAACTAAAATCTTTGCCTCTCATTCTGTTTCCGAGACTGAGTTGACGAGTAAGCCTAAATTCTGAGAGTTTGAAAATATGGAACAGATCTTTAATATTAAATAGAGCTCGGGTTGTCCAGAGCCCTGAAATAAGATTTTAAATTCTCTTCTGTATTTTCCCGGGAGCCGACGGAGAGAAGCTAAAATTGGAGAAATCTGATCTCTCCTCATCAGAAGTCTGGTAGCGGCAATTTGGGTCGGACTTGTTAGTGAGGACAAAGAAAACGAACCGYACAGAACGTTGCGTTACCGAGAACTTTTACTGAACGGTGAAACAAATCCGATTTTTAGTTTGATGTGTTTCAGTTATTGGAGGCGAATTGTTTTGGAAATCTTATTAATTGACGCAACAAGTATTTTCAGAGAAATGCCAGCTATTTTTAGGTTTTATTTACTGTAGCAATGCTTCTGTTTTTGATATCATTTCAGTGCTTCCTCTGTAAACGATCTGAATTCATCCTCCCAAGTAAACTTGGCAAAGCTGTGTGTCTTTCACACAAACCACGTATAGAGAAAAAAACAAAACAAAAAAAAGAGTGTTTGTCTTGATGAAAACCTCAGATCCTCGTACCGCTGCTGCTTTCTGTTGATCTTCAGAGGTTCTCTGCAGTTCTTCAGACTCACCTTCCTCCGACAAACGAAACAGTAATTATAAAATTCTTGTGGAGGAAAATGCGAAGGCTTCAGAAATGATGCAGTTGGAACATTCAGCCATCTGAAGGTCTCCACAATCCAAACTCAGATCTCTTTATCCCAGCAATGCATTCACTTTATCCTTGGAAGCTTTAGATGTGGATTTCTGCGTACATAYTCTGGAAAGGAATAGGTAATGTGCCCTTTAAATAACTTATATACACTGTGATCCTTCATTAACATGCAGATTTTAATTAAGGGCCTCGCAGGTAATGCATTTTGTCCTGCCAGTTTGAATTCAAATTGGCCGCTGCCACTTGTTGCTTCTTAATTTCAGGAGAAAGTGTTGAGAATGACTTTGAGCTCCTACCACATACATGTTACTTCATYATTTTTAAGTTTGAGTAAATAATAAACAGGTTTGTGTTTGCTTCTGTTGTTTAGCTGTAGTGGCCATCTTGAACTTAGCTTATATTTTGCTAACAAGTGTGAAATAAAATGCAAATATACGTCACATTTTGTCTTGTTGAATTAGTCATTTTGAATGTCTGTTAGTGTAAAGCGCTTTGGGGTCCGGAGGGACTTGAAAAGCGCTCTATAATTTCAGTAACATTTACCATTACCATAAGTTCAGTACCATTTTCAATATTCAGCTCACTTTGAGTGTAAAATCCTAGTTAATTACCATCAATATATCATTGTTATTTAGCTCAGTTTTCTAACATTTTGGTGTTTTTAAAAACTAAATATTCAACTTAAATGTTAAAAGCTACGTCTAAATGTGTAAATCTAAATGCAAAAATGTTGTAGATGAGATAAAATGTTATAAATATTAATGAAAATATAATATAATATGACATAAATATGATGAAATAAAATGCTGTAAATAAATGTTGCAGCTAAATGTTGACGTTTACCTTTGAGGATTTTTAGAATGGAACGCAGCCTTTGCTGTTCGCGTGCGGCTTTTATTATGATGTCATCATCCCGAGACAAAAACAAACGCTAACACTGCTAACGCTGCTAACGTTTCAGCACAAGACATCAAACTCACAACTGCGGCCCGTGTCTGAGCTGCACTTCAAGCTGCCGAACCACGGGTTCCATCCGTTTTGCTTTCAGCGAACACATTTTGAATTTGAATGCGGTGTTAGCGGCATTAGCAGCGTTAGCATTTGCTTTTTGTTGCACGATGATGATGTCAAAACAAAAGCAGCACACCAACAGCCACATTTAAATGTAATATTCAGTAAGAAATAGCAAAATGTAAGAGCTGCGAGCTAAATAACAATAAAATGTTAGCAGACTTTTATTTTATTTTACACTTGGCGCCACTAAAACATTCAGGGAGGGCTGAAAACAGTTAATGCTACTGTTTTAGGTGAAGATGTGACACTTTTGTGCTCAAAGTATGTGTTGGGGATCAGCCTCAGCTGCTGAATTTTTGCCACTCGTCACGTTTGTAAGGGTCAGTTAGCCGTGGCAGCCATCTTGAATTGCGTTGACTTAGATTTACACAAATGATTACTTTCTAAATGTCCTGATGCATCTCAGTAATCCAGGTAAAAAATCAAAAAGAAAAAATAATTGTATAGGTCYTCTGGACGGGTTCTTCTCTAATGAAACGTTTCGTCTCTCCTCCAAGAGACTTCTTCAGTCTGAGAGTTTCAGGCAAAATTCAGGCTTTTAAGCCCTGCCTCCAGGTGACTGATACTCACATCACATGGCTATCGTTGACACCTAATTAACACCTATTGTTAACAGGGGGTGGAGTGATACTGGCAATAGCCGCACTGTAGGAGGGGGACAACTGAAAACGGAGGCCTCCACCTCTGTTTAATGATGGACGGTCTTTCTTCACAAAAATGGCTTCTTTTACTCCTCTCTCAAACCAACGTTCCTCTCTATCAAGAATGAGAACATCCTCATCTCTGAAAGAGTGACTGCTGGCCTGTAAATGAGTGAAAACTGCAGAGTTCTGGCCATTAGATGTAGCTCGTCTGTGTTGGGACATTCTTTTGAACAGTGGCTGCTTTGTTTCCTCGATGTATAACTGGTCACAGTCCTCCTGGCACTTAACAGCATATACAACATTGCTCTGTTTGTGCCGGGGCACCGGATCTTTGGGGTGAACCAGCCTTTGCCGTAATGTGTTTTGGGGTTTGAAAGCCACTGGGACATCATGTTTAGAAAATAAACGTCTCAATTTCTCCGAAACACCCGCAACATACGGAATAACCACCGGTTTGGGTCTGGGTTTGGGCGCTGCTATTGCCAGTATCACTCCACCCCCTGTTAACAATAGGTGTTAATTAGGTGTCAACAATAGCCATGTGATGTGAGTATCAGTCACATGGAGGCAGGGCTTAAAAGCCTGAATTTTGCCTGAAACTCTCAGACTGAAGAAGTCTCTTGGAGGAGAGACGAAATGTTTCATTAGAGAAGAACCCGTCCAGAAGACCTATACAATTTTTTTCTTTTTGATTATTTCTAAATTTTTCATTAAAGCCTGTTTAGTGATTCATGAAATGTGTTAATGAATACACACTTAAACACACATGCCGTTGGCAGTGGGTGATAATAAAGACTGCTTTTAAGAGAAATTATGAAATTAGTTGGGGGGAAAAAAACCCCCGATTATTTTCCTAATGACTTTGTTTTGGACTAAAACTCCGAGCAATGTTAAAAACTGTCAGGGCAGGGACAAAGCCAAACAGCAGCACTTAGAATATTTCCACTGGGGACACAATTTTCTTAGCAACGCAAAGACCAGAAAAAAAATCAGTCTTTTTTATCCAATAAAGCCTTTTAATAACAGGTGGGGAATGGGTGCTGCCGGCCGAGCAGGTATAAAGGTAATGGAGTCACTCTGTTCTGAGTCAATAACTCCTTTTTTTCTTTTCCCTCCTCTTTTTTTTTAAAAAAAGGAAGAAAAGCTGGGAACCTGATCAAAGCATTTCAAAGATTTGAGTGGAAAATTGCTCCATAAGAGGATGTGGGCGCCGTGTGTTGGCAGCTGGTAATGGGAGGGGTTGGACAGATTTCACTGATATAAATTTAAAAGCTGGATGTCTGGGTGAAAAGTTGCAGTGAAAATGTCACCATTTCAGGGTGCTTTTTTTTTTTTTTTTTTTAGCTTTGCAGGAGACTCAGAAATGTTTGTTGGTCACCCTCTGAGACGTCTTCATCAGCTACACTTCTGAGAGCAAACTGGTTTAAAAGGATTTTTTCCTCCCGGAATCATTTCTAAAAGGTTGATTTCTTTCACCTCTGAAACGTACTGTTCTGCCTTTAGCAGCAGCTGACTCTGAGTTTAAAGATAAAAACGGTTTCCATTGTGTTTTTTGCTTACATATTTTGTCCAAAACCTCACTGTCTTAACTACTGAACTAAGGGTGGATTCACAGCAGCTCTTCTTAGTGCGCTATAATCAAATTGTAGTTTGTTTGCCTGGAAAGTCCGGTTTGTTTGGGGAGGCGTAAATGCATAATCTTCTTACTATTTTTCGTTGTAATTTATAATGTATTTTAGTAAATTTAGTGTTGTTTATATATTGCTGTGCAGCACTTTGGTGCAGCCATTGGCTGTTTTTTTAAAGGCACAGTGTGTAGGATTTGTTGTTTTCAGCGACATCTCGTGGTTGAGTGG
>NW_013952413.1:2756101-2758147 GCF_001266775.1 Austrofundulus limnaeus | reverse complement strand
CGCCACCGCAGTTTGTCCTTCATGAGCCTTCGTAGACAAGATGGCGGCTGCCTGTAGTGGCGACCCGCGACCATGGAGATATAAACAGCTTTTTACAAGGTAAAAATAATAAAACAAGGTCTTTGTCTGCAATGATTAGACATGTTTTTTATTATTGCCATTAGTGATTATCTCAATTTCGGCTAAAAGACTTGACAAAATCCTTCACACTGTGCCTTTAAAGCGCTTTATGAATAAAGTTTGATATTGACATTGATAATCGAACTCTGATGCGAACCAAAAGTGAACTCTGGTCCGCCTCCGAACCTAGGTCTCAGTTCAATTAAAGTGAACTCTGGTGCCGTTTGATTGCATGTGTGAACGCCAAGCAGACCGGAGACCGCTCCAAAACCAGGAAGCKGTCTATAACTCGGGTCATTCTGAGTAATAATAGTAATAAACTTACTCATATCTTGTAAATACCTCGCTGGATGTCTGTATGAGGTGGACATCACTGCTGTGAAGTTGGATGTGCTCCTACTCGGTGAACGCTGCCTCACATGGAGCCGTCTCAGCCGCCTTGTGGGAAAAACAATATTCTCTGTGACTCTGCTTCCTCTTCCTCTTATACTGAGCTCATTGTTCGAATTTTTGTCAAACTTGACAAAAAAAAAAATCCTACAGCCACTAAAATCTGACATCGCTCCATGTTTGTTTACATTCTGTGCAGAAGGAAGAAGAGCTCCACGTCTTCTTCTGAGGTTTTTGTGTTAATTCTTTCAGTGGGTCTTGGTGCAGCGCCCCCACAGGTGTGGGCCAGGTTGTTCACAGGGTTTGGTTCAGCTGACAAAGGGCAATGTGAATGTGAACCGCACCAACTGAAAATGTAAACAAATCTTGCGATTTTGGTCCCCAATCAAACCGAGTCTACCCGCTGTGAAAACCACCTGAATGCAGCACGTTGTAGCAGCAAGATTTTAAGGCTTTCCGATTCTGATACCGAGTAAAACTCTGATGCAAATACACCTGAWGTGTCTTGATAAATCTAAAAACGTGGTGAATCTAAAAAAAAGTTAGAATGTTAGAAACATGTCGCACAAACTAAAATGATTCCTGCCTCTAAACAGTTAAAGCAACCACTTATCTCAACTAAAATCTGAATTTCAGACGCTTTCAGTTCACATTTTTGATCCGCCTTGTGTTTGTTTGTTTTTTGTTTCATCACTTCCTCCTCCCCACTTCAGCGCTGACACCTGTAACGTCTCTTTCTCACTCTTTCATCTCCCTCTTCACTGCCTCAGCTGAGCTTTAGTTGCCACCTCCCATCTGTGTCTCCGTCTTTGCTGTCTTTTTTTTTTTCTCTACCAGGGATCTTTATTGTGCAATAGACCCACAAACTCTGAGGTATTTTTTTTTTCTGCCTCCACGTTTAGGAGACATTGACACTCTTTTCTCCWGGCGCACAGTCGTCTGTTTGATGATGTGAAAAACTTCTCTTATACTTCTGTTTCCTCGGCGGTGCAAGCAGCATTTTTAATTTTGCAGGACCGCACTGCTATATTAAAAGATACAAATGGAAAATAATTAAAGGTCTAACTTTACTTGCAGGAACACTTATTGCCTGTTGCCTTTCATGGCAGCATTTTAAAATATATTTGTCTTATTACAGAGTTTTAACTGTTTTGGTCAAACACTCAAAATAACATTGTGCACCCATCTGTATGGAGGACCAAAACTGACATAATTAGAAATAAAAGCAGAAATAAATGGACCAATAATTAAAGCACCAATTAAATTTAAAAAATGAGAACATTACCTCATGTTTTACAATTTAATTGAACTTCATATGTGAGCCATCGCATCGAAACAAGGATTGAGTCCAAAAGTGGGGTGTGGAGAATTGGGCAGATAGTAGGGTTTTTATTTAAACGTGTTCAAAATTTGCATTTTGTCAAAATGTAATGAATAAATGCCTTATCAACGTTTAATTTGAATGAAATGTCTGAAATATAATCCTAAAAAAAACTGAAGCATTTTTTGAGCAGTAGCAACAAAAAATATATATAT
>NW_013952413.1:2751560-2754953 GCF_001266775.1 Austrofundulus limnaeus | reverse complement strand
TATATATATATTCCATGTGTTGCTTTAACATTTCCGTCTCCTGCTTTAACATTGCCTTATGCTACCTTCACACTGAACGCGTTTTGAGCATCTAAAATGCGCCCAATGCCGTAAGTTGGACACACTACTTTCAGACCGGGACAGAGACTAGACGCACGTCTGGAGAGGGAGAAGCGTCTTGGTTTTTTGTCCAGTCTGTCTTTAATGGCGGATGAAATAAAGATAAAATAAAGAAAACGGCTTTGCTTTATTTACTAAAAGCAAGCGAACGTTGCACACCAGAAAATTAATTAACTAGATAATTTTAAAGGCGGTTTGGGTGAGTCTCGCCACTCCAGGAGCTGCGAGCTAATGAACTATTTTTGTCCCGAGCCCAGTTGAACACTGTTCTGTTTAAGGAGCCGCTGACCTGCATCGGTGCTGATATCTCCAGCCAGATCACCRACTACAGAAGGACGATTTCAGATAAAGAGCTCCTGTCCGTCCGGGCAACATTCGGGAAACCGTCACATGGAAAAATACTGCTCTCTGATTGGTTGACGTGGCGCGTCGAGCAGCAAAAGTTCAGATTTTTGAACTCGAGCATCGGCTGCTTTTGGACGCGCCGCATGCGCGTGAAATGCTCAAACCGCACCTACCACTTCACTGTGCGCCACGCTACACGCTCCAGACGTGTGTCCACAATAGACTTTGCATGTGAACCAGCCGCTCCTGCTGCTCAAAACGCATTTGGTGTGAACGTAGCATTAAGCGTTTCTGCCTAATTTTACAAATAAGGTGGGCAGAGCTTCTAGGGTCAGCTCCTCTCCTATTGGTCAACAGACAGGAAGGAGCAGGATCTATGTGCAGATCTACTGTGCATGCTTGTGCTGCCTCGGTTTGGCTTAAAGTTTTGTTAAAAACTTACACACAAGTAAATGTTTCCTCCTTGCCTTTGTTTTGAACTAAACTTGAAACTTTTTAAGTGTATTTATTTATTTATTGGTCCTTTTATACATTTCTGCTTTTAYTTCCARTTATATCAGTTTCGGTYTTCTGCAGTTAGCACTCAAAGTAGCCTGTGTGTTGTTGGTGATCACACCCAATTTTAGCTCAGTAGCTTTAAATTTCACTGAGGTAAACATTCATTGTGTTTGTTAAGTTTAACCGTCGCCAAATAATCAGTTGTCGATGCACATCTAACGACTTGTCTGAAAGTTTCATTACAATACAACTAGTGCTTCAGATGTTCTTTTGCTAACAGACGTAGCTGACCTCATTAATTTTAGTTAAGTTTATTCATTTCTTTAAAAACAACAGCATAAATTCAACAAACAACAAAAATACAAATACTAAATTAAATGAAAGGTAGCAGAAGATGCCAAATCAATGCCAAAGTTTAAATCCATATATTGCATGYCTAGTTAGAGCTCAGAACATGGTTTGTGAATGACTTATGGCTACTTTTAAAACAAATAAAGTAATACTGATGAAGCTGCACACATCCTGGGGTTTACTGAGTTTGCTTAGCTGTGGCAGCCATCTTGAAAAAAGTTGTAGACATTCATCCTGTGATGACTTACTGAAAGTTTCTTAAAAATCCATCCAGTGATTCCTAAAATATTTGACTTACGGTACAAAGAAAAGCTCGTCAGCAGCAGGTAATGATCTGACACAGCATCTGCTTTGTTTGCAGACAGAATCAAACCGGTAATGTTTTGTACCGGATAACTTTTTATATTTTTCCTTTCTTTACTTCAAGAATCATTGTGAAGTTTCTGCTACGAGACTCTGCTGCCCGACCTTACCGGCAGCTCCGGATTTGTGAAGCCTGACCTCCTTGTCTCCGTGTCTTGACTGAACGCCAAGTGGATTGTTAAATTGTGATTGCTGTAAGCCATTTCATGCAGCTCGGCAGAACAAGACTCGTGAAGCGTCTGTTCCAGCCGAGGCGAGGCGAAACACGGAGAGGAGGCAGCTCTTTGGCAGACGGTCAGACCGTAATGGAAGCGGCAGCAGTCTTAAAGGGGGCGAGGGCTTGCGGGATTGGAGGTCTCCGGCTCCGTGCTGCTGAGGACGCGTATCGCAAATGGACTTAGAAGCATTGGAGCTCATGGCCGCTGAGGAACCTTTAAAAGGACGCGTAATTAAATAAAAAAAAGAGACACAAGAAACAGGATTACTGTATAAAACCCCTACATCGCACAGAACAAACTGTGGAATTATATCAGCCCAATGTCAAACAGGAAGCAACGTGTCACAAAAATCAAAAAAATGTTTTCTAGTTGGTCTTTTTATTGCCTTAATGCCTTTGATTTGCAGTAATCTGCTTCCAGAGATGCTGTTAGCCTCATATTGTTGTTCACTTGTAAATAATTTAGTGTCTGCATAAAGAAAAAGACAGCAGACCATCCAGCAGTCAAGAAGAAAACGTCAAACTTCAGCTGCCAAGTATCTTTTTTATTACGGTAAAACTCAGCTGTTGATTAAAGCAGACTAAATGTTGGGTCTGTTCTTTTAATTTGGATCTTTTTGTCAACATCCAGTTCAATTCAATTCAGTTTATTTAAATAGCACCAAGTCACAACTGTTGTCTCAGGGCACCGTACATTGAAAAAAAAAAAAAAACAGTACAGAACCATCAACTATCATATCAAAAACAGTGTTTCTCTTGAGTGAAGTGATTTTGATTGAAACATAATTATGTTCAGATTCTGACTGATTGACTTTGGAAAATGTTTATTTTTACATCCATCATTCAGTTTGTTCATCTATTAAATGAGAATTTATAATCGATCAACAATATGAATAGAATGAATATAAATTACAGTCAAATATTTTTATCTTGTGGTTTGAAAAGCTGCGAAGAGTCTGGACTTTTTAAATAATTCAAAATTTCCCTGTCAGTTTTTGTCTCCTTGCTAGAATTGTTTCCCTGCAGTGGCAGTCTGCCACATCTGCTTCAGACTTTCTTTTTTCTTTTTTTTTCATTAAGTCAGATTCAGAAAATTGTTTTTGAAGGAACTGACGAAACCTCAGTGAATCTCTGTGAAGAAATTCACAGGAATTTCTGTGAAAAAATGGACTTGTCATTTTGTAAAATACTTAATACAGTTTATTATATTGAAAAGTATGGAAGCCCGTTCCCGCCACCCTGGTAAAAAAATAAATAAAACTTGTATCTCATAATTATGACTTAGCTATCTCATAATTATGACTTAGCTATCTCATAATTATGAGACAGTATCTCATAATTATGACTTAGCTATCTCATAATTATGACTTAGCTATCTCATAATTATGACATACTATCTCATAATTATGACTTAGCTATCTCATAATTATGACATACTATCTCATAATTATGACTTAGCTATCTCATAATTATAATTATGAGATAGCTAAGTCATAATT
>NW_013952413.1:2749507-2751550 GCF_001266775.1 Austrofundulus limnaeus | reverse complement strand
GTATCTCATAATTATCACTTAGCTATCTCATTATTATGAGATACTATCTCATAATTATGAGATACTATCTCATTATTGTGAGATACTACCTCATAATTATCACTTAGCTATCTCATTATTATGAGATACTATCTCATAATTATGAGATACTATCTCATAATTATGAGATACTATCTCATAATTATGACTTAGCTATCTCATAATTATGACATACTATCTCATTAGCTATCTCATAATTATGAGATAGCTAAGTCATAATTATGAGACAGTATGTCATAATTATGAGATAGCTAAGTCATAATTATGAGATAGTATGTCATAATTATGAGATAGCTAAGTCATAATTATGAGATAGTATCTCATAATTATGAGATAGTATCTCATAATTATGAGATAGTATCTCATAATAATGAGATAGCTAAGTCATAATTATGAGATGCTATCTCATAATTATGAGATAGCTAAGTCATAATTATGAGACCGCTAAGTCATAGTCATGAGTTGTTTTATTTTTATCAGGGTGGCGGAAATGGGCTTCCATACAAAAAGTACAAAAGTTACAGAAAACAAAAGCCATAGCACCTATTTTCTGAAGACCCAAAGTACAGCAGCAATTAAATTACAAAAATGCACCAAAAAAGGGAAAATCAGGATAATAGCTGAATGCTGAGTCAGCATTTTAGTCCATTAAAGTGCCTGTGGCCCATCCTTCAAATACAGAAAGTCAAAGAAAACTTTATATTTAAGAAACTTTGCATAATACACATGATTTTACTAACTTTGTCACATGAATCGCATACGTTCTTTTGAACTTGGCTCAGCTAATGTGAAACAGGAAGTACCATCAAAAGGGGAACTSTTTCAGAAAGACAACTCTGGTCTTTATTGAAACAATACTTAAACTATAACTGTTCTTCATCTCTCTGATGGTAACTCAAAATAGTCTAAAGAAACATCAGATTCTTCTCCACAATCTGTCTTAGCTGTTGTAGCAATGCTCTGTTTACAGACATTCCCCTTTGACATCACTTCCTGTTTCTTCACACGCAAACATCTCAACAACTGTTCATCTCAGCAGTGTGAATTTAGTTTTGCAATATGCTAATGATATCTTTCCAAAAAATGTGTTTGTATTCATTGCAAAAATTTGATGTCACAGGCAACTTTAAGACAAAATGCAGTTTGGTTTAACAAGAAAACTGTTGATTTTTAAAACTAGACCTACTAGAACAACTAAAAATCACCGTACAGAAAACAACAACAACAAAATAACACTTCCACTGGCACAAATGGTTTTTTTTTCTCGTAAACAACATAAACACAACGACCCTGCACATCCCACTCAACTGGAGTTCAAGTTCCTCCTGATGAGTGAAATCAAACCCTGTGATTATATTCCTCGCCCTGCTYCTCTCTGCAGCGCTGCAGGAGGATGACCTGAAGCAATCACACCTAAAATGAAATGATCATCGCAGGTGAACAGCACAAGCAAAGAAACTAAAACATATAAAGTTTGTTTTTACCTGCATGGTTTGTTTGTTTTCTCTAATCTGCTTTTGTGCTGTGTTTTTAATTAAAGCATTAAGAAGAAGGYCTCGGGGTGGTCCGTGCACACGTTTGTGATTCATCGTTCGCTACAGCTGTGAGTGTGTTCTGGTCCCGGTGCAGTCGCTGTAATGACGCAATGATTGTTAACGATGTAAGAACGGAGCTCCTCTGCCGGGCGTCGCTCTGCGGCAACACACTGCACTTCCTGACACTTTAAATGGACAATAAATTCAGATCCTACAGTAGAAAAGTCAAGGTCCGTGTCGCAGCTGTGTTATAGAGATGCACTTCTGCCGCCGTAAACGTCCTCGTCAAACCTTTATCCCTCTGAACCAGGGGTGGGCAATCCTGGTCCTGGAGGGCCGCAGCCCTACATGTTTTACATGTTTCCTGCTCCAACACACCTGATATGAATGAACAGATGATTATCAGGCTTCTGCAGTACGGAGGACCAAAACTGACATAATTAGAAATAAAAGCAGTATTGTATGAACC
>NW_013952413.1:2747178-2748681 GCF_001266775.1 Austrofundulus limnaeus | reverse complement strand
GGTTCATACAATACTGCTTTTATTTCTAATTATGTCAGTTTTGGTCCTCCGTACTGCAGAAGCCTGATAATCATCTGTTCATTCATATCAGGTGTGTTGAAGCAGAGAAACAAGTAAAACATGCAGGGCTGCGGCCCTCCAGGACCAGGATTGCCCATGCCTGCTCTAAACTGATGCTATCCTCATGTAGAGGGTTGGGTTACGTTAAAGTGCCTGTGACGTCAAAATTTTATAATACCTTTGAATGCATTTTTGGATAGATGGCGTTGATAAAATATTGCAAAAGAAATTTCATGTCGCTGAGATGAACAGTTGTTGAGACATTTGCCTGTGAAGTAACAGGAAGTGATGTCAAAGGGGAATGTCTGAATGTGAACAAAGCGTTGCTACAACAGCTAACAACACAGACTGTAGAGAAGAATCTGATGTTTAGTAAGATTATTTTGAGTCACTAATCAGAGAGATGAAGATGAGTCAGAGTTCAAATAATATTGTTTTCATAAACAAAGACCAGAGAGTTTTCTTTGTYAAAAAGTTCCCCTTTGATGTCACTTCCTGTTTCACTTTGGCTGAGCCAAGTTCAAAAGAAAATATGCCAGATTTGGGACAAAATGGGTTAAATCATGTGTATTCTTCCAACTTTCTTAAATATAAAAGGTGTTTTCTTTGACTTTTTCTATTTGAACATGCATGTCACAGGAACTTTAAAGACGACAGCCGAGCCTGTTTAAAAAAACACAAACAATGAGACTCATACATTGAGGGTGACATCTCACAATATCACATAAAATCACACAAAGTTGTTTTCAAGATTTGAACAAACCTGAGWTTACTCAGTCATGTATTTTACAGCTGGAGCTGATATTACACATTTAATTGTTTATAATTCGTAGATGTTGTGTCAAAACCAGGCCAGAGTCCTGCCCAGGATAAAAGATAGGCGAAAGATAGAATCCCTTCATTTTCTCTCTGGGTGGGTTTTTCAGAGCTGTGATGAATAATGCACGTGCACTCTGAGGATGAATTAGTTCACATTTTCATGTTGTGCAGACCAGCAGCTTGGGACCGGTCACATGCAGAGTGCTATCTGGCATTTGTTAGAARGCCTGCCTGCGTGGATCAAAGACGCACGACACACTCTCAGAAACTCTTCAGCTGCTTTACAAATCCCACAAGTATCCTAGGAGAGACAATTTTCCTGCWAGAGCCCTTCTTTTTCTGTCCAACATTTTAATAGAAATAAACAGATGAAATCAGTTTAGTTTTGAGCATCTCTTTTTGTGTGGTGGGATTYTTAAATCTTTATTTGGCATTTTGTGAATATGAAAATTATGTATACAGCGGGTAAAATAAGTATTGAACACGTCAACATTTTTCTCAGTAAATATATTACTAGAGGTGCTAATGACATGAAATTTTCACCAGATGTTGGTGTCTGATGATGGGTAAAAGTAAAGAGCTCTCTCAAGACCTTCACAACCTTATTGTTGCAAAGCATAATGA
>NW_013952413.1:2741582-2745830 GCF_001266775.1 Austrofundulus limnaeus | reverse complement strand
GTAATATATTTACTGAGAAAAATGGTGACGTGTTCAATACTTATTTTACCCTCTGTATTTGCAAAGATCTTTATGCAACCATGAAAAAAGCTCATGGATTTTTAAACTACTGTATCTTGATGTTTCAGATTTTTTGTTTTGTTTTCTTACTCTGTAACATTTCTATAATTTGGGACAATTTAAACAAGAATTACACCATTATTTCAATGGGGGCGTATGTTCTTAAACTGGTAGATCAGGGGTGTCAAACTCACTTTCAGCAAGGGCCACATGAGTGTTTTGATCACTCCTCAAACGGCCAGTTAATAGTAATAAAGTAGTAAAGTGTGATGTTTCATGTTTAACTTTGAAACAACACTTCACATTCCTAGTCTCATTGCTACGGCTAAACGCTGCTAACAAACAGTAACTGAGTTCTACCTGGTATTTCGTGCACAGAAAAAGTGGTTTAATATGTCCTCTTATAAACACTAAAATACCAGGCAAAAATGCAGCAAAATGGAAATATTCAACAGCAAATTTAGCTGGTTGCTGGTTACTTTTGAACCCTACGCCTCTCCACCTAGTGGTGAGATGCCGTCATTTCACTGAGAAAATAACTGATGCATTTGGGAGATGTAGTTTATGGCCAGTGCTGGCATTAAAGCAGCATTTGCCATATTTAAGACATGAATAGAATAGAACAGAACAGAACAGAACAGAACAGAACAGAATAGAATTTATTGTCCCGCAGAGGGGAAATTCAGATGTAACAACAGCAGCAGATACATCATTTCACAAAACAACATATTGCTATGCAATAATAGCAATAATAATAGAATAAAAATGATAATAAAATACTGTACAAGGTAATAAAAGTAAAAATAAGATACTGTGCAGAAAAAAATACAAAGATATGTCAYGTCAGACTTATGATCCAAGAGGGTGTGCAATTGAGTCAAATTAAGTCGTTAAATAATTAATACAATAATGAATACATTTTCGAAGCTCTTGCGGGCCACATAAAATGCAGTGGCGGGTCACATTTGGCCCRCGGACCYTAGGTTTGACACATTCTGCATAGATGGTGCTTTTCCAGATGTGTTTGCTTCCCATGCTAGAGACACTAATGCATCCACATACCATCAGAGAAGTTGTCRTTTAAACTGTGCTGYGGGATGAAGGCCTCACKTGGCTAGCATTTAGCCTAGCCYGGACAAAGACCCCATGCTCTWCGACTGTCATGGCAGATAAAGTACTAAYTATTARTAATTATCAGAYAGAACCTCACTTCAAAAACAACCAGAATATTATTTTACAGAGGCATTCCAAGTGCAMATTTGTTGTATTTTTCTGTCCATTTTTTAAAGTTAGCTTCTCACCCTGCCCCCGTTCCCTGTCTTTGTCTGAACAGAAAGGGGGTACACGCTGTTAGCTTATCACAAAACTATGTTTAGGTGTTTGTGGGATCCCAGAGTCAGTCCCAGTGATCAATAAAAGTCCGGAGTCCAGAACTCGCAGCATCAACAGTCCTGCTGAGAAGAAAGCAGGCTGCTAAGCCAGAGAAAACATCCCAGACTTATTACCACTCAGGTCAACGAGCTGCTGAACTCTGGTTACCTCCACCGCTGCCTTCCTCTTCTTTATAAACTCTGTTTGCAGAGACTTAACATTACTGGGGCTCCATCAGAAGAYGCACTGAATACAACATCCACTGCCTCATATATAAAATGCTGTTTCTCTTTAAAATAAGAAAAAGAAAGAAGAGCTACTCGACTTGTTTGATGAATCCAGCGACGCGCYCACTGTCTGTGTGAAACTGTATCATCGAAAATCCGCATTTGGATTCAGAAGTTTCTCAGCCTAAATTCGGACTGCCTGCCAGGATTTTTAGCAGATTAACTTTTGAAAGTGATTTAGCTTTTAGGCTCTGCAGCCAGGGCAGAGAGAGAGAGAGAGAGGGGAAAAAAGACTATTTCCCATCCTCTATTTCGATTCCTGCTGGCTCCAACAGTCACTGAATATTCCAAACGTGTGAAACATGGTTTGCTTGTGCGACCCTAATTGTGGTGGGTTGAATATATCAAAAGTTAATTAGATGACTGGAGGCAAGAGGAAAAAAAAGATTGGTAAAAATGCAACAGAAGTAAAGATGAAGTATTGTATAGTCTTTATATCATTATATCCACAACATAACTGATGTGGCTCAAGGGATTAATGGGGAGCTTCCATGAGTTTGAAGCTTTTTGTTATCACCGTTTATGTGTTTTAATTATTTCTAAATGAAATAGATAAGTCACATAAAATAGTTAAAGGCCTATTGCATTTCCTGAAGAAATACTGCCTTTTATAGAAATAAAAATCATTGTAATTTTTCTTGATTTGGTCGTTTCCTCTTCAGGAGTCAAACTCCTCCATCTGTCCTCTGTCCTCACTCTGACTGATTGTGCAATGCTGGATTTTAAAACCTGAAACTTTAAAGCTTAGAGGCCAGAGATGGAAAAACAGAAAAAAAACATGACATCTAATCCAATGAGATGATAGACGCCAAAATGAATTTGTACTTTTTTAAAATAACTTCTATTTGCTGTCTATAAGCTTTTATCTCATGACCTAATTTCCATCCGTCTGATGCTTTAAAGTTTAGACGGATGGTAAATTTCCAATTTTTAAATCTCTGTGGGAAAATTCAGTTCTTGTTGATTTGTTTATGTTTAGAGTCTATTACAGAACAGTTTAAGGCCTCCTGTTTTATGCACTAAATATGATCCCCGTATGCTAAGCGGAGTTCATATCGTTTTYGTTGTTTATTTATTTGGTCTTTTTTTTTGGTCAACCTTAGCACCAACTTGAAATTTGGCAGGAATGTAGATGTGTCCGACCTACTCTGCTCCATCCAACGGTTTTACGATAGACCTCATATTAGAGGAGGTGACTCCATCTGAAAAGGGGGTGTCTGGACATACAAAAATGCTTATAACTCAAAAATTATTCAACATAGAAGCTTTAGATTTTATTTGTTRTTTAGYTCTTGAGGTGTAAAAATCASKWWTYYKGKTYYKSSGRAMYKSYKSYKSYYMAWKRARRRRRRAACTCTGAAACAGGCTGGTTRAACAGCAAGAATCTTTATTTTGCAGTCCAGGAGATTACAGCCGAAAACCAAATTGTGGCCTTCAAGCCAAATGATTCACCAAGGAAGAAAGATGAAGTAYGAAGGCCAAGGGTGGGGGCGTACAARGCTCTTTATAGGCTTCACAGTGTAGTTCAACRGAGGCATCATAAATTTTGTCACRGTATACCTTAAGCATTCCCTTTCCTAATATGGGAATATGTGCCGAGCTCTGAAGCTGGGGTCTAAAATAGACATAACACATCTGTGCATTCCTGARAAGAGGCCCCCACTCTTGGACACTACACTCTGATGAAGGGCTATCTATTGGGCCCAGCAATGTCCTTCGCTTTGCTTCACACAAGGGTCTGGACTCTCAGCTATAGAGAAGAGATTCTTGCTGGAGGCATGGCCTCTGCTGAAGTTTAAAATGATTGGATCGGTTGGCCGCGACATATGTGTGCTAGCTCCACTGTGAAGGAGGCTAAGCTAAGAAGCTAACCAGAAATTGCGTGCGCTGTAAACAACCCTATTGAGAGGAGAGAAGTACCGAGCCGAACGAGACGACTGTAAATGAGAGCTGCTGCTTTGTCAGACAAATTTAATTTAATATGGAAGCCTTAACACGGACTGGCTTCATTCACTTCCTCTGCTGCTGTATGCTAAACCAATGCTGCGTTCCAGTTGTCCTCAGAGGTCATATACCTTCGAGCCTCCAAGTTCCATTTTTCAACTGGAATGCCCCCTGAAGTCGTAGTTTCGAGTCGAGAGGTTGGCGCATCCAAACCATACCCGAGCAGCCCGAGCGTGCGCTACGTCATCATTTCAACATGGCTGCCGCGCGCATGAAACTGTCAGCAGTCGCGCTATCATTAGCATGTTTCTCTAAGCTAACGGCTAATGTTGAGCTGTAATCAAACGTACACAAGCACCATTCCCATTATTTAACAGACAGAAAGTAAGAAGAGAGGAGTAAGAATAAAAACAAGTGTAGTTTGTTTGTTTATTTTCCCTTTTTATATTTGTTTAATGTACAGCGGGTAAAATAAGTGTTGAACATGTCAACATTTTTCTCAGGAAATATATTACTAGAGGTGCTAATG
Organism: Austrofundulus limnaeus; assembly: GCF_001266775.1. NCBI lineage: Eukaryota > Metazoa > Chordata > Actinopteri > Cyprinodontiformes > Rivulidae > Austrofundulus > Austrofundulus limnaeus. The sequence goes on along the minus strand of NW_013952413.1, from coordinate 2,741,639 downwards.
ACATGAAATTTTCACCAGATGTTGGTAACAACCCAAGTGATCCATACATACAAAGAA
>NW_013952413.1:2736322-2740151 GCF_001266775.1 Austrofundulus limnaeus | reverse complement strand
TTCTTTGTATGTATGGATCACTTGGGTTGTTACCAACATCTGGTGAAAATTTCATGTCATTAGCACCTCTAGTAATATATTTCCTGAGAAAAATGTTGACGTGTTCAATACTTATTTTACCTGCTGTATTTTAGCCTTTTGGTACTTTCAGCTTTGAGTTAGCGTTTTATTGTAGATTCTAGCTATCGTTTTTTCTGCTCAGAACTTTTATCAAGTATTTTATAACTTTGAGTTTTCAGTTTTTAGCTGCTGTTTTGCTACTTTTACCTTTTAGTTAACATTTTTTTTTTACTTTTCACTTCAGCTATCATTTGGCTTCTTTTAGCATTTAGCTGATGTTTTGCTTTTTTCAGTTTTAATATTTCTGCTTCTTTGTTAAATTCCAGAGAAGTCATTCAGCGCTCTGGCTCTGCTGTATTCCTCTCGCTGYGTTTACGAGTCAATTTTAAGCAGCGAAACACAAAAGGTGTGAACCTTGTTTGCCAATTTGATAACTCGTCTCTCAGGTGAGCGGCGTCGGGAACCTAGAAGTAAACTTTTTAGGCCGAGGTTCAGCGAGCATGAAATTAGCAGCGTGCCTCGTCAGAACCAGACACACCTGAGAGGACCTCGAACAAGCCCAGTTTTTATCCAGCGCTCATTGAGCGGCCCGGAGAGAGTCAACTGGAGTTCAGAGCACCTCAGCAGGTAATGAGGCGGCACAAAAGCATTCAGTCTATAACACTCACAGTTGTTCTTCTGATTTCTGAGACACCCCCACCCCCACCGCCCCTTTCAGTCTTTTATGTGACAGAATTTCTTTTAACACCAAAGCAAAGTAACCTGGAAGTGCTGATTTTAAAAGCTTTGCTGTCAAAGAGAAACAAACCTCCAATGTGATGTTTTTGTTTAAAAAAAAAAGAAAATCTGATTCTTAATGTTGTCATCCTTCACTGGCTAAATGTTTTATTCCTACAATTAATGCACATCATTTTTTCATGCCTGAGTTTTAGACTCAAATCGTCTGAAGTCAGGGGCGGTTCTAGGGGRCCGTTGGCCCCAGCTGAGATCTGCCTGGCCTCCTGAAGATCCCCCCTGTCCTGTCACTCATCTGACAGCAATGCTGGTGGATGCAGTTCCATGTCCAAACACCAGTAGCGCTAAAGAGTCAAAAAGGAAAGTCCAGCTTGAATCAAGCTTACTGAAGTCTGCTTCTCTTCTTAAAGGGATCCCCGATTAGTTGTAACATTAGACTTTATTTGATAAACACATATTTTAACTGTAGTTTTGTAAATTCTTAAAAGTATATTTTAACACGGACGGAGCCATTTTATTTACATGCAAAGCATTCTGGGTAAATGATGACGTGGATAGGTCCTCGGTGTGAGCGAACTATATCCACCCTGAAGGTTAATCTTGGACAATATCTGATGATCGACTCTTTTAAATGAAACCAGAGAGCGTTGACAGAGAGGAGAAGGTAGAAATGACTCAGCCTGGAACTGAAAATATGGATGGAGGACAACAGAGCTGCTTCATGGAAGAAGAACCTCAGCTTAGCTTGTTCAGTTACTAGTTTTATATTTACTTGAGTGAGTTTTTGGAGAAAAATGTGCTTTTACGAGTATTTTTTTACTATGCTGTACTTTTTACTTTTCCTTGAGTAATTTAATTATGAAGTACCGCTACTCTTACTTCAGTCAACTATCTGGATACTCTACCCACTGAATGAAGAACAAGCTTGTTTTCACCAAAACCTCACCACACACAGMCCTGCAGTTTTGGTTATTTTCATAAATTTTATTTTTTAAAGAAACTGATTATTTTGCCTGAAATTTTTTATTTTGTATTTATGTTTTTTTTGTATGAATTACTTTCATTTTAATCTTTAAAATACAAAAATTTCCACCTGGCTTTATATTTTGGTCCATGTGATGATGTCAATTTCAAATATTTAATAATTGATCAGTAACTCAGAACTTGAGTAGCATTTTTATTAAGTATCCTGATGCATCTCAGTAATCCAGAAGAAAAAAAATCAAAAATAAATAAATAAGTAGGTCCTCTGGATGGGTTCTTCTTTAGTGAAACGTTTCGTCTCTCCTCCAAGAGACTTCTTCAGTCTGATGAGTTTCAGGTGAACTCAGCCTGATAAGCACTGCCTCCACATGGACAAACAGGTTAGTCACATGCAAAAGAGGGCCATCGCTTAGCCTCTATGAACAATAGAGCTAATCAAGCCTATTGTTAGGCGATGACCCTCTTTTGCATGTGACTAGCCTGTTTGTCCATGTGGAGGCAGTGCTTATCAGGCTGAGTTCACCTGAAACTCATCAGACTGAAGAAGTCTCTTGGAGGAGAGACGAAACGTTTCACTAAAGAAGAACCCATCCAGAGGACCTACTTATTTTTTTATTTTTACTAAATACTTTTTTACTCTTACTTGAGTCACTTCTTGGATTGCTAATTTTTACTTTTACTTGAATGTTGAAGTAGTGCTACTCTCACTTGAGTACAGTTTTTGTGTACTCTATCCACCACAGGTTGCAGATGCACATATTGTTTCCTGAAGGTTTTAATAAAATCTGTGTGGTAGTTCACGCGATATTTTGCTAACAGACGTGCACACACCATCATCATCATCCATCAAACGAAAGATGTGCACAGAACTGCTTTGAAGGTGACAAAACGTGGACTTTTTTCTTTCTCGGAGAAAAACATGAAAGAAAAGATTTTTTGTTATTTTAGAAAAGTAAGCACCATCTCACCAGAATCAGTCATTTAAAAGCAAAAAGCTTCTTTGTAAAGTCCCAGCAGGCATTGACCCGTCTCTCTCCAAGGACTCCCTGCTCTTCAGCCTGAGCTGTCAGGACAGCGTCACGCATCTCACCAACCGAGTGTCGCAGACCGCTGCTGGGACGAGCTGGACTGTCATAAATTACACTCCTGCTGCAGATTATCGGACAACGTGATTACATTTTGTGCACATAAATAAATAAATTTGCAAATTTAATGTARACAAAGTATACACCCCCAACTAATGAAGTTATTTTCTGTCCAACATTATTTGCAGATATGATAATAACGCCCACCTTTGACAAGAAAACAATAAATTTGATGAAATCTATACAAATTAGTGCATTAATTATCTTAATGAATGAGTCCATTAGCACGAGTGGTCACACTTGATACGCTATGGTGATTATAGAAGCTCGACGGGCTCTTATTTGGACTCAGTCCAGAATATCCGAGAGATGATTGAAGCTCTGCCAGGTTTGTGTCTCATAGATTCAGCTGTTTGTTTAATCTTCACAAAGAAAATCCCCTCTTTTTGAAAAATGTTTCACGGATAAAAAAGGCGAAACAAATAAACAGAAAAACCCTTCTAAAATGATTTCTTTTAAGGTATTTTTTGGGATGTTTTTCTTTTGTTTGTAGCGTTAGCAACAYATGTCATGAACTGCTGGACAGATTGTAATGAGATTTTCAAAAAAAAGATCATGTGATGGAAATCTAGAATTAATTAACATTTGGAAACATCTCAATTCAAGGTGGCTGCCGCAGCTAATCAACCACATCCAACACAGAAATGMCTTTACACCAGTCAGTTTTACAGATACTGAGCTGAAGTTTGGTGTGGTAGTAGCTGAGAGTCACCATCAACACTTTATGGGGTTGGACCAACAGTTACGACTCCGCCCCTTCTCCACATGAGATGATTTTAGTTTGAAACTCTGGCTGGAAGAGCCATTTGTATTAAGAAGCTAAAAACTTTATGAAAAATATGTTATTTTTTTTTTGTTATTTGAGTTACTATGAATAATAGTTTGCTGTGTTAATGGAGTAAGAT
>NW_013952413.1:2734225-2735895 GCF_001266775.1 Austrofundulus limnaeus | reverse complement strand
TCAACTAGGCTCAGTGGAGCCAGTTGACTTTGTTGAGTAAATCCAACACGTCATTTTTTTAGAGCAGAAACATCTTTCATGATTAGTTTGAACATATTTAATTCTGTAAAAAGTAACTAGGTGTTAAATTTAAAGTAAAGAAGTAAAAGTATCATTTTTAGCTTCATAATGTAGAGAAATAAAAGTAAAAATGGCTATTTAAAAATAACTGGTAAAATTACACATCCTCAAAAAGTACTGTAACGAAGTAAATGTACTTATTACTATAAAACTCTGGTTACTAGATGGGTAATAGAAAAGCATGAAATGCATCAGCAGAGCAGAAGTTTTGCACCCGAGATAAACACAGTCTTTTGACCGTCACTTTCTATTAGTTTGTTCATTTTGTATTATTTTTTAAGTTCAGTAAACTCGCAAAAGCTGGCGTCAAGACTTTTGAAGAAATGTGTCACATTTGAAAAAGCTTTCTGGGTGTTCAACTAGTGAGAGCCTGCTGCTCTCACACTGGCATTAAAGCCGCAGTAGTTTTTTTTTTTTTTTTACTTATTTGTCAAAACTGTCATTATGTCCTGACAGTAGAATATGAGAGATAATCTGTGAAAAAAAAACAAACTCATCTGGTTCTTTTCAGTGGAAAACAGAGTTCTGAATGAGACATGACTGTTTATCAACCATCATTGGTGCAGCTTTAAAGGCAAAGGTTAATATGTTTTTTAAAGAAATTCTATACCATTCATTTTATAAAAGAATTTGGGCTTTTGGGTTGATTTATCTAAAAATCAGRTGTCCCTTATTGCAATTTCTTATGTTGTCAAAAGCTATCCCCCCAAAACCAAAAACTGCATCTAAGTTTGTGTAGAACTCTGRGCTAAAAATATTAAATGAATATGTAAATCACATGAAAATTAAAGGCTGCACACGAAGCAGAATCCTCGTTAGCCGTCAGCAGATCCAGCTGCCAGCACAGCTGGGAGGCTGCACAGGAAGTGCTCACGTTGCAAAAAGACAGTGTAGATCCTCTCACCAAAACATCTGTCAGCATGTCATTTTAGATGAATGGTTGGTGATTACACAACGATGCTTTTGTCAGGGGGCGGCTCCCAGCCACCTCATTCTGCATACAAAACAAGACTGTTCATGTCGCCACGTAATTCGCAAGACAAGTCAGCGCAGATGAGCTATGTCAGAGTCTAGCATAAAAGAAAAAAGTCTGTTTCAATTTTTAAATTAAAAATGCCGTTATTAAGGGTTTTTAAGACTGCTTTAGAATTTAGAAGCATTTTTCAGGAAAAAAGAAATCACTCAAACTGAAACTTCTTTGCAACACGACTGAGTTAATTTTTTTTCACTCTTTCAGAAAAGCAATTAGAATTTTGTCCCTGTTGGAAACAAAAACTTGTATTTCTCAAAATGCAACTTCTCAGGAARTTTACTTTCAATAAAATAAACAGTGTGACCACAATTTCACAAGCTGTATTAGAACAGCGCTAAAGTGACTAAGAGCTGATTTACGGAGAAAAACTGAAAACTTCATCTCAACTCAGTTCTTAAAATAACACTTTTCAAACACAAGCCTGATTAATTACCGTATTTTTTCAAGTATAATACATAAAAATGAATCCATAAAATCATCCATCAAGTTGGGGGGTAGGATTATACTCGGATAAATG
>NW_013952413.1:2729276-2733573 GCF_001266775.1 Austrofundulus limnaeus | reverse complement strand
ATTTTACATATGCACTTTGAACGTAAGCCCTTTGAAATTAATAAAGTAATATAAAACTAGCAAAACTAAAGGTAGTAAAAGGTTGGTTCTTTTATGAAGTCTGAACTGATGTCATGACCTTTGACCCCACACACTCCACTTGTTTGAGCTTTCAGACAGTTCATTGTGGGCAATATGAACACTGAGGGAAAGACTCAACTGAAAGAAAACAAAAAAATACCCACAAATGAAAAAAAAAAACGTCAATAAAAACTCAGAGCTTCACTTCTTCCTGCTGAAAAAAAAAAGAAAATTGCTTCACCGAGTGCCGCCTGTTGACATCATAAAAACGTGATTYATAAGATTCGATCCAGCGCAGCTTTAACATTTGTGGCTCTAAGCTCCATTTTTTGATAGTAATTTTCTTCTAGAGGCAAATTCTCAGACAAACAGGRAGCGATGCATTTTACGCCTCCAGCTGCTGCAGCAGCTTGCAGTAAACAAAGCCACTGGGCAGTTATCACGGGCGGCGACAGTCTCCGCGTCTGAGGAGATGAAAGAGCGCTCCAACATGGAAACTTCATCAACACAATGTCAAAAAATAAATGAATAAAAATGCAACAGCTTGAGCCAGAAAATTGAATGGACAAGGCATCACTGGAATTATAGAGCTAAATTTCCAGGAAAAAAAAAAACGGGCAGAGAACCGGGACTGTTTTTTAACCTCTTCAGCCCCWAGGGGTTTTCTTGATGTTTTTCCTGAAAATACCGAAATGTAACTGAGTGTATCTCAGCATTTACAAACTCTACTTTAATAGTCTAAGTATCAAAATAAAGCAACACTTGGGAGATTTCATTAGAAGTGTGAGTATTAAAACAGTTGTCTTAGAGATATTGAGGATGGAACAGATTTTTTTACAATTTTTTTCTCCTACCTGAAATTTTTTTTGCATTCGACAGTATTTAACCYATTTAAAACCATAAYRAATCAGGCTAAAAACTCTTGGAAACCAYAAATCCACATGTAGACATTAACCGTGCAAAATAAACTGGAGCAAAGTTACAGAGATTTTAATAAAATAATTATTTGGCGTTTTGTCATTCTGCACAGGACGGACCATGTTGGTACCATTAAGAAATGTTAAATTTTTTAATTAAAAAAGTTATTTATTTTTTCTTACCTTAAAATAATGAGAAATTATATTTGACTTCTGTCGGACCACATTCACTCAAAATTAAATTCAAAACTTTACAACATATTTTGATATTTGCTTAAAAAATATCAAAAATCTTTCTTTTACAGATTTGCAGTGACACCATTTTGCACAGTTTGTTTACTTTATTGAAATTCTCTGATTTGGTTGATTATAGTATTTTGTCAGTTATGTACTGTGTAGGGCTCATAAAAAACATAACCTTCAAACAATTACACGTTGTTAAAAGAGAGTTGTTACAATCTTAAAGACATAGAAATGTTTGTCAAACCTAAAGTTCGAACCAGTTTGAGGGGATGGAGAACTACAGTCCAGGGAATCAAATTATGGAATTATCTGGAAGATGACATTAAAAGGGCCAGATCAGCGTGTATACATTTAAGAGAATGATAAAGGTTMATCTTTTTGTTTTGTTTTTGGTATTTGAAGATTTTTTTTGATTGAGTTTGTTTAGTGAGAAAAGGGGCAGATATAAAACCTTCTTCTTCTGCTACCTTTCATTTAATTTACGATTGTATTTTGTTGTTTACAGAATTTGTTGTTTATTTTTAGATAAATGAATAAAGACTAATAATAAAATAATAATAACAATAATACTTTCTGATTCAGCTTGATGTGAATGTAAAAAATACTTTTCATGAGTTTTTAGCCGAGATTCTTGGGTTTCTATCAATACCAAACAACTAGAAAAATGAAACAAAATGCAGTTGAAGAAATTTATATTTATTAGAGGTTAGTACTGATGGTAAAAGCGCAACACTTTATTTTTAGGTTTTCCTTTTTATAATGTTGACAGTGTTTAATCTATTATGTTTTGATAGATATAGATTAGTTACATGTCCGAATTATAAACAACACATAATTAAAACGTTATAATTACATTAGATGAGACTTGTTTGAATGCCTGTGATTCAGCCGTAGGTCAGCAGGGGGCGAATGCAGGCATTGAAGAATCGTGTATAAATTGATGAACTTCCTGTTTTTTCGCCAGTGTGGTTTCCYGTCAGCTCCGGTGGCAATAAAACCTCACTCGGTTCCAGAATTCTGGTTTTGTTTGGTTTTATTCCKTCTTCAAATCATTTTATTTAACAGTGGTGGTTTTCATATKGACTTCAGTCTAYTGAMCACGTATTTTCTTACACAGTTATCATTTGCTTTTTTAGCCACTGTTCTGCTACTTTTAGCCTTCAGCTAGCCTTTTTGCAAACTTTAGCTATTTTCTATCTTATTAAACTTTTTGCTGCTTTTAACTAATGTTTCATTACTTTTATATTTCAGCTGGCCTTTTGCTCTTTTAGCTTCTGGCAAGCATTGAAAAAAAAGAGCTCTGTGGAATAAAACATTATAATACWGGCGCCAATCTCTACTTCCTGTTTCTAAAGTAAAGGTCACTGGTCATCTTTGAAAGTATAAAAGGTCTTCTCTTCTTTTATATAAATTACCGCCCAGTTTGAGGTTTCTCAGTAGTATTTTTTGGATTAGTACTGTGCCCTGTGGAAAATCTTTGCAGTATTCTCTGCAGGATGGACCACTTTTTTTTCAAACACTCAGTTTCTTTTACCCAAGCCATGAAAATAAGCAAGAGAGCATAAAACGTTCCATTCACCGGACAACTCTACTAACCTTTAGGCGAGCGCTGCCCCTTTTTATGAACCCACTTTACCATTTATTAACTGACTCGCTGACTCCGGCTCTTGCAGAAAGGAAAATGGACTTCGGTCTGTTTGAGTTGTTGGAGATTTTCCCCCCCTGTGGAGCCGCCGGAAAACCGAAGAAAACGTTTTTTTCTCTCCCCCCCTGTTCGCAAACTGGCGCCAGCATGTTCATCTGAAACCATTTCATTGTTATGCACATTGTAAATATGTAGACCACGGAGGCAGCGCCTCTTTGATGCATGAAAAAAAACAACTTAAAACAACTGAGTCATGCTTTGTTAGAGATTTGTGAAAGGGATTCACTGAAACACTATGAGATGSTTGTTTAGTAAGCATGACATTCAGAATCATTCCTCTCTTGCTGCGTTGCACTTCAAGAGATTGGCACAGCCCTTTCACCAATTTTCAAGGAAACGTGAGGACCAAACAGAGGCAGTATCCTTGGGGGGAGGAGTGTTTCCTGTGGCTTTGGTTGTGCTTTGAAGTTGACTGAATCCTTTATCAGTGTACAGTGCTGCTAAGAAGAGACTGTATAAGAGCTGTCATTACAGCTCTGCCAAATAAGACATGCTAAATCAAGATGCTCGGGCCGCACACACGGCTCCAGTGTCCTGCCGCACAGCTCAGCAACAAGCTGTCGAGCTAAACTGATCCGTGCACATAAATACAGCTGAGCTCGCTAAAAAAAGATGCCCACAGGGGGTCAGGGGACGTGTCAGCTATAAGCCACGGCGTGGACAGCGGGGAGCGGCAAAAGAGCAGTTTATCTGCTGACCGAAATCCCCCTCCGGTGACCCCTTCTGACAATTTGTATAATTTCTAACAGCTCAGTGTGGGGGCGCTCGTTGGTTTACAGAACAAACCGGGCTCAGTCGGTCCACCGTTCTCCCCGGCAGCGSTGTTCCTTGCTGTGCAGGTGGGCTTCATTTCGACAAGCGAAGATAGTCACGTTTTACCCACGAGGGAASCGTGACGGGAGCTTTAAACGGTTTACAATAAGAAAGCGAGGCTGCTCGTTTAGATTTTTAGGTCCACAACGTGCAAATTCATAAACTCGGAACGGTAAAATGTGAAGAGGTTTTATGAGCAACGAGTCGGCAAATCAAAGTCCCAGCAGTCACCTGCCTGTCACGCCAGAGTTTAAAGTTAAGTCATCTCATGATGATGAATGACAAGGTTGTCATTTGGGACAAAGCTTGAAAAACAAAATTGCGAGATGCCATGCTCAAAGCATGTGCTGTGAGTTTTAGCTCAATTTCTGTAAAACTTACTGAGTTAGAACCATTTCTGTGTCGGCTAATGTCAATTAGATCTTGAATTGTGTTGACTCTAGAAGTTAATCAGCTGTAGACGTGCATCCAGTGGGAATTGTCCCAACATTTCGATATAATTAGCCCAATAATCTAGGACGCGTCAAACTTGAGGCCCGCAGGTGACTCCCGTGTGGCC
>NW_013952413.1:2723535-2729172 GCF_001266775.1 Austrofundulus limnaeus | reverse complement strand
GGATTAAATGCAACAAAATGAATTTAAAAGGTAAAAGATATCAGTTGTCCTGCTCCTGAGCTGTTGGCTTTAAGTAACTGAGCAATTTAGTTGATAGTACAGTATTAATGTCTGAAAATAAGTTGCTTTAAAGTCAGCATCAACCATAAACTAAATCTGCCATGATGCATGCTAGCTGCTCACTAGAAACTCATCAGTGAGTAAAACTTTCTTAGTTTTACTTTTAACAATATGTCTGTATTTATTTCAGATTTAGTCAGTCACTTAGTTCTTATCAGTGTTTAAAAGAGGACATATTAAAGGGGCGATGTTATGTGCTTTCCAAGCCTATATTTCAATTTTATACTAAAATAAAGTAACTATGTCACATTCTCAACTTATGAAAGAGATATATATTTATAAAAATCCCCAAAACAATTTACTTCTTATCTTGACAGTTTCTAAACGTCTTGAAACAGGTCTCTGTCTCTTTAAGAAAATCCAGCCACTTTGGTCACGCCCATTTCAGCACTTTACAACTCTTCAGCTGGTGTTACAGTTGTATCACGTAATTGTTTATCACAATTGTTCAAGCGTTGAGCCCATTTTTGACAATCCTGAAAATATGTTGCTTGCTTCTGCATTTGGGCAGTGACACTTAAATTAAACTTTTTAGCATTTACCTGCCGTTGTAAACTTTGTGACCAGTATCTGTTTTTGTTACACCTAAATACAAAGTGCATCTCAGAAAAGGTTTTTTACCTTAATATCTGTAACATTTATTAGCAAATAACTGCTTACAAATTCCAAGTGTAGTTACAAATTAGACATGACTTTTAAATTACATCTGTACATGTTTGGATTCATTAATAAGTCTGTTGTTAACTCTATTTTTTTGCTTTATTTTTTTAGCATGGATTAATGTTTTTACTTAAACTTCAGGCTTGTAGCTTGTATTTGATATTATAAACTCATAACGAGTGCCAGGGATTTGTTTTATATGTTTCTGTGCAAATACTGTGGGTACCACCAGATACCAGCCAAAACGAGTTTGCTTTTATGCTTGTTTATGAGGTTTATTCTCATTAAAATTGCATTATCTTGCGTAACCGCATCACCTTTTAAATATTCAACATAAACGGGGAGATTCACCTGCTTCCCCATCAAAACTTTACCTCGACTAAAATTAAAACTAAGGAGTTAACTGAGTTTTAAACTCTTTGATTTGTGGCCTTTGCTTCAGTTCCTTGATGGCTATTTTAAGAGGCAACAAATTGTTGGGAGTGAAAGCAAACAGGCTTTAAGGTCAGATGTTTTGAGTTGGTTTCATTAGGAARCGTTCCTGTTGTTCCTGAACAGATGTGTAATTTTATTGAAGTGGTTTAGTGTAAGACCTGCAGGAACCACAAGTTACTCCTTTGTTTTTTTTTCCTGTGGCTGCAGATGCTTCTATCTCTTCCTGTCAGTAAGTCATATCCTGCAACCTGAGCTTATCTGCCCATTATGGCTCATTAAAGCAATTTGGCTTATGCTAGCGTCCTGGACTTCTCTGTGGCTGCAGTAATGTGCCGGTACTCCTCTCATATGCTGGAGGAGGGTCAGTAAAAAAAAACACTTTAGTTTTATTTCTCTTAGRCAAGGGCTGTTTGCCAGAAAACCTTTTAAAGCAGAAATCAAAACAAGTGTTTTTGTCAACTAAATCAAACCAAACCTGTAAGTTAAAACTTTAAAAATGTAGATTTGATCAAAAAAGAGAACAGGATATAAAGTCAAACATCCCAGTTTTTTGTCCACTAATAATCTGGCAAACACTCACTGGACAATGTCCTTCAATCAAAAACCTACAGAGAAATTCAGGATTCTGTCAAATTGGGATTTATATCGCCGAAGGGTGAGGTTTTGGTGATCAACATTCATGAGAAAGTCAAATAAATTTATTGCTGCATAGCGCACAACACCGTTGCTTGGGTTTTGAACATGTTTCAGCCTCAAAATTTCTCTTGAAATAATCAAAAAGTTGAAGTACGACTCTTACACAGGAGCTCCTCTCTAACAAAGCATACGAGTCAAATATTCACATCCACTCTGATTATAAACAACCATTGAAAAATTGGTCCAAATCTGTCTATTTTCATTTTTAAACATTTACTCCAGCTGGATAAATCATAACCGTTAGGGCAGCTGTTCAAGTAGTCAACAAAATAATCAGYAAAACCCTGATTTACAATCAGTGCAAATGAAAATAAATCATGGTTTTCAAAAACTGGCTGCTTAAACGTAACCATGTGTCAGGTTTTGACGTGTCGGTTAACCCCGGAGGAGTCTGTTGTCATATTTTTGAAAAGTGTAGAAAATGCACGGCACCTAACCGTCCCGAACCCTAAACTTAAATTCTATTATCCCTAGACATCCTATCCCTGACCTCACTACCTAAAATTAACCAGTAATCCTGATCCCTCGAGCTCGGTCATCCAGGAGGGACTCAGAGTAGAGCCGCTGCTCCTCCACGTCGAGAGGAGCCAGTTGAGGTGGCTCGGGCATCTGGTAAGGATGCCTCCTGGACGCCTCCCTGGCGAGGTGTTCCGGGCACGTCCCACTGGGAGGAGACCCCGAGGAAGACCCAGGACACGCTGGAGGGACTATGTCTCTCGGCTGGCCTGGGAATGCCTTGGAGTTCCCCCGGAGGAGCTGGAAGAAGTGGCTGGGGAGAGGGAGGTCTGGGCCTCCCTTCTGAAGCTGCTGCCCCCGCGACCCGACCCCGGATAGGCGGAAGAAAATGGATGGATGGATGGATGGATGGATAATCCTGATCCCTAATATTAACCACGGACCCCAATCCAAAGACCCTATGTGGTGTGAGGGGGTTATTGGATGTGTAAATCCTGGACGCAGAGGGAACCTGGACAACCGTCGATACATGACGAGTCGGGAGTGAGAATGTGTTCGACCATGCAGCTCGACGATACTTGTTTGCAAACATTCTCAGTAGTGATGTTCGATCCTGACAATTTTCTTTCCGATATGAAAAATAAAAAATAAGTAGGTCCTCTGGACGGGTTCTTCTTTAGTGAAACGTTTCGTCTCTCCTCCAAGAGACTTCTTCACTCTGATGAGTTTCAGGTGAACTCAGCCTTATAAGCACTGCCTCCACATGGACAAACAGGTTAGTCACATGCAAAAGAGGGCCATCGCCTAACAATAGGCTTGATTAGCTCTATTGTTCGTAGAGGGTCATGTGCCCCATCACCTGACTTATTGTTTTGGATGCTTCGGCTGTGGTTATTTGGTTGTTTTGGTTGGGTGTTATGTGTATGTAGTGAGTGCAAGTGCACCTTTCCTTCCGATACTGATACCGAGTAAAATTTGGCTGGTATCGGCGATACTGATCCGATACTGATACTTTGTGATAACACACATAATGTGTCTGGTAAATCTTAAAAAGTAGMGTTTTTCAAATAACCGCTTTATAAATAATACATGACATAGTAATTTATTTATTAATTTAAAAATCTTTCTAACCCTAACCCTATATTTGTTTAGCACAGTTTAAAATTCTTATTCTAAAGAAATAATATATTTTTTGCAGTGAATAAAAGTGAGAAAAAACATTCTAAAAGTTATATTTTGCAGCATTGTTTGTGGGCTTGCAAGAAGGTTCCTGACCAGAACTAAATCTGTTTGTGGGGGCCGTGGCATGAAAAAGGTTTTGGAACCCCTCATCTAAAATGTAATTACAGACAGTCAGACAAAGTAGATTTTATGTTAAAATGACCTGCCATACCACCTAGACTGAGTGTCTGACTGAGCACATGCCACTGTGCTCATGCATGATGACCCAAGTGGAAGAAAAAGCAATTCCCTCCAACCACATTATTTAGACAAGATGTGAATAGTTTAGTTAGTTTCCATTATTTTTATGTTAATGAGATACATTATATGAAATAACTGAAGTAWCAAAGTKTCGCTATTTTGATTTTAGTATCGATTCTAGAGCATAAAGTTCTGGTATCAGTAGTATCGATATTTCAGTATCGATCTGCACATCACTAATTCTGAGTTCAGTGATACTACAATCTAAGATTCATGCAGGTTCTTGCATGTTTGAGGACTTTTATTCCACCATCTAGTCTCCCAACAGAAAAATGGTTCAGAAATCCCTAGTGTAAAACAGACAAGAATACTTTATTGAAGAACACGGTAAAGGAGGTAAAAGGGCCACTGTGACATCAAAACAACACACCAGCTGCAGATGAAATTTTTACTCCAAGATTTTTACTAAAACAGTTTTTGTTAGTTTTTGGTCTTTCTGTGCCCTCAGACAGCCCTTATTTGACTGTTAACTGAAGCCTTTTCTTTCTGTCGATGGTCTCATCAAAGTGACAAATTATATCTGACCGAAAACTGAAGTATCTGCTGGATTTTCTTTCTTTCTATTTAAAGAAAAGTTAAAAACATATTCCAACAACTCTTAAGAAAATAAAATTCTTCATGGTTTTATCTCAGGGGACAAAGTGGTTGTTGTTCAGCAGAAAACTTTCCCAGTCAACGCGTCAAAGTTAATTTTCTTTCAACTGTTAACACCACATTGCACCCCGGTGGGTTCTTTTTCCTCTAATTCGCTTTAAATGAAAATGTCTTCTAAATGAATGCAATGTAAAATCTCGTTACATAATTTTCTTGCGAGCGTTAACTGTGGCCCTTTGTGTTCCTGTTTTAATTTTCAAACGAACGGAGGAACATTTGCATAAAAATGTAGGAGGAGCAGGACGTCCCGGTGAGTATAAAGAAACGGATGCTGTCTCAAAGAAAAATATCATCTCGTTTTCTGGTTCGTCATTTTCCTCAGCTGTTATTTTCTCTTTTTAAATTTGTTTTAAGGCACTGCTGGATTAAAAACTATTAATGTGACCTTATTAGTTTTTTCCTAAATGCAATACAATTAAAATATGTGACATCCATGAAGACTTAGAGGTTTAACAGCATTTCAATGAAGCGTCACGGTTGGCAAAAGCTGCTGTATATTTATTGTTGAAGCATCAGACGGGGCTTTTTAAAAAACTTTTTTATGCAGCGTGTCAGACTTCACAAGCACAGTGACCTTGAAAAGTCTTAAACCTCATTCTGATTGTACAACAGTAGTGTTGTTTGGCTACGGTCCATTGACCGAGTGTGCATGTTGATTTCAGCTTGCCCTTCTCCCGTATTCATATAATTACTCACACTGAGGAGATTTTATAATAGAACCACAAGAGTTTCAAGTTTCAAGCTGAAAACCTCTTTTAACTTAATAACATGAAAGGTTTCGATAATAGATACACTATGTGTTATCATTTTTTTGCCTTTTTACTTGATAATTCTGACCTTGGAAGATTGTGAGGAGGTAAAAGTAAAACAATATATATGACAAAATAAACTGCAAATATATGTAAATCCATAAACAAAGTGTTTATGTGTTTATGTTCATTTTTACTGAGGGCCACATGAACAGTATTGTTGTCGTTCCTCGTCTCATTGCTACAGCTAGTCACCACTAACAAACAATAACTGAGCTCTATGTGGGTTTTCRTGCACAAAAACAGCGTTTTGACACATTCTCTTATAAACAATGAAAAGTATTCTGTTTACGACTGACTGAATGTGAAATAATTTAAGCAGAAA
>NW_013952413.1:2714770-2723365 GCF_001266775.1 Austrofundulus limnaeus | reverse complement strand
ACTTCACCCTGGTGCCAATAAATTCCCACAAAGCTTTTTAGTAATCACTTGGTGAAAGTGTTAGCTAACAGCAGTGTGTAGCATACTCTCCTCTCATTGGTCAGTCAATGAAACCCTCACTGATTGGTTGTACGCTAAGCGACAGCGACATAAGTTGAACATTTTTCAACTTTCATATGTCGCGTCGCAAGCTCGCCTGTGTACGTGTATGTGTACGAGCGCAAAATTTCCCATGCACTATTTTCGTCGGTCGCTTAGCTGGAGGAGGGCAAGCGAATGTCGCCTCACCGCACAGGCTCCATAGGAAATGAATGGAGAGCGAGCGACGTCGCCTCCCGTGTGTCGAGCCCTTAAGTGGGAAATTGCCCACTTCCCAGTACAACAGGGCTGCAGCTCCACCTAGTGGTGGGAGGCTGTCATTTCGCGAGTAAAGTAATCAAACTGCATTATGGGAGRAAGCAGCATATGCTTATTTTAAAACATTACATCTTTGAAGCGGGCCACACAAAATCCAGTGGTGGGCCACATCCGGCCCTCGAGCCTCGAGTTTGACACATGTGCTTTACACCCACAGTTGCGATTGTGTTYGGGATAGATTCATTGCATTGTGATATTTTTTTCCCCAAATCTCCTAAACCTCTTGTGTACGTGGATTGTTTCATTGTTTAGCAGTAAATTTTACTWGTAGTATAAATTGACTGTATCAGGGTTTCATGGTAAACAGTCACATGGAAACTGATGTATTGCTACGTTTAGATCATCAACGTTGGTCACTTGGTTTGGAGGACAGTCTAATAATGATTGTGGAACCATCTGCAGTGCAGCCAGCCTTGACACCATGATTACTGTGGAACTGTGTATTTGATTACATTTGAGCATCCCCTCAGTGGACACGGTCTTTATTTAAGGAGGGTACATTGTGGACAGAGTGCAGGGCAGACCTGCTTAAGTAASTGGGCAGAATGCAGGAAAAAAAGAATGCTGCATTCATAGTCAAAAACCAGTGGCTTTGTGTCAAATTCAATGTCTTTTCATTTTCGCACCAACACTGTTTTTAGTAAGTGCTTTGTGTAGAATTTCATAAGCAGCATCGTTTCGGTGTGGTGCATCCTCACCCGTGGGCTTTGTGGATGTTACTGTCAGCTTGGCCAGCACACTGACTGGTGAAAGTCTGCTGAATGAAATGGATAGGAGAAGTGATGCAGAGCCTCCGAGTTGTCAGGACATGATTCATTGTGTACATAGTGGGAAATGGGTAGTCTTCATTTGAAAGTCAATGCYAAAGCTTAGATGTTCACTGAGGGGGGATATAAACCCACACGTCAAAGTTATGGCATTCCTCGGGGATTTCAAGGAAAACTTTCAAATTGTTTGCAGCTTATTTGTCTATAAAACTATTACGACTTTAGATTTGAATTATTTATGCAAACATGAATGTGCAWGATAACTTATGATGGTGGCACACAAGGCTCCACATACAACACACTGGGCTTCACGCAARAACATGTTTGTATCCTTATCCTAAATTTCTCTTACTTTTGTTCGTACGAAGGCTTTGTACGAACATGTCACGTCAGATTCAACAAACTCTTCTATCTTCAGGAAATGTGTGTAAATGAGCTGCGTAAACTGATGAATGTGTATCAGGTGCTCGTGCACGGGGAAAGGTGATTACCGTAATTACTACCCCAAAAACACCATATAAGGCTACGTTTCCTGCCCCATATTCCAGGAAGTGCCCATTCATAAATGACATCACAAAGTAAAAAAGAACTTGTAGTGTGTAAACAACTGTGTTACATAGTTTTCATTTATTCGGAAGAAGAGCAGTCGCGCCGTCACAAGTGGTGTCAGACGCGGTTCTGAAATAAAGCATTTCAAAGTGTCCCCAAACTTCAATTAATACATAATTTAAGTTGGTTTGTAGTTTGAGATCTTCATGTTAACATTGTAGTGTTATACAACAGCATTAATAGCCAATTTAATTTAATCTAACCAATTTATGTCATTATTTATATTTAAAATCTAATTCCAGTTCAAACAGAATAGCCTATTGTCAACATAACTATGAAGTGTGATTTATTTTCCACTCAAAATATCTTCAAACTAATGAAATATAAAGTTATTTATGAGAAAAATCCATCTGGATAACAGCAGACCGACTGCTCGTAAAATATTCGACAGGTCTGGACCACTTGTGAATTTTGTTTGTATCTGAAAAAAATCTTAGAATACGAGAAAATTGGTGAATGCCACAAATTCTCCTAAATCACTCGTACGCACAACTTAAGAACAAATATGTTCGTACAAACGGTTCTTGCATGAGGCCAAATGTTTTGTCTTGAAACCAAACATATTTTTTCTGTCCATGATTGAGGTCGTTAGTTTTATGTTGCTGTTTTAAAACTTTTTAATTAGGTTTTGACTATTTTTTCTTATATGTTATTTCATATCAGTAAAAAGAGCTAGGTTAGGTGGCACAGCTGTTGCCTCTCAGCAGGAAGGTTGCCAGATCAAATCCCGGCCCGGGGACCGTTTTGGGTAGAGTCTGCATGCTCTTTCTGTGTATGTGTGGATTTTCTCCGGGCACTCTGGTTTCCTCCCACACACCAAAAACACGACTGTTAGGTTAATTGGTAACTCTAAATAGTTTTTTAGAGAGTGAATGGTTGTTTGTCTTGTTTGCCTCTATGTGTCTCTGTGATGGACTTGCAACCTGTCCAGGGTGTACCCCGCCCCTCGCACTGTGACCGCTGGGTATGAGCACCAGTGACCCCCGTGACCCTGAAAGGAAGACGTGAAAAATTACTGGTAAATKATACAATATTGGTGCCAAACTCTTCAAATTGATTGTTCAGGGAATTGTTGAGACTGTTGATCATTTTCAGTTAATTGTTTTATGATTGCTTTACAGTCTTTCTAGAAACTTTACCTTTAGATTTATTTATACATGCTTCCTGTTTGTTTCCATCTACTGAAAAAAAATGAGCTGATTAAATAAGATATCCATTATGACTGAAAGTTTAGTTTTAAGTTAAACTTTTTTTGTCCATCATTTTAGTGTGCTGCACTTATAGTAATGCCCATTTCTTTTCATACATCATCTTTCATTACCTGGTTTGTCATCTCAGGTATAACAGTTTTTCAGTAAATTAAAGTAGATGAACTTGATGGGTTTGTGGGCGTGTTGATAATGGTGCAGAGGTTTTTTTWAATGAACATTTACTTTGTTCTATAAAGCTTTAAATAAGACTTAAACTTTCTTAAGAAGTTTGGCAAGCCCTTAAAATGTCCAAAATAAAACAGYTGTATGTGCTACCAATTTGTAGTGTCTTCTATCCATATCCATCAGATCTTTTTTGTGTTTTCTTTTGCCTTGAGGAAAATGCTTGAAATAAAAAAAAAAAAAAAAAGGAAATGGCTTCAAAGCTGAAGCTGTGCAGAAAACCCGGAGACATCGGGGAGCTCCGRAAGGCAACAGAAGTCACGAAAAGTCACAAAAACAAACTTTTCAGTGTTTGCCGTTCGTCCGGAGCCATCGTGGTGACACGCTCCGTTCTGGTGGAACCTCCTAACCTCCGGTGACTAGCGAGCGTGCTCAGAAGTCTGCCACGGCGGCACCATTGTTGTCAGACTCTGTCACTCCAGTAGAACAAGGAAGCGGGGGTCACCATGCTGCTGTCAGTCATCTCCCTGCACCAGGAAAGATGAGCGAGCACCGAGGGGGTTGAGATCGGCTCAGAAAAAGTGGAGCTCAGTGTTTTTCTGCGAATGTCTACAAATCAAAAGAATTTAACGTATAAACCGCTGCTGTTGAAGAGTGTTTTTGGGGGCGAGCTGCCGTATCGATGCACGATGACTTGAATTACAATACTCGCTGTGTTGTTTACTCAACCAGGCTGTTTCTGTGACAAACATTTTCACTGGGCATGTTATTTTTCTCACTAAGTCCTCTTATTTAATTCACGACATGAAAGGTCACACTTCTTCCCACACAGCATTCTGAATAATTGAAAATGCATTTATAGTAGAGCSGTAAAGTGAATATTCTCACTCATGTAGATATACTGTATTTGAGCTGCATCTTTTGCAGGCCTGCGCTGTCGCTGTTGAAGATCTTATCTCTCAACACATCACAGTTACTTGATTTAGACACTCAGCCTAATTAATCCACAGCCCTCACTTTAATTGCCTTAATATATTGGCTCTTTGTCTTTCTTATCTAGATTTTCTCTTGACGTCTATTTCCCCCATAATTGATTCAAAAAGAGATCTAATCTCCCCGCTGAGTGTGGGGTACGTATTGATAGCTCGAGTTTGAASCGGCGACAGTTTTGCAGTTCTCATTGTCTACACTAATTACAGCAYGCTTGATGAATGGGCTCGGCCCACCGGTATCGAACCTTCAGAGCGTTGGAGCGGAGAACTCACCATTCTGGTTTGGTTTTCGACAGGGAAGGACCAATGACGACAGCTCGATGGTGGCCGGTCGCCTTCCTGCTGTTGGGGCTTGGCGTGCTCGGCGCCAGTGGGAGACCAAACAAGGAGGGGTTTGGGTCACCCCCATATCGACCAGTSATGAAATTCCGACACAAGGTATTGATTGCCCTCATTTCTCATTTGCTGTCTGTAACAAGAAGACTCTTTGCTTTAGCCAACTTTGAAGACGATTACAATAGGAGCTAATTTGATGCATCACATGACTCTGGTCTGTTTCTTTTTTGCCTACTGATATATTTAATATTACAGTATACACACACACACACACACACACACACACACACATATATATATGTGTATATATATGTATATATATGCATGTATATATGTGTATATATATGTATATGTATATATATATATATATATATATATATATATATATATATATATATATATATATATAAAGATAAATCATTATACCTCCCATTGTGCCAGGAGACATTATTTCCAAAGACATCAGATTAATGTGAAGTACGCCTGAGCAGAGAATAGATGTTTTCATGAATTTTAGCTGAGCTTTTTAAGTGAAAGATGTAATTGAATGCTTATTGACCAAGTGATGGAGTGCAGTTCCCACAGGCAAAACCTGCTGCTTTTATTAATTTCACCTGCTGCTTTCAATGAACAAGAATTTCTTTTTAATGCTCTAAACTATTGCTGCATGGTGTCTTAGGTTTTTTTTCCTTTTGATTTGGTTTTAAGTCACCTCAGAACACATGGATTGGTTCAGACCAAATGAAAGGGGAAATGATTGTTTTTGCACATGGGAGGTAAGGGACTGTTTTAGCAAGAAACAGTTGGATTATGTTTGCTATTTCAACTCTGCTCACTAGTAAATGCTTCACTTCATCCAGTCGATGATAAAAGTCGGCACTAGAGCTGCACAGTGTATCGCAAATTTATCATCGTGACAACAGCCTGTGCAATATTGCAAAAYTGCATAAAATGCAATAAACRGTAGGCTCAAATGTTTGCATTTATATGTTTRTGGACCTGATATTCCACATCAAACCATAGCCACATAGTGGAGTAAAATGTTGCACAATTACAATTAGATGATTTGGAGTCGGATTTAGATTTTTTTCGGATTCATTTAAAATTCTTTWGGGCTGCAACTAACAATTATTATAATAATCGATTAACCCTTTGAAGAAATTTATTAGTCATGTTAGATACTTTTTTTAAAAGCACTACATCATATCCATAGTTTTCCTTTTTAAGTATTGAATCTTATAATCTATTGTTTGACTATTATTATGTCTTGATTAAAATAGGTTTAGATACATGCCTGAAACATCATGATAATCATCATAATAAAACCGTTAATTAAAACATTAGGAGAGCATTGCTGTTCAGAGTGTCTGCGATTCAGCCGAAGGCCTGTAGGGGGCGTACCAGGCACTGAAGAACAGTGTTTTTATAAGCCGGGACTTCCGGTTTTCATTCGGCGTTGGTTTCACGTCTGCACAGAGAGCATTAAACCACCGTTCACTCCAATAACTGGTGTTGTATGGTCCATCTCTTCACATTTTAATCTTTTCAACATTCATGCGGTTTCGTCACGATTTCAGATAACGATCACTAAATTTTCTTACACCTTGATTATTATTATTTTTTGAATAATCAATGGATCGGAAAAAAGAAAGAAAGAAAGAAAGAAAGAAAGAAGTTTTAATTTTGACCTCTTCGTTCCAAAATATAAAATTAGGACTGACATAGGAAATTGCGCAAACAGTTTGCTGTTTGAGAATTATGTTACTGTAATATTAAATTGCAATGCATAAATAACAAAATAATTGTGAAACAGCTTCAGTAAAACAGTGGACTGTAAATGGACTGTACTTATACAGCGCCTTTCTATCCAACCAGGATACTCAAAGCGCTTCACAATCTGTTCACACAGCACTCTATTGGGTCTCTACAAAGCTAACATATACAATCGATCTAAAACAATGAATGTACACAAAAATATACACAAATTGTGTGCTCTGTCAAAAGTATCTTCTTGTTTTCTCTCCATGAGCTTTGTAAAATGACACATTTTCCAGGTTACACTCCTTAGGGAAGAGTGTAACCTGGAAAAAAGTGGGAACTATTAAAGTGAAGTCTTTATGTTTGACCATGGACAGTCTCAGGTCAGAGACGATCATGTTAAGAATACTTTAAGTCAAGACATCTGCTTATTACAATAATCCAATAAATGCCTCATTTTATTTGCAGTTAGGTTAAGACAAGTGTTTTCCCTCAGACAATAGCTGCATTTCCATTGCAAATGTGCACAAAACTTTGTCGATATTCTAAAAAAAACATAGTTTCGCAATTGCGGTGTTTCCATTAAGTAAGAAATGTTATTAAAATCACATGTTAATACGTTTGTTCTCGTGATAAGTCATTACAAACATGGCGGCGATGGATGTAAACACTTACATGAGATATATTCATATTGCTACCACGGCATTAGCGCCCATTATCAGACATCAGAGGAGACGTATTATCGAGGCTTTCGAGCGACGAGACCCTTATACTTGRGAGTGGCTACGTATGTGGTGTTTCTGGGAAATTGTAGTCAGTGATTTTAATACTTCTACTTCCTGTTGTCTTCTTCTTTGTCGTCTTTTTCTCCAGTAGAAACATCTGATTGTTGATCACATGACTGCTGTGATGCGAAAAAAGTGTTTCCATTGCAGTTTTGTGAAATACACCATTTTCGACACGGCTGAAAAACCACCTTATCCTCGCACAAAACCATTGTGTCAAAAAAACATACATTATTTTCAAAATTGCCATGTTTCCATTGAGCAAATTTATTTTCGCAATTCTAATTTACACATTTTTATGGTCAATGGAAACGCAGCTACTGTCCGTTTAAAACTTAAAGCTTAATCATTAAATTAAAACCATCATAAAATGCCMAACACAGCAAATCGATAACGAAATTTCTTGCCAACACTTTGAATAATCGTTTATCGATTTTATCGACTCAGTGTTGCAGCCTTAAAATTCTTAAACTTATCTTCAGATGTTTTTATTATTTCTTTTAAAAATTCCTGATAGTAAGGGGAGTTTTCCAGTATTCAGAGCATCAAAAAATGTTTTAAAGTCATTTAGAAACATTGCAGTTTGTTGTTTCGCTGCTAACTCAGCAGCTGTGTTTAGTTGCACATTTTTTTAATTAAATAGCCATGTTGGAATGAAAACGATGTGTTAGTTGTTGGTTTCTTGCTGTGAACCCAGAGCAGAAAGACGTCAACACTGCATACTCAAGTATTTGTTCATTTATACTGCAAGTCATATCATCATCCCAGTATTAAGAACTGTTATCACATAACGTGCAACCCTTTGTTTTTATTTTACAGCCAGTCTGAAGTTTCCAGACTAAATATTACTTTGAATATATTTTGTGGGGTGGGGAGTTGTCACGGCAGGCAAGGAGGCAAATCTGCTCAAACTGAAAGGTAAAGGTGGTTCCAAAGGGTGGATGGGGTGAGAAAAGCCATATGAGAGAACAGATGGTGGTAATGTCATTAAACTCTCATAGTTTAMATTTAAAGGCTGGAGGGGAAGAAAAGTTGTTAAATTGGCACTATGGTTGAATACATTAACCTTTTTAAGCAAGATTTATTTTTTTAAAAAATGTGCTTTTTAAACACGTAGAATACACCTGTAAGCTAAGGGAGAGTGATGTTTTGTTTTTACAAATGTAGCCTTAAAACGTGAAGTAAATGAATAAACTTTAATCCTGCAAAATCTCTTACAATCCTATGACAGAGTATTAGGGCCACACAACAAGAATATTATTATTTTTTAAATACGAAAATAAAGTCATAATATTCTAACCTTTACATGAAAAAAGCATTCAGTTACCATTGCATTAAAATAAGGAACGTTGAGCAACTTGTCAAGTTGCTCTTTCGTATTGCTATAAATAAATAGTAAATCTTTTAGCACATTAGCATCAAATTATCAGTAGCAGGACTTGGAAATTGTGCAAACAACTATATGATATGATGAACCTGAGTTGCTTTGTCTGAAACTCCAGAAGACGCCGGTGGAGGCCTCAACAATCGCCTGGATCAAAGACTACCTGACAAACAG
>NW_013952413.1:2712002-2714024 GCF_001266775.1 Austrofundulus limnaeus | reverse complement strand
GGCTGTAATACAGACCGCTACAGAAGATCTTTTCCTGCCCACAGCCATCAGCATCTACAATAAGTTTTTAGTTAAATGAGTTACAACAACACCTAATTTCCCTCTGGGATCAACAAAGTATTTTTGAATTGAATTGAATTGAATGATAAACTGAAGCTGTATTGTAATTAATGGATGCATTGACAGATTTAGTCGTCACGTATAATTTGGATGAAAGCATATTAATCTAACAGTGACCCGAGTCATCGTGGACGACTTTACAAACACAGACACATGGCTACAGAAGGTGTGGGGGAAATAAGGAGGAAATGAGGAACGGAAAACGGACACGTCATGTAAGATTATAACTTTTTTCTCGTAGTATTACAACTTTAATCTCGTAATTTACAACTTTAATCTCGTAATTTACAACTTTTTTCTCATGAAATTACGACCTTAATACAATACAACTGCAAACGTAGATTAGGTTTTTTTTTTATTTTATGCTACATGTCAAGAGCAAGATGAGCAAATTAATTTTAGTCAAACAAACTGTTCGACCTGAACCTCAAAGGAGCTCGGTACAGTTTTTTGTAAACCTTGTCTCCATTGTGTTGTCCTCGTTTTGTACCTCTTCCAAACCCACATATCCTTGGTTCAGTCAAAGAGCGGAAAAGAAAAAATTTCCCAAAGTTTCACTGTTAGATCTTATGAAGAAGAAGAAAAAAAGATCTTATGAAGAAGAGACTTTAAAGACCGTGGAGGACGTAATGAGATTTTAGCTTCTCCCTACATTCACACTATTTGGCAGAGGAGTTCAGGGAAAAGAGCATTTCTCCATCAGTACTCTAAAGTGCAGCTGATCTGGGGAGAGGAGTGTTTTGTTACCAAAATCTGCAAAAATCCTCTTAAAAGGAAGATGAGCCTGTTGAAATGAGACAGTTTTGTATGGGAGCCTGCGAGGCTTGGTTTGGTAGCTGAATAAATGGAACTTGATTAAAGGAAAGGAAATAATAAAAGGGCAAAGAACTTTGGCATCYCCGCATAAAACCAGAATGGAAATGTTGTTAATCAGGTTGCCTTGGCAACAAAAACTAATAAATAATTTTGATATTACTCAAATCAGTGCAAGATCATATAAACTCCTACAGGAGCGTCAATAAAATATTAACAAATGTTATTCTTGGACTTAAACAAAAAATAATTTATTAGTTTTRTTTTGGTAAAATTTACTTTTTTTCATTTAAGTTCACAGTGAGTAGGATGTTGACATCTAGTGAAGTCACGCTCTTCTTATTTTACTTTTTTCTCCCTCTAGGTTTCGCCTTTTCTCTGGAGARCATCTTTGAAACAGTCAGACAGACGTGCAAGGTCAAAGGCAGACAAATGCAGAGTAGAGAAACTTGTATCAGTAAAAAAACAAAACAAAATACAGTCTGCTCCAACATGCTGAACATAAAAAAAAAATGAACACAAATGCCATTCAAAAAGAAAACTCGCATGCTCAAACACAACATTAGGGGTGGGCATCGTTTGAATTTGAACGATTCCCAAGTTTGACTCTTTTTACTTTTCACACAGAGGGACTCTGCAAAACATGTCCATCTAACCCGGGGGTCTTCAATCATTTTTTCATTAAGAGCTACTTTCACAAAATGAAATTGTCCGAGAGCTACTTTTTGCAACATTTAATTTTAAACTTAAACCATTGGAATAAGCTTGTATTGCACAAAAAAAACAACATTGAGCCTCATGCAAGAACTGTTCGTACGCACAGATTTGTTCTTAAGTTGTGCGTACGAGTGATTTAGGAGAATTTGTGACATTCACCAATGTTTTCGTATTCTACGATTTTTTTCAGATACGAACAAAATTCAAGAGTGGTCCAGACCTGTCGTATATTTTACGAGCAGTCACCTGCGACCACACGGCACGCTCGCGGGGTTGGGGGGTACCGTGCACAGCAGTGTGTCTTCTGAATAAATGAAAATGATTTAACACAGTTGTTTATGCTATTAGCAGCTTTTTATTCCACAGCTGACC
>NW_013952413.1:2703848-2711188 GCF_001266775.1 Austrofundulus limnaeus | reverse complement strand
TATTTGTGCACAAATAACTTTAGGTGACAGGTCTCCGATTTTTTTTTGTGAAGAAACCCCCTGTCGTGACATACAGTATACCGCAGCGGGAGGGGTTTCCCAGGCATTTGGCACAGTGTGTCTCAAGGGGCAATGAAAGGTGTGTGCGAAAACGAACGCCTAACAGCCATGTAACTGCGCGTTGCCTGCCGATCGACCATACTGAGCCCTAAACTGTTTGACAACCAAGGGGAAGGGTCATCTATAGATTGATTGGAATTAAATGAAAGATTGTTTAGCCAGTGACAAATTAAATTTGCTTCACTTCGTTTTTCACAAGCACTGAAGAGCTACTTTAAATGAGCTCACGAGCTACTGATCTAACCAAATCGTACACTTATATCCATCTGAAAGTATTTTTGATCTTGTTTTGAGACAGTATACTGTATTAAGCAAGAGCAGAATGTGTTTGATTACCAATCATATTACTATTACTATGATTACTATTAGGGATACACAATAACTTATTTTAAGAACCAATACAGATAACTTTCTACTTCTAATGGCCGATAACCGACAACATGCCAGGAGATAAGACTAGTCAAAAATGGGTAAGATCACAACATAAACAAGACCAAAACCAAATGAAACTGTAAATTATACTATTTGAAATAAACTTTTAGCAAATAAACATTTATTAAAGTATATCAAACAAAACAATTTCTCAAATGGCCATTTTTTAAATAAGGCATGTTAATTATAAAAAGACCTTCAACACTGATCTCAGATTTAAACCAAAGAGAAAAAGTCATTCCACAAGTTCAAAACAGATAATGCACTAACACAAGTTAGATTCAAAGTACATTTGTTTTTATTATTATTAATAAATGATTTCAGCAAAAGAATTAGTTTCTGTAAAACTGGAAAAGTTTGACAATTGGGCTCCTGTGAACACTCACCAAATTTCACCATTAAAATACAATGAGCTAAAATAATTAATTATTATTGGAAGAAAAGTTGGCATTTGGAATTAATGATWGATTTGTTGAAATACAAATATTCATTATTGGCATTCTTGTTTTTCGTTTTAATGTTTTATTGTTTTTATATTTAATGCTCAACAATGCACATCAGAATGGCTTTCCACTACTATMCTTTTTTATTTAAATGATGCCAAAATTAATCACTTTATCATCTTTAATGGAACTTTTCTAGCTTTGACTTTCTTTCTTTCCTTACATGGCGAAAAAATATGGACTCATAATGAATGTATCTCTCAGGTAGCTGGAATGTGACAAGAAGCTACAAAAATGATGTATTTGCTTTTCCACTCGAATGAAATTAATGTGCTAGGCACTCTGATTACATCCCAGAGGAATGTCATTACAGCATCTGCATACTATTATAATTTGTCATGTGAGAGGACAGAGGTAAACTCTGCTCATCTATCTGCCTGTCAAGCAAAACTGTGGAAAAGTACAGCCCTTTTGAGAGTGGATGCCACATCGAAAGTCCTTCTCCAAATTATTCCGGCTCCCTCCAGGAGAATTTTCTCTGCCGTTGGCTAGATAGCTGAGAGGTTTAGGTCATTTTCTTGCCAATACGGCTGAGTGAGCTCTGCAAACAGTAGGAGATAGAAGATATAACAGACAAGCAACATCCGTTTGTTTYTCCTGTWCTTTTAAATGATAAATTTCATTTTAGTCTTYCAGCAACTATAAAAGACAATCAAATATTTCATTTCATTCAAGCCTGGAGTGTTGATGGCACATGTCTTCTTTTGAAGGACAGTGTATGACAGGCATAACAAGATCCAACATGACCTTACAAGCCTCCCCACACACACTTCAATCACCAAGAGTCACTCAGCCATAAACAGCTGGTCACATGTTACAYCCTTATAGTTTCAGAAAATCACAGTCAAATCCAACGCATAGGGTCAGGTGTAGGACACTATGTCTAATCATAATTAGGCAGCTGATGGATTCTGTTCTGATCGATCTCCTCTTAGACCTTCAGTGAAAAACAGGAAGTAGTTAACAAGAAATGAACTTTGAGTGGTAGGAGCTCAGCATAATTTGTGAAAATCTGGTGGGCTTGCATGACATACAGGAATAAATCAAATTCTCAGTGTTTGTTGCTTTGACATCAAGCTATTATGTCAGAACAAACAAAATGGAGGCAAGGACAACTGTGTGCAAAGCCCCACAATCCAGCTCTGGCTTGGCCACATGGCAAATCTAGATTAACGGGATAATCAGAAGCAGGGAGAGGGAGAGAGAGAGAGAGAGAGAGGGAGAGAGAGAGAGAGAGAGAGAGAGAGAGAGAGAGAGAGAGGATGGAACAAATTAGATTGAGATAAAAAGGCAGGAAATGGGAAAAAAATGGCAAGAAAGAAAAATGGCTTGATGTACAGCAGTGTTAGTGCACATGCACTTCTTAACTTTGATGTGACTCCTGTCAGTATAAAGGTTCATTGTCTTCTCTGCTAGTCACTTTTAGCCATAAACCCTCGTCACTAATGATAATAAGCTGCCTGCTTTCCAGTTCTACTAAACTTTAAACTGACACACTTTAACCAGCTGTGAGCTAGAAACGCACATTATCACAATATTTTATTGTTGAGGTKTTCAAAAATCCAAACTAAACTAATAAAACACAACACAAAAAAATAACGATGTGGTAGCAGCTGAGAGTCTGAGGATGACATCTTGCAATGTTGAACAAGACCTTATTTTGAAGGTTTGACCAAAATRGCTWCAGCTTGCAAGCAAAAACTGTAATCATCTGAGTTGTTTTGTTTGGGAACCACTGCATTACGAAGACTGGGGCTGTTGGCATTCATGCATTTTTTTAAAATGCTGAATAATACAGTGTAATTGGAATGTAGTTGCTTTGTTTGACAGTACAATTTTTTTTTTTTATCATTTTACAGATTGTTCTATTATTTGTGGCTTATGGGCAACACAAGACATGGGATGCAATAGTGACAGCAGCGTTGCAAATCGCACTCCTGAACTGCATTCTCAAATCACATTCTTGAATTGCACTCTCAGATTGCATTCTTTGATCACACTCTCGGACGGTTCTCTTGAATCTCACTCTTGGATGGCACTTTCAGATGGCACGTTTGTATCGCATTTTCTGATCGCGCTCTTGGAACGCACTCCCAGATTTCACTCTCGGATTGCACTCTCAGATCACACTTCCAAATCACATACTCGAATTGCACTCCAAGATTGCATTCTTTGATCTCACTCTCGGATGATACTCTAAAATCTCACTCTCAGATGGCACTTTTGGATCACACTCACGGATTGAACTTTCAAATTGCACTCTCGGATCGCTTTCTTGGATTGCACTCTCGGATCGCTTTCTTGGATTGCACTCTCGGATCGCTTTCTTGGATTGCACTCTCGGATGGTACTCTAAAATCTCACTCTCGGATGGCACTCCCAGATTGCACTCTTGGATTGCACTCTCTGATGGCACTCTTGAATCTCACTCTCAGATGGCACTTTCAAATTGCACTTTTGGATCACATTCTCAGATTGCACACTTGGAACGCACTCCCAGATTTTACTCTCAGATTGCACTCTCGAATCTCACTCTCGGATCACACTTCCAAATCACATTCTCAAATTGCACTCCAAGATTGCATTCTTTGATCTCACTCTCGGATGGCACTCTAAAATCTCACTCTCGGTTGGCACATTTAGATCGCATTCCCAGATTGCACTCTCAGATTGCACTCTCGGATCGCTTTCTTGGATTGCACTCTCGGATGGTACTCTAAAATCTCACTCTTGGATGTCACTCCCAGATTGCACTCTCGGATTGCACTCTCAGATGGCAATTTCAAATTGCACTTTTGGATCACATTCTCAGATTGCACACTTGGAACGCACTCCCAGATTTCACTCTCGGATTGCACTCTCTGATTGCACTCTTGAATCTCACTCTCGGATCACACTTCCAAATCATATTCTCAAATTGCACACTAAGATTGCATTCTTTGATCTCACTCTCGAATGGTACTCTAAAATCTCACTCTCGGGTGGCACTTTTGGATCGCACTCCCAGATTACACTCTCGGATTGCACTCTCGGATCGCTTTCTTGGATTGCACTCTCGCATGGTACTCTAAAATCTCACTCTCGGCTGGCACTTTCATATGGCACTCCTGGATCACACTCTCGGATGGCACTCTTGAATCACACTCTCGGATGGCACTCTTGAATCTCTCTCTCTGATGGCATTCTCGAATCGTACTCTCAGATCACACTTTCAGATTGTTCATCTCCAAGAAATTTGATTAGTTCTTTTTCTTCTTTTTCTTGAAGAGTTTATTGACGATTGGCAAAAAATTGAATGGTGTACATGACCATTGTATAAACCAAACTAATTTTGCGATGCTAATGATATTAACAATCTTACCATAATGCATGTTAAGATTTGACTTCGTGTGGAGAAAATGTACTGGACAACTTCACCCTGCTACCAAAAAGTTCCTATACGGCTGCCTTTTTATGTGCAGCTCGGGATTCACTCTATCAAGTGTCATATAAAATAAAGTCCAACCCAGCTAAAATAATGTTGAAAGTGGTTGTTCACTGCAGTGTGTTGCATACTCTGCTCATTGGCAACCGATTGTCACCTTATCGCACAAGTTCTAAAGGAAATGAGTGGAGAGGGAGTGACATCACCTCTTGTGACACATTTGAGATAAATTTAGATTTATTATCAAATCTTGTATCAGTCTAAATTTCTAAAACATTTTATTATAAAAGATAAAAGAAAAACTGAAAGGTAATGCGCACTTTTACTTTTGTGTACTCAACACTCAGAGGCAAAATTACTGTACAATGTATTCAGCTAATTTACCACACAGCTACTGTGTGTTGCAGTTTGCACTTACTATAGATGTTTCAAGTATGATTTAAGTTGGTTGTGGCATTTGTGAAATCTGAAATCGACAGATTGGAAAGAGGAAGAGAGTCCCGGTGGAGTGATGGGAGTTCAGAGTACACACAGATGGAGGTAGATGTGGGCGGTCAGCCAGCTAGTTGTGACAGAGGCAGACGGAGCGTGAGTCGTACAGCTGGGTGCTTCCAACATCCCCAGAGTCTCCGGGCAGAAGAGTCAGGTCCGCCACTGGCCTTTAGGAAATCATTCTTCTCAATCAAATGAAGTGTGAACGATGTCTGCCATATGCAGATAAACCTCTTTTGATATCTACTTGTGTTGCAAATGTAAATCTAAATGTCACTTCCACAGGTGGTTTCAGTTTTTTTCTGTCGGGTTGTTGGTTAACAATGTTTTACAAAACAATACGAGAAAGAAATGACAGGGGAGTAATTGTTTTCACCATTTACGTTTATTACAATATTTTCATTGTGTTCAATCGTTAAAGTACTGCACAGAAGCGACTCCTCAGTTCTTTAGATTAGCGTTTAGTTGATTTTGATTGTATTTTTTTTTAATTGGCTTTATATAACCCGARATTTTATTACAAACTGCTTTATTTTTCTTAACAGCTGTTGTTCTTGACTGCTTTCTAGAATAACTATTTGTTTAAGCTACTCACTGCTATCTTTTTATTGAATCTGGATCCCCCAGATCCCCCCCCCCYCCAACATTCAGGAGTTGTTTAACAATCACCAATTTTAAGTAACATATCACGAGAAATTAACCTGCTGCTTCTGGCATTTCAGTTTGAAATTTGTAAGGTTTTCTATGGTAATAAAATTGTTTAATATATTTTTAAATTCCTGTTTCTTGTTTGACAGGAAGAAAAAATGATTACTTGAGCACAACATGTGATAAAACTTAATTACAAATGCGTTGTAAGCAGCCATTTGGCAAAATAAATACTGACCTCCTTCAATGTGTTTTTTCAGACTTTATAAATGTTCCGTCAGTGGGAAATATTAAGATGCAGCAGTAGT
Organism: Austrofundulus limnaeus; assembly: GCF_001266775.1. NCBI lineage: Eukaryota > Metazoa > Chordata > Actinopteri > Cyprinodontiformes > Rivulidae > Austrofundulus > Austrofundulus limnaeus. Next base: position 2,705,261 of record NW_013952413.1, on the reverse strand, counting down.
AGTGCTAATATTATATTTATTATATTGTTTTTGTCAGCTGCTGTGTACTGTAAGCTCCAACAATCACATTTAACAACAGGATGGCAGCTACAGGAAGTCCCCAAATTAATTTAAAACTTGTTTAAACAGCTATACGTGGTTCTTTTCTGTTCCTGAAGATGTTTTTTTCTTCATAAATCATCTTCACTTACCTGCAGCTTAGCCCTACATAAAATAATAAGACYGACAGAGATAAGATACAGTTATCAAGAAGTATTGCGTGCACTACTAATAGGTGGGAAATGATTTGGCTGTATGTTTTATACATTATGCTGATTTTTAATGTAAATCCTGGAGCTGACTTATCTAGTTGTCATATCGACTGGACTTGTTGCAACAATCCCACCCAGCGAGCTCCAGCAGAACGATGGCCTAAATCATCTTTACAAGAATAAGAATGATGAGCTGTGCAGATCACACTGTAGAGGAATCAAATATTTATGCCTCTTTTGTTCACACTCATGGTTTTCTGGAGAGCAGCTATTTGGATTTATAATCCTGATCCAAGCGTTTTGTCTACAGCTGTGATCACTGTGCATGCTCTAAACAGATCTTTAATGCACAGCGGCTCACATGGCCCATAGTAATTTACCCTACCTTTTATGTGTTTATACGTTGATTTTTAAGGTGACTTTGCCACTTTTTTCCCAATAAATCAAGAAAAGAAACGCAGAAGGTGAACCGGTGAGAGTAGAATAAAATGACATCTAAAATGTAACGATCATGTGAAGCTGAAGAGCAACAAGTGAATAAAATGAAATGAAATAAAATAAAATAAAATATAAGAGCAAAACAGAAATAAGACTTGTTTTTACAAAGTGACATAAAATTTAAGTTAGATCATGTTGGATTTGAAAAATAAGAAAAAATAAAGCAGGCCAAGTGGACCAAAATGAAATCTTTGGATATGAGAGTCCAATGATCTTTCTAAGCGAAAACTTCCTTTAAGCTATTTGGAGGAAAAAAAAAAGTTTGTAAATTAATTTGTCAGTAAATTGCAATTTATTTGATACGGCAATCCAGAAACGTATAAAGTCACTGTAACTTTACAATGTATTTTTAACTTTGGTCCCTTTGTTTTTCTTCYAGGACGTCATCCCTGAAAGTTTGAGAATAAAGGGTAAGCGTCCACCTTTTCTTTACTTCTTTTTTCTGTAATGTACAAATATATTGTTGTCTAATGCTACATGAAGAACATTTATTGTAGTATTTCACTCATTTATTTATTTATTTATTTATAGATATTTATTGAAAATGTTTCATTTAAATCAAAATTTATTTGAAAACAAAAGATTAAACGGCACCAAGAAATATTAGAAAAACACAAGCGCTACCATTTATTTCAGTCAGTTGATATGGCACTTGATATTCAAA
>NW_013952413.1:2701653-2702915 GCF_001266775.1 Austrofundulus limnaeus | reverse complement strand
TATATATATATCGTCACTGAGATGAACAGTTGTTGAGATATTTGCATGCAATGTAACAGGAAGGGATGTCACAGGTGAATTTCTCCGTGTGAATAGGACTAACAACACAGACCGTAGCAAAGAATCTGATATTTCTTTAGATTATTTTGCGTCACTACCAGAAAGATCAAATACTTTAAGAAACAAAGACCTCGGGGTTTTCCTTCTTAAAGATTTCCCCTTTGATGTCACTTCCTGTTTCACTTTTGCTAAGCTCAGTTCAAAGGAAAAAATGCCAGTTATGTGACAAAAAAATCTAAAGACACACCGAGCAATTGACATGAAAACTGTAACAGTTTTCAACTTGAATGTCTCAAACAGGAAACCAGCCAAACAAATAAAAAGTCAGATTTTTTTTCCGGTTGGTAAACGGTCAATTCTGAGAAAACCAACATTTTATTTGATCCTTGAACGCACCACCCACACAAAACTTGAAAACAAGCAAACGGTCTGTGCTGCCGTCCGTTTTGTCTATTTTTTGTGCTGTCAACAAACTTCGGCAGAGTTTGGAAATTTATCACGGACCGAAGAATTTGTTTTTAAATGTAAGTTTAGCAACTTAGCTGATGAAATTTTTGCTGCAATGAGACGTTAAATAAACCGACACTACGTTTTTAATGCTTCTTATTTATTTACTTGTAATGTTTTATTTATAACAGATTTTTATGAATTTACTGTGAAAACACAAGGCATGTGATGTAACAGAGCAGCACGTGGTCACAGAAACATGCGTCTTCCGTAGACTCAACTGTCTTATTTCACCGTTGTTCATGCAGCCTACATGCAACCCATGAATCAAGACAAAGATAAAATCAACTTGGTGTATTCAGACTCAGTCTGCATCTGTAGTTTTTATTTTTTTTATATTGTAAAGCTTGATAACTTATATGTCTCTGGCTTTGCACTGGACCCAAGTCATAACTGAGCCTCTGTTAAACCTCGACTCACAACCTTTTTCTGATTCACGTACTAATTCCTCGCCTTGACTATTGTATTTTATGACAATACATTAATGCTCTATGTAATATGCCAAAAATCGTTTTGTCTGAATGTTTATACCGCCCAACATTAGAAGTGCAACACTGCATCGTTGTGTTTTCAGATCTCATTGACATTCTTGACTTTTGTGAAATGAGGTAATCTGGTATTATTGTGCTCATTTCATGCAAGATAAAGGAAAAATGTGTGAAAAAATTGATTTCAGATTTTAAATTTAAATTTAA
>NW_013952413.1:2682533-2700714 GCF_001266775.1 Austrofundulus limnaeus | reverse complement strand
CCTTTTGGCCGTACGTTCACTTTTAGTATGGTTTCCACGCAATCCTTTATAAATGAGACCCCAGATGATCACTGTTCATGGTAAGAATACTTTTTTTTCCTGAAGAGTTTCTTGCCTCTCAGAAGGAATATTGAACAGTTTATGTTTCTAAGATAACATAATCTTTTCAGCTGAGGTGTTGTTTTCAACAGAGAGGTTTTATAGACCCTTCTATATAAACAGTGCATTTATACATAGTATATTTAAAAAGATAAAAACATATAATATAAAAGCTTTTCTTTTTCTCTCTTTGCTCTCCTTCAGTGTCCTGCCTCTGACCTAAATATTAAACTCAGCTAAATATTTTGAATAATTCCTCTGATTCAGTATTCATCTGAAGGAGAGGAGACGTTAAGAGAGGATGCATCAGTAAATACTCACTTCTTTTGACATCTTTGATGTCTAAAGCGTGCACGACTCAATCTTATTTCATAAATTCAGTTTAGAATATTATATACTTCGTCACCAATGCATTTAATTGCCCGCCTGACAGAAATGCTCAAATTCAGTGATAAATAACTAGAACAGAACGGTTGATGCGGGTTTCTCGTTTGCACATTTTAATTGATATTTAGAACGACGGCTCTGAAGCAACGTCTCTCTCCTCTGTCAGTCCTCGTCTCTGCTTGCATCTGGTGGGAGAGACTAAGATGTGGAAAAAATTGAGGATATTCAAATTGGAAAATGGGTTTAAGGATATTTCCTTCACCTTCCCTGCCAGTAATGCACTTTCCTCTTTGAAAGCTTCTACGTTCGAGGCAAAAATGTTGGGAGATCCACAACAAATTATACAGCAGGCAGGGAAACCCTTTTCCTCTTCATCTTAACATATTTTCTTACTATTTTTGCCACATTTGGCACATAATGGTTTGCAGCCTCTGGGCAGAATGTATTTACTGTAGATACMATCTGAGTGTGGGAATGGTCAGATTTCTTCTTTCTTTACATGCTCCCTTTATAATGGAGGCTTTAGCACAACATTTAATGATAAAAAGGGTCACATTTCTGTACACTATGCTTGATGTTTACAGCATTGTAAAGTAACTAAGCACAAACACTTTGTTACTGTAAAGTAGAATTTTTGGGTATCGGTACTTTATTTGAGTAATTATTTTTCAGCCGACTTTTTACTTCTACTTCTTACATTTTCACACAATTTTCTGTACTTTCTACTCCTTACATTTTTTTAAAAGGCAAGCAGTAGAAAGTCGTTACTTTAATTTAATTTTTGCTTGCTATTGTAAAAAATAAATATTATCCATATAAACTGTGTCTCCTAGAGTGAATTTAATTGTGGTTGAATGAGAAGTATAAATATATAAAATTCTGATACCGTGTTAGTTTGTACACAAACAAATCATGTCACACTCCAGCAGGACATAATCATTCAAATAAAAGGACTGTACTTAAGAAGTATTTGTATGTAATGTAATTTCTCCTTGGGATCAGTTAAGTTTAATCAATCTGTTTCATGAATTACAATATTGCATTTGGCCGCAGCCCTCAGATAGATTTTCATTTTGGGGAAAAAGTTTGTTCAGCCTTGATATATGTATATAAACTGAAACAGCTAGACTGGTGCGTCCTAAATGTAACATTAATTAATTATTTTCATATGATATAGTAATTTCTACATTTTTTGGGGAGAGGTTACCTCCAAATAAATGTCATTACGTAAAATCTAACTGCTCAATTTAAATCAATATCTTTACTTTTAATACTCAAGTACAAAAATATCAGATACTCTAAGACTTTTGCTCATGTAATATTCCTAAAAGAAACTTTAACTTTTACCAAAGCAATTTTTGGTACTTGTACTTTTATTTAAGTATCACTTCGTGGTACTTTATTAAACACTGATTGTTGATACAGTATCTACTGGTCAACTTCAGACTTTATTTTTTTGTTTCAAGTTTTGTTACAAAACCGTCTAGTTTAGGTTTTGAAAATGGACAAGTCAAACGCAGCCAAGTGTGAACTCATAACTTCAAAATTAATTGTTGGAGTCAACCCTRTTTTGTATGTTAGCAAAATATCCCATGAACAAATGTTGGAAAAATCCATACAATTTCAAAGTAACCAGGGGTCAATTCTGGGGTTGCAGCCAACGTAGATCACAGCCTATGTGGGTCATCCGTGTCGGCTGCATGAACGGCTGTGAAATGAGACGGTCCAGACTACGGATGACGTATGTTTGCATGACCACATAATGCCCAGTCATCATGGTGATATGTTTTTTGTACCTTCAGTTGGTTTTTCAAGGTATAACTGCACAAAATTCAGTATTAAAAACATTAAAAATTTGGGTTTAGCTCTAGTGCAATGAATCTTGGGATATGGTCTGCCGCTATGTTTTCAGGATTTTGTTGGCCGCATGGGTGGGCGCCTACAAACTGGAACAGCCTTCAGGGTGGGGCAGTGGCATAAGCAGCCAACAAATGCACCCAACATTGTCTGTAACCCCTGAATTGACACAGCTATTGGTTGTTATGGTTATGGTGAGTGGGGATGGATATAAAATCCATATGAGCAGAGGCCTCCTAAGTGGGCCCATTGCTCTCCCCAAAAAGACACTGGTCTTCATTCAAACCTCATCCCTCGGATGAAGGACCAAGATTAGAAACACTCAGTGTTCAGAGCTTCTCAGGATCCATAAAGGGGTCCCCAAGAATTATTGTCCTTTGACCGCTCAGAGCCAGGCAGTGGTCTAGTGCAAAGAGGTCTCTAATTCTATGCCACAGGCATCACTCAGACCATTGTCGTGGAGTCCCATCACTGTTTTGTGGTGGTTGAGCAGATTGTGCCCAGTTAGGACTCCAACCAGTGTGCTTAGAGTTTTCCTTGACAGGGAGATGAGAGCTTTCCAAAACCTTAGATTTGGGTCATTAATCAGTTCCCGTGCCTGTCTACAGTTCATCATCTCCCTTCAGCAGATTGAGTGTTGACGTCTAATCCAGGCCTGTAGGGCAGTCCTACAGACTGTTGTTGAGATACCTACAACAGGCTCTGGTTCTTTGAAGTGAGCCTGATTGCCAGCTTTTGCGGGGTAGTCAGCTCTCTTGTTGCCATAAATGCCAGTATGTAGCTATTGGATGTMCTTTTATATATAATACTTCTATATATAATTTAGAATTGCTGCCACAGCTAAACAACACATGGCAACATAAAAAATAGCCATTAGGTGTTCAGTTTTATAGAAAAGTAGCTAAATTTTAATTAATAGTTGTATAATAGCTGAGTCATTCACAACACATACTGAGTGTGACATCTTACAATACTTTACATAAGCTTGAGCATGACATTTTCAAAGGTTTACCAAAATGTCTACAACTTCATTTCTCAACCAGATAATCTTAAAACTGGTTGTGGGTGATATGCTTTTAATCCTAAGCTTTTATTGCATCTATATTGTCTCTAACCAGGTCCATCTCCCAGTGTGGTCCTGAACACTACGGCTAAATGAATGCGCTGTGGGCCTCTTCCTGGTTGACAGATGTATCTCATTTGTCAACCTGTCACCTTTCTAATGTGTTCTTTTTCTCCTCTAAACAAGCGACCATGTCAGGCAAAAGGTGGTCCTTCTGTCCAACACGTCTGCCACTAAGTGTTTGAAAGGGCCGCTAAGTGGACGCACCGTATCCCCATTTTTCTTCACAGGGGAAGGTCGAAGCAGTAATTGTAGAGGGTGCATTTCCATAAAGGGCGGCCCCAGCTGTCTGCTGTGATTCAGTTCAGTGCACCACGTCCTGGAAGCCAAGAGGGGAGGCCTCGCTTTGGCCGGTTTTCAGTAAACTCATTACCAACATCGAYAAGAGAGCAAGAGAACTGCACAGAAATCGTACATAGTTCAAGTATCAACAGTTTCGTCAGAGGCCTGTAAAACGGTTAGCCTCTAAATTTCAGTTTTAAAAGCTGAGGCACTACATGCAATTTGAACTGAAATCTAGAAGGACAATGTGATCAGAGACAAAAGAGGCTTGGGTGTTTCGTGATTCAGTGAATTGATTTTTAAAACACATCTTTGTGCCAAAAAGGTAGGAGTATTTTGTGCTCTTGAATATCAGCAAAAGACACGTGTTCTGCTTTTTCAGTCTTGCTAAATGTACTTAAACATTAATAATGACAAAAGAAAAAACACACAATTGGTAACATTACAAGCAAAATTGGACAAAATCGAAAGAATCAATGATAAAACCTTATTTTTCATGCTATCATTGGAATGTTCAACATATTGCTGCAGAGACTTAGAAGACACACTGCAGGGTCAGGGAYGGTTGGGGTACATTTCAGGACCCTGCAACTTTGGAAACTGTCTGTAGCAGATATATTTGCCCAAAATAGCTTGGWTAAAAAGAAATCTCCTGTAGAGTGGTGAATCGTCATGTCGTGCCCCTTCATGCATACATGAATGTGTTGATTTGTTTCAGCCCTTTGTGTTTCTTGGTCTGGTGACATGTTCAGGGAGACTGGTTCCGTCTTTCCTATACCGTAACTTAAAAAAATGGATTAAACTTATTCTACATTTAGTGGGGAAGAGAAAACAAAGCTAAAATAATAGATAAAACAAAAGCAGTTTTCTATAAAATCTCGCTGAATGGCAGCGTAGAAAAGAAAAAGGGCAACAAATGCCATCAGTTTTCTGGTTTGCTCTAATTGGAGTCCCAGAACAAGTGTGTGCCACAGACCCCCAGCTTGTTATGCAATCTTTAACAAGACCCGGGGCTGCTACTGAAATGAAATTTCATAAAATAAATCGATTGATTTAGCTGCATAAAATACCCAACGGAACTTGTTTAAAATAATCTTACCATCCTCATTACACGTGCATGAAAGGAGAGTAGTGGTGAATGCACCTCAAGGTATAAAAATGAGATACAAACCCTGACATTATTGCAGACGTTGATAAATAACTGTCATATTGTTAATTAAAGTTAGTTTTTTTCTTTCTGAGATCAGATCAACAGATATGCCTTAAAGGGCTTGTGACATCAAAGTTTTGTATAAGATGTGAATGCATTTTTGGAGAAATAACATCAATTAAAGGTGTTGCAAAACAAATTTCACACTGCTGAGATGAACCGTTCTTGAGATATTCACGTGTGAAGTAACAGGAAGTGATGTCAAAGGGGAATGTCTGCATGTGAGCAGAGTGTTGCTACAATAATATCAACACAGACTGTAGAGAAGAATCAGATGCTTCTTTAGATTATTTCAAGTCACCATCATAAAGAGATGAAGTGTCAGAGTTCAAGTAATATTGTTTCAATCAACAAAGACTAGGGTGTTCCTCTTCTTGAAGAGTTCCCCTTTGATGTCACTTCCTGTTTTACTTTTACTGGGCCAAGTTAAAAAAATCTGTCAGTTATGTGACAAAATGTGTAAAGTCATGTGTATTATGCCAAGTTTCTAAAATTGAAAGATGTTTTCTTAGACTTTTTGTATTTGAAGCATTTGCATGTCATTAGCTGTGTTTCCATTGACCATGAAAATGCGCAAATTAGAATTTCGAAAATAAATTTGCTGAATGGAAACACGTCAATTTCGAAAAAAAATTGCGTTTTTCGACAAAATGTTTTTGTGTGAGGATGAGGTGGTTTTTCGGTCGTATTGAAATTGGTGTTTTTCGCAAAACTGCAATGGAAACACTTTTTTCGCATCATGGGAGTCACGTGATCAACAACCGGCTGTTTCTACTGCCAAAAGAGATGATGATGAAGAAGACAACAGGAAGTAGTAGTAATATCACAGAAGTAGTAAAATAAAGTAGTAAACTCACCGACTACAATTTCCCAAAAACACAGCATACGTAGCCACTCCCAAGTAGGGACTTGTCTCTGGAAAGCCTCGATAAAAGACGTCGACGTCTCCTCTGATGAGGAGCGCTAGTGTCGCGGTAGCAACATGCTATGTGTTTACATCCATTGCCGCCATGTTTGTAATGACTTATCGCGAGAACAAACGTATGCACGCGTGACTTTAATAACATTTCTTACTTAATGGAAACACTGCAGTTGCGAAACTGTGTTTTTCAACATTAACAGAATATCGACAAAGTTTTGCGCACATTTACAATGGAAACGCAGCTACAGGCACTTTAATCTGATCTCAGAGATGAATTGTTTTTTTGTAAAAGTAGGAACTCTATCAATATATTGATTAAAAAAGCAACGTTTTCTCTAGATGCTGTAAGAACTTCTGCAGCTTCCATCTTAATCCAGAACTTTAAATGTTTACAAGCTGCCTCTCTGTTTAGCCTTCAGAGGTACCTATTTGCATTGGTGTTAAATGAATAAAACTGGCTAATTATGTTTCTGCATTTCCATTTTACTACATTAGGCTCATTGATTTTGTGGCATTGGACTTTTTTTCTGGCTCATTTCTATAAGGCTGTCAATGCAAAAGATGGTTACAAATTCACAACAGGTCAAATCCTAAATAACAATAGAATAAAAATGTTTTCATCTCTTAAAATTAGTGGAAGCTGACGTCATATTTTAAAAAAGTGATTTTGCAAATCTGAGCAACATTTCATGGGATTGATTGAATTGATAGTAATATTACTGTTCTTTTTTGAGCTTTGATCTTTGAACAAGTGTAGACATTTTGTTTTGTTGCCCATTTGAAATATTTATGTCCTCCTAATCTGTCATCTCACATTTTTTTATGTCTATGTAATGTATTAATTTGTATGCATGGGGTCTGCCTTGCACCCACCAGACTCAAGCCCATACCAGAAATGTATTTGAATAATTCAAAAGCTGCAAACATCTAGCTCTAAACTGTATATTAATTCTAAAATTACACACCACCTCCTGGGACTGGGCTGCAATGTTAATAACTCGTCACAGCTGTACCGAGGAGCAGCGGGTTGAACTACTTTTCTTATTGGACGACTCCCTGTTGTTCCATCCCGCTTCACATTTTTGTCACAATTTAATTTGTAATGGCTTTTGTACAGTGAGTCTTAATTCTCTGTACGTTCACAGAGTGCAGTCTTTTTTTATGGACAGGGAAGTGAGTTATTTTTAAAAAAAACGCTGCAGGACTCCAGTGCAGCGTCAGATACGAACAGCGTTGCCCAGTTTCTGATCTGGACAGGTAACAAAAAGAAAAACTTTTGTTACATTTAATTGGCCACATTGAAAATTATTAATCTAACTACTCCTATTTTCCTAACATTAACAGAACACTGTAAAAAATGCTTATTTGCTTTTTATATTGTATGATCCATAAGCAGAGAGTTTGAGAAGTACAATTAACTGAAAAATAAAATGCAACAGCAGCCATATTTTATTTAAAGCGCCTAATTGAGGATTATGTTTTGCAATAATGTCTAGGTTTATTGGGCTCAGTGCATGTGACTTGCAAAGCTGTGTGGATTTTTATAACGATCTTGCAAAAAAAATGTAGCAATGCTGCAGTTTATGTCAACAGTTTTCTAATACTGCTTAAGCATTTTCTGTAGTGGTTGCATCTTTGGCCCAGTTTAAAGCTGGCCATTGTGTTTGGAGCATCATCAGTGTTTATGAGGCTGTGCTTAGTCTGCAAAATCTTCTTAAAATCCAAGGTAGGAAGTTGTATTTGTGGCATCAATATTTACATCACTATGATGCTGCTTTGTCTTCATCACTTACAGATTAAAAAGAGCTTTGATTTGCAAACCCTGTGTACAACGCCAACTCTTGTAAAGTGAGACAAAACACAAGCCTGTACTAAGAAACATTAAAGAGCCAGTATGTGTTTCTCAGAGATATAGTTCAAATCTAGACCAAAATAAAGTAACTGTGTCACCTTCAGTTGTTATGAAAATACTGTCAAATTGTATAAATCAAAAATAAATTTGACTTGGCATCAGAGCTGTTTCTAAACACCTTGAAATTGGGCTCTGTCTCTTTAAGAACCTTCCACCGCTTTCGCCACGCCCATTTTGCACATCATCACAAAAGCTTCATGCCAGGTTTTTTGTTGCAATAATAATTAAAAAGCAGCTACATTATACAGTATCAGTTTTTGAAAATAGCAACTCAGGATACAATTCAACCTTACTTGAATGATCTCACGTCAGACCTTCAACGTAGGTTTTCTGAAGAACCAGAGCGAGTAGAGAGATGACGTTTCAGCTGGTAAGATACAGCGGGTAAAATAAGTATTGAACACGTCACCATTTTTCTCAGGAAATATATTACTAGAGGTGCTAATGACATGAAAAGTTCACCAGATGTCTGTAACAACCCAAGTGATCCGTACATACAAAGAAATCAAACCATAAATGTCCAGAAATGAAGTTATTTGTAATAATGTGGAATGGCACAGGGAAAAAGTATTGAACACACTTACTGAAATTTATCTAATACTTTGTACAAAAGCCTTTGTTGTCAATGACAGCTTCAAGACGCCTCCTGTATGGAGAAGCTAGTGGCATGCATTGCTCATGTGTGATTTTGGTCCATTCTTCCACACAAACAGTCTTCAAATCTTGAAGGTTTCGTGGACCTCTTCTATGAACTCTGATCTTTAGTTCTTTCCATAGATTTTCTGTTGGATTCAGGTCAGGTGATTGGCTGGGCCATTCCAGCAGCTTTAGTTTCTTTCCCTGAAACCAACTGAGAGTTTCCTTGGCTTTGTGTTTGGGCTCATTGTCTAGCTGAAATGTCCAGCCACGTTTCATCTTCATCATCCTCGTAGATGGAAGCTGATTTTTATCAAGAATGTCTCTGTACATTTTTCCACTCATCCTTCCTTCAATTATTTGAAGTTTGCCAGTACCATATGCTGAAAAACAGCCCCACACCATGATGTTCCCACCTCCAAACTTCACTGTTGGTATGGTGTTTTTGGGCTGATGTGCAGTGCCATTTGACCTCCAAACATGATGTGTATTCTGGCATCCAAACAGTTCAATGTTGGTCTCATCTGACCAGACTATATTCTCCCAGTATTACACAGGCTTGTTTAAATGTTGTGCAGCAAACTTTAAAGGAGCTTCAACATGCTGTTTCTTCAGCAGTGGAGTCTTGCRTGGTGAGCGTGCATACAGGCCATGGTGGTTCAGTGCATTACTTATTGTTTTCTTTGAAACAATCGTACCTGCTAATTCCAGGTCTTTCTGAAGCTCTCCACAAGAGGTCCTTGGCTCTTGGACAACTCTTCTGATAACTCTTTTCACTCCTCTGTCAGAAATCTTGYGAGGAGCACCTGGTCGTGGTCGTTTTATGGTGAAAGGATGTCCTTTCCACTTCTGAATTATGGCCCCAACAGTGCTCACTGGAACCTTCAGAAGTTTAGACATTCTTCTGTAACCGATGCCATCATTATGCTTTGCAACAATAAGGTTGTGAAGGTCTTGAGAGAGCTCTTTACTTTTACCCATCATCAGATGGTTCTTGTGTGATACCTGGCCATCATTTGGGACTGAACCAGCTGATATTAACTTGCACTGACAAGGGGCAGGCTTGCTTTGTAATTACTGAGAGAGTTCAGCTGGTGTCTTGGCTTTCCATGCCTTTTTACACCTCCCTTTCTTCATGTGTTCAATACTTTTTCCCTGTGCCATTCCACATTATTACAAATAACTTCATTTCTGGACATTTATGGTTTAATTTCTTAGTATGTATGGATCACTTGAGTTGTTACCGACATCTGGTGAAAATTTCATGTCATTAACACCTCTAGTAATATATTTACTGAGGAAATTTTGAGGTGTTCAATACTTATTTTACCCGCTGTATCTGCTCCTATTTACAATTTTTTTTTCAAAAATAACAAACCAAATAAAACAAAAACAACGTGAAATGTTTTTTCACGCACAAATATACCTTACTTTTTTTCATCAGAGTGTTACTTCCAAATTTGAAGACCAACCATTTTTAAGAACCGTGTCATCACGGGAAGCTTAAAAAGAGGACAGTCTTCTTGACATCTGAAAAAACATGTCCTCAAAGGCCTTTTTTTAATGTAAAAAAGGACTGGACTGAGAAGTATTACGAGCTCAGCAGACACATGGTTTCACCAGTTGTTTGCTAGTTGTTGCTGTAATAGCCCGTAGGAGTTGCGGGGAAGGAGTTGCAACTAAAAGGCGGTTCTAGGGCTGACCAACCATTTTTGTTCTCCTGAATAGCTACAGGGCATTACAAGATTTCACACACATGCATGGGTGAGTCAAAGCAACACTGTGGCGGGTTTTTTGTTTTATTAGGAAAAAAAGTTTTAATGTGATATACTGTAAGTTTAAAGCTCAAAAAAGTTGATTTTACATGATCTTACCCCTTTAAGTTATGGATTCCTTTTTATTCCCCCCAAAAAGGTTGCAAGCATACTTGTACTATAACCATTACTAGCTGGAGCATAAATATCTATTTTTTTTTTGTGGGTCTTCACATTTCTAACCCAGAATGTGCAACTTGATGACAGACATATGACTTGGCAGCAGTCTTACCGACCTCTATAAAAAGGTTGACAAGATGTCACAACTGGTTGTGTGTTGTCTCGTTTGCTTTTTAAACTCATCATCCTGGGACTGTAATAGGACTACAACTGTCATGACCAGTGGTCAGTTTTTGCCTCAAATGTCAGTTTAAGCCAGAATCTATTAAATGAGACATCTAGTGATGCATTTGACAAATCTATTATAGGAACAAGTTGAAGTCTGTCAGGTTGAAGCTGAAGAAAGAGTTTGTCATAAAGTAGCTAATTAAAAGATGTTCAACTTGCGTAGTGGAGCAATAAACAAACTTCTAATGAGAATGCGGCGTATCAGTTTTATTATAGATAGTGTAAAATATGCAGGTAATTTTAAAAACTAATTCAATTCAAAAATTCAAAAACATTATAAATTTCATTAAAAAATAAATATATAATATAAAAAAACAAAGAAAATACACAAATCAGAAATGGAAAATAAAATGAAATGCAGAAGAAGAATAAATCTTGTAATGTCTGCCCCTTTTATCCCCAGAATATATTCAAACAAAACATAATTTTACAAAACAATACAAATAAAAAGAAAAACATCAACTCAAACAACAATTCATATAGCTTCACATTTTACTTTTCCATATACCTTCAGAAAACTAGCTTTTATCTGTCTCTTAAATACATACGTAGATCTGACATTTTTAAGATCATCATCCTGACCATTCCACAATCCTATATCCTAAACTATACCCTGGATTAAACTATACCCTGGATTAAATTATACCCTGGATTAAAATACATCTTTCTCTCAAACAAGTATGAAAATATGGCTTCAAACATTTCCATCCCCTTTAGATAATAACAACTGTGTCTCTTAACAGAATTTGCCTGAATGTTGGAAGGTAATATGTGAGCCTTGTACATAAACAGTAAAATATTACAATCAGCCAAATCATAGAATTTCAAAATTTTCAGTTTGCAAAATAATGTATTTGATGGATGGTTGTAATCTTTTCTCGCGATAATTCTTAAGGCTCTTTTCTGCAAAACAAAAATCAGGTTTGTAATTGTTTTGCAAGCTTTACCCCAGACTTCATTACAGTAAATTAATTGTGGAACAATTATTGAAATGTAACGCAAGCAGAGCTTTGTCATTGAATAACTCCCTGACTTTATACAGTACTCCTATAGATTTAGATATTTTTGTTCTTAAATAATGTATGTGAGGTCTCCATGTCAGCTTGTCATCAATGATGACACCCAGAAATTTCACCACACTGACTTTACAGATCTCAGTACCATAAATGAGAAATCAACAGTTGTCTTCCTATTACTAAATTTCATATAATTTGTTTTATCCAAGTTTAATGACAATTTGTTTTTGTTGAAATCAATTTTGTATTTTCTCAAACTCTTTCTGTACTATCTCAAACATTTTTTCTACATCTTTACTTAAACAAAAAAAAGTTGTATCGTCAGCAAATAAAACACATTTGAAAAGTCCTGACACATTTACTAAGTCATTAACATGTAAAATGAATAACTTAGGTCCCAGCACAGAGCCTTATTATTGGGGAACGTGAAGTTAAGAAGAGAATATTGTGAAGTTACACTTTCTGCAAATGTTTGAAGTTTCATACAAGTGGTTAAAAACACAAATCTGTTGTGACACATTGGGAAACTGTAGTTGGAAAGACTGTCAAGTAAATAATTTTGTATCATTAAAATGAAATTAAAAAAGCACTTAATTACAAACGTGTTGGGTCTCTAATCTTTTCTAATTAGTTGGCTAGGAAAAAAATCAAGATGCTTTGTTCAAATCTGTTTCTTTTTTGGGAAAATACTGTTAGAGCTACCAAACATGATGTTTTATTTGGTTTTATTTTAAATTTTGAGCACAGTTGCCATTACCGTTGGTTCAAGAGCTTAAAATCCATTTTCGGTTAAATTCATCTTTAAATCAAAATAAAGTGCTTGACTGGGTTTTTATATGTTTTTCATGAAATTTCATGACTGATCTGCCTGAACACCTTATATTTTGTGCACCTCGCCATTCTAGAGACTTTCATGTTAGTGTTTGATTGCACGAACGGTTCATATTTTCATTTTCTAGCTCGTGGCTGTAAGGGGAAAATGCTAATGCTTTCGCAAACTGACTTTCCCAAAAGCCATTAGAATAACATTTATGAGCCGTTTTGCAGTGTGCAATAACAGCAAGCAATTTATTTTTAAGTCTTTTGGTGTCCTAATGAACTTTCAAAGAACGTTAAACTGCTTATCTGAAAATAACGTGGCCAAGGGTAAAAAAAAAAGGTGAGTTATGGGTGTCACGGTAATCATCGGCACTGCCAGCGGAAGCATAACGCGCTGCACATTTAACAAGATCAACAATATTACCATCAACACTCATCTCCAGCGTGTAAATGACTCCCAGGGTGTTGATAAGCATAATTTTTGGCAAACCGTGTCCCAAATGTGTAGAATTAAATGGACTGGGACGAATCTAATTGAGGTTCATCAATAATTCTTAGTGATCTGCATGAACCCGTGCAACTTCCAGTGGAAAATGATGAGGGCTTCGGCAGCAGCGGCGCTGTCGTTTCCATCTGAAGGTCAACATAGTAATCATAGGAAGGAACATTATCTTGAAGGTCGGTTTCTGCTTTCAGCCAGCATTAACTTTAATGCACCTTTCATCTGAATGGCAGGAACGCTCCGGTGTCTAAACAGGAAATGACTCCGATTAGGTCCACCCATCTCCTTCACGTTGTGCATTCTTACTGTACATGATGTCCGAAATGAGTTTGACTAATGTGAATATTTCCGTGGCAGAATACTTTAGAAATATACTGTGAAGTCTTTTTCCTCTGAGCTTGTCAGTAATATTCTTACAGCAGTGAAAGCAGTCTTTGATAGACCATATGAGGGGGGAACTGTTTAGGATTTGGTGTCTCTAGCGTATTTAGATTCCAGCACATCTTTTTCTTGTGTCCCTTTTAGTGTCACTGTTTGCATGTAAGAGATAGTTCCGTCTCTTGTTTTCAGCAGGGGGTTCAGATTATGGTTGCAGTTTAATGGGGGGACATGACTAGAATTTAGATTTTTCTTTTTGGAGCAGAGCTCTTAGGTTTCAGTGCTTTTAATTCTGGGGGAGAAAAAGTCATTTTGTTGCAGCTATTTGTCAGATCAGAGCAGTGCTCGCTGCAGTGTTTTCATCATTCAGCCCAAGTCCAAATTCTTGTTGACGACTGTTTGCCTTTTGAAATGGCCTCTACCATTTTTAAATTGTATAAGAACAAAAGCCTTGATCTCACCAAAGAGCTACGTGAGACCTTCATTGAAAAATATATCATTTCTTTTGAGTTTGAGCCAGAAGTAACAAATGGGTTTACACTGATGGAATAGCAGGACCACGCTAAATTGTTTGCTCTTTTTGATTGATTTCCTTCCTGTGAAATATTTATTTTGCAGTAAATAATTTCCTTGCCTCACAGTGTTTGCTACATGGAAGGGAGACCAATGTGTGCATTAAATTCAACATGAACACAAACTTTTATTAAATCTATTTTATTCTATATATTTCAGATTATTCCAACTTTAAACTACCTTGCTTTGATTTCCATTGAATGCAACCAACTAGCATTTCCCAGGAAAAGGGAAAACATACAGAAGAATTTATTATTTGCGCCTATGTATTAATCTTGCCAATGAACCAACATGAAGATATTTTTAATTCAAAGGCAACTTGTTAAATTTGACATTTGCATCCACTTAAAGGGGGCATATGCAAATACTTTAACTTTGAAATAGATTTTGTTGTGGACGCAGAAAAGTTGAATTTAGTCTCTCCTGGTGTTGAAAAGATGTCTTTATATTCTGTTTGGGTCATATTTTTCAGCCCATTCAGTTTTCGGAACTATTACGTCAAATTATTTGCGACCGGACTGCCAAATAAGGTCTGGACTTCCTGACTGCAATTTTCTCATCTTGATCCAACATGTAAGGCTGGATAAAAAAGTCTTCTGTTGTTGACATATTTTAATTAAATTGTAAATAAAAAGTCTCTGCAATGTTAGAAAACATAACCCCCTCTTTCAAACCGGAGTGGACCGGTCTGGAAGCCGGAGGGGTGGGCGGGGCTTGAAGCGCCTTGAAGGAACAGTAACAAAACCAGCTGCTTTGAGACACACAGCAGAAAAGTGGTAGAATGGGGGCTGGCAAAGTTCAACTATGGAGGAATTCAGACCAAAGTTCCACTTTTTAAAGACCCCCGACTGAAGGATTTAAATGTGAAAAGGATGGATTGATGATTTGACCACTTTAATATTTTTGGTCTAAAATTCCAAAGTAACACCAAATTCAGAGCAACATTCTATTCATAACAGAGAGCAACGTCAGAATATCATTAAAAGGAAAAAAATCACCTCACGTTTCTGCTATTTTGCCTACCAACCAGCCCACTGTAATGTAGAGTAGTAATGGGCTGAGTGTGGGGTGCTTACAATTAGTCGGCAATCTGTGATAAATGGGGTTGTTTGTGGAAACGCTCTCAGTGCTGCGTCCCGATGTGGACAGAATGAGAGCGGAGCCGAGCCCACGTTCAGTCATTAAGGGAGCAAATGAAATGGGACGGAAAGTTGCCAAGTGGCTGCCAGGTGCTCTCATTCGCTCTTTCACACGCGCTGTCAGCCACGGATCTGCACACAAGGCTGCCAGGAAGGCATTTCTTTTAGTCACATTTCTGAAAATTATACTTTATTCAATTTACAATACACTTTACAACTTTAAATCCATTTGCATTTATATGAAACACAGTTATTTTTGTGTTGTGCTCTGTTTCTCCTCTGGTATATTTTCGACACATTTAACCACAAGTGTTTTTCTGTCTCACAATCCTAATAGATAAATTAATAAGCTGTCTGATTAATTGGCTGTGATCCAAAGCTGTAAATAAAAAAATTATAAAAATCTGTAGCAGAAGGATTTTTTATTAAACAGTAGGCAGATGTCATGTGGCTATAAATCTTTCCAAACGACTGACAGCCTTATTCCATGTGTTGTTTATTCATAAAGTTTTGATTTATATTTACTGGTCCTCTGTGCTTTGCAGAGATTTGTAATAAATCTATTAAAATTTTCATGAATCAGACGGATGTTGTTAAAATAAACTGGATTTATTTTGCCCGGTTTTGAAAAACTATCTATTCATGTGTCAACTTCTCTATTGTTGCATCTTTTTTTACCTGCACTGAAAATGAGCTTGACATCTTTAAAAGTCATTGCAGTACTGGGGAATTTCTAACTCTACTCTGCCCTTGTGCAGTACTTTGATCTTTGAACCATTTTTGGTTTGGTCATTTTGCATTTAAAACTTAAATTTAATTACATTGTTAAGCTTTTTATTTTAATGCATGAATATTGGATACAAGCAAAAAACTAACATTGCTTTTTTTTWATCTCAGTTCTGTTAGACTGAAATGAAAATTTTGGTCTCATTCCTTTCATTAAACAGCTCAAATAGTAAAAGACAAAAAACAGAATGCTTTCCATAATAGAAAATATCAAATTCTGCAGTTTTATGGCAACTAAAATGTCTAAAAATGGAATACAGCATATAGCTTTAAAAGACCTTTTCTCCTGAGTGCAAGGGCTGTAGATAGGGACTCATTGAGCTGGAAGGAACATCATCAATGTTTCAAAGTGTGCTACTCTGCTTCAAAGGGTTGAAAGATCCAATGCCTCAAATAGGCGCTCATAAAATGTTCAAAAGTTGTTTATGCCACCAGGAGTCAAAGTGCCGTCACTGCTGCAATTACCATAAGGTAGAGAGAAAGGAAGCCATTTAGGCAGGTAATAACATGGCACCTTTGTTACTGGGTTGACTGATAACATGCTTTTCAGCAGCTCCACACAATGACGGCAGAGAAAAAAATGGTTTGTTGAATTGACCTATTCAAAGTTCCTCAAATTGTTACTCTCATTTTTTTATCTGGATCTCAAACTACTTTAAATTATGCAGTCTTCTTTTCGTAAGGGTTAAATTTTAGATGTGTCCAACTAGTAACTTAAAATTCTGTTTGATGGTTGCAGGTTTGTAGAGGTACAAGCAGCCCATCACCTGCTTCCTTTTGGCAAATGGAAATGGACCAGACAGTGCAGTGATGCAGAGTTGCAAATAAATCAAGCTATTAAATCACAACTAATGGATTATTACCAAAAATTAATTGTAAATTTTCTGTTTCAAAAATGCTGGTAGTTTTTTAATGGACCTTCACCCTTTGGAACACCTAGTCACATGACTTTGTCCGGTCAACACGAATGCTCGTACAAACTCTCGTACCAGCTCCATTGATTTCAATGAAGCTGCACCAGTCTAGCTTTGTTCAATTTTACTGTATTTATTCAAGCATAATACATAAAATTAAATCCATAAAATCATCCATAAAGTTGGGGGGTAATACTGTACTTGGATAAATATTTTTACTTATGTATTTTAACTGAAACATCGGCTTCATTCACTAAATGCCTGAGTCTGGAAATGAGACCACGACGTAAAAAGCAGTTGAAATGAGCTTATCTCTGACACTCTTCTGTGCTTCAGAGCAAGATAATAACAGATCCAGGCAGGCGACATGATGTGAAAAAAAAAAAGAAAAGGAAAAAAATTAGTCCTGCACCTTAGTAATGATATCGAACTAATGACATTAGCGTGTGACCGAGCCGCTGCTGGAACAACAACAAACACATGTTCTTCTGTAATGGCTGCCGTCTACCGGTGTTCTGAGAAAGTTTGCATCCCTGAAAAAAAGTTTCCCCACCAGCTCGCGAGTAGGAAGTAATCTGCTTTTCCCCCAACAAGATGGGCCAAATCTCATGTGAAGTCTCTGACTTTTGTGTTAGTGCCTCCTGGTGGGCTATGTGTAAAATGCCACAATTCATATGATGCTGCTACAGCTGATATATATTTGTTGTCGAAATACGTTTTAATACATATAGTGACTGTGGAGGATCGGAGACCCAACCCCCAAGAAAAGAGGCAGACATAGGGAAGACCAGAGCCCAAGGGCCCGAGAGGGATCCTGAGTGCAGAGCCACACCTCAGGAGACCAAGCAGCACCAGGGAGGAAGGAGAGCCAGCCCCGCCCCCGGCAACCATCCAAGCCCCGAGCCCACCCACAGCCCAGGACCGCACCCGGCGGCCCACCCTTCTTCAGGACCCCTCCCCAAATGGCAGTCGGGGAACGGGATGGGAATAAAGACCCTGACACCCACATCCCCACCCCCAGATGTACTGTTGGTGCGTGTTCTATAGAGTAATTAAAAAGGGAAAGAAGAAGAGGCAGAGGCCGGCGTGGTGCCAGTTTCCCCTCCACCACTACTCTAACCCAAAAYCCTAAGTGTCTATATGCAAACCTTGGGGGGTGGGCACAGGCACAGGAGGCAAGAGTGGTGCCATCCGGCCACCTATAGCCATGAGTGCCCATCATAAGTTCCTATAAGTGAATTTCATGAAAATGCTATGAGTGAGTGTCTAAGATGTACAATAAAATTTGGGGCCCAGGTAGTTATGGCAAATAGAAATGTAATATTGTTGCTCTTATAACACAACTGTGCCCCAAAAAAACCCTACATGGGTGAAGTTGAAAGTGAAGAGGATGGAGGTGTGCAGTGAGGGATGGGGAGAATAAACTGAGGGAGCAAAATGCTCCCCCCAGGGAGTCAGCTCCCA
>NW_013952413.1:2680999-2682352 GCF_001266775.1 Austrofundulus limnaeus | reverse complement strand
GCCACCAGAAACCGGGACCAACACTCCACCCACCTAGAGCCACCCAGACACCCAAAACCCGACCCCAGCCCCATAGCCGGCCCGCCGCCCAGAGAGGCCACCGTTCCCCAGCAAGGACGACCCGGCCAAGAGCGCCCACCCAACCGCCGACAGAGCAAGGGGGCACCCAGTGCGGGCCCCCGCCACAGCAAAGGAGCCGACCAGCCAGCCCAGCACAGCCCCCAGCCACCACCAAAGGCCACCAACACAATCCCCACCCCAGAAGACATATTACTACTACTGCTGACAGTTTCAAAAGAACCTTTGATGCAAAGTTTCAGCTGAAGCTAAAAGAAAGTGACATTGCTTCTGTTCAATGTTAATCTTTAATATTATTTTAGTTGTTCATTCTGGCTTTTATCCTCRTGTTCGCAGAGGTGGGTTTGCTTTACTTGGTGCACTACGTTTGCTCAGCCGGAGAGTGTTGTTTACCACATTCTGCTCTCTCTCAGGACTCCGAGCTGTTGTAGTGGAAAAAGATCAAATAAGTGCTAAACCAACAGTCGTGGTTTATAAGCTAAAAAAAAGGACTAAAAACTGCAGAAAAATGTGGCCCATAGGGGTATGTTCAAGAGATAGATTCAAAACATTTTGCCATTTTGCTTAAGTGAATGTGAGCGTTTATATTCAGCCTGAGCATCAGAGATGCCAAAATGCAGTTTGAATGGCTTTACACAGGGAGAAGGCAGTTCCCTGTTTGTGGAGGACAGTTTGAAAGTGATGCTGTAATCTGTCAGTAAAGACTCTCTGATTATGTTGACCATGTCCAAGTATGTTATCGCCTTACACAGTGTTCAGCACATTATGCATGCAGAGGGATGATGCACACTAGAGGCACATCTGCCAGGACCTTGGTGTTCCCTCCATGCTCTGACTAAAGGTTAATATTCTACCACCACAGAACATATTCTCATTTCAATATTTGATTAGATCATTCTGAATATATTTTATATTGTTCAAAAGCTTAACCGTTGGCAATCTTGGCAGTAGTTGAAGCCTATATTGCATGTCAACATTTTGTTTTTCCTAGCTTTTGGTGTCGCCCCTTAAATTCCTTAAAAGCCTTTTGAATTTTTGTATTTTTTGTAAAGATGTCAAGTTCAAGGTAATAACCAAAGCAAGTCGTCTGACACCCCGGTTTGAAAAAAAAAAAAAAAAGGCCCTGAAAGCATCCGGAAATGTTTAAAGGCAGAAATGGCACCATTTTTGCCCACTGATGGAACAAAGACTTTAAAGGGGTTATTGTCATTCAGTTTCTTAAATACTTAAATGTCGCTCAGGATTATTTCCTGTAACTATTGACCCAGCCTTTAT
>NW_013952413.1:2677813-2680222 GCF_001266775.1 Austrofundulus limnaeus | reverse complement strand
ATGGCTAGCAACAAGATCCATCCATCAATTTATTATTAAGTTTAGTTAAATTAAATTGTTAAAGAAATGTGAAATTGTTTCATATTTCTTTAACAAATTAATTTTTACCATTCTTTTAAATAAACGGAACCAGCATTTTTACAATCACTATCCAAATTATTCCATAATCGCATTCCCTGTACCAAAGTACATCTGTCCTTTAAATTTGTTCGAATTGTAGGTTTTACAAACATTTCCAATCCTTTAAGATTATAACAACTTTCCCTCTTAAAATTTGATTGGATGCTCAAAGGGAATACTTTATGAGACTTATACATAAACAGCAAAATATTATAATCAACCAACTCGTAAAACGACAGTAATGTTTTTTTCTTTTTATGGCTCTTTTCTGCTAAATAAAAATAGGATTTGTAATTGTTTTACATGCTTTACCCCAGACTTCAATACAGTCAATACTGTATAATTTATGGTTGGATGAATGAATGGATTTGCATAAGATATTATAAATTATAATTCAATATAGATAAATCTAATTCAATACCCTGCTACTGACAGGAAAAAAAAACTACCATGTTTCACCGTAAAATGTTTTATGTTGAAATATTTATGCTTGACGTCATGTTGAACAGTAAATTCTGTCTAAGGAACACCTGTCAGTGCATGTCGCTTATAGTTTTTTTTAATGTCAACCATTTTTGTTGAGAAAGTTTTCTTTATTCAAAAAAGTTTGTGTCTAATAAAGTAGGTGAGCAGCCTAGGCATGCTAGTTGATAGCCTTTCCAATGCTAATGCCAGCTTATCCATGCTAGTCGCTAGCCTCTCCAATACTAACGCCAGCTAATCCATGCTAGTTATTAGCCTCTCCAACGCTAACACCAGCTTATCCATGCTAGTTATTAGCCTCTCCAATGCTAACACAACTGAACAGTCTCCTTCTCTTTTGCCAGCGCTGACCTCTCAGTTACCGGGGTCAGCTGCTGAGTTACCAGTGTCGGCCTATCATTAATCAGATCAGTAGCTGGTTTAGGAATATATATAACCTCCTGCTAAAAGGATGTAGTCTTACTTTTGGCCCTCATTATGCCATAGTCTCATGRCTCTTACAGACTTTCTACCATGAAGCTATGGACTAGAAACAGAAAATGTGTCCGTCCGTCCATTTTCTTCCGCTTCTCCGGGATCGGGTCTCGGGGGCAGCAGCCTAAGCAGAGAGACCCAGACTTCCCTCTCCCCAACCACCTGGGCCAGCTCGTCTGGGGGAATCCCAAGGTGTTCCCAGGCCAGCTGAGAAACAGGACTCGCTCCAGCGTGTCCTGGGTCTCACAGGAAATGTGTCTCAATCCAAAATCAACAATGTCAGTTGTTGATTTAGATTTATTAACGCTCCAGATAACTCAGAGCACCTAAAAGAAAAACAAACCAATTTATGTATGAAGCTACTTTCACCAGTGCAATAAAGTATATGCACATCCGACTTGTAACAGCAAAGCCATCTGTTTTGTGTGTATGTGTCAATACTATTTTGAGTTTTATGTGAATGTGTAAATCAGAGGGCCATCCTGCTTCAAACTAAATACTTTATAGACTGTTACTAATGCAGTGAAGCATCACTTGGTCAATATTTATTGTTCAGTTGTAAAATACATTGCATGCGCTGTACATATAGTTTATAGATGTCAGGTTTCACTCCACATTTTTTTTCTTTTAGTGTTGAGCTGTAATAGCAGAGACATATAATCTGAATTATACAGTAATTACGTAAATTTTTATGATTTATTTTATTTTTAAAGGTTTTAATAAAATATTTACCTTGCCACTTTTTACAGTTATATTACTTTTGCTAAAAACTGCAATGGTTTTGGTGTAAAGGTCTGTAACCAAACAATCACGTTGCAGTAATCTCTCAAAATACACAAATGCACTCTGAAATCTAAAGTTTTTATTTATTTATAATGCATTATATATATAATATTAAATATATGACTCTGGTTCAGAAGATGTTGCTGAAAGATTTGTTAGAACTTTTAACTCCACGTGGTGGTTTGTAAAACATTTGTTTTTTGAAGACTTAAACATAATCAATAAATATTTATTTTTGTTAATACAGAATAATACTGAACTCTGTGTTCATAGTGTAATTTACTAGACCTGAAGACTGCAGATGACGTTTAAAACAATTGTTAAATGTGCTCTAATTATGTGTTTAATTTTATCCAAATATCTTTAACTGTAAAATAAATTTTTACAGTCTTGTCAGGAGTGAATTACTCTCGCTGGTTTATAGACAGATCCTACTTTTTACGGTGATTTTTTTTTCCTTTAGCACCTTTTTAAATTACTTTACATGACCTTTGTGCAGATGGAGTAAGTGGCTAACAGTTATATTCATTTATTTTGTCACTGTTAACC
>NW_013952413.1:2674921-2676518 GCF_001266775.1 Austrofundulus limnaeus | reverse complement strand
TGTTTATTCTTTATTATTATTTTTTTAAACATTAATTACTACAAACAGATTTGGAGTAATTAAATCGAGAAAATGTCCTCAGTTTCCGCACTTCATCAAAAATTAGTTACATCTGTTTACAAAGACTGAATTCTGTTCTTTCAGTTGTGTTTTATGTAGCAACGTATTTGTTTAAAGACTTGCATTTTCATATGCAAGCATTAAGTGCACCGATATTCAGCGTTTTCGTGAAAGTTTTGTTGTGGATTTGTCTCGTCCATTTGGACGTCTACAGCAGTGGTGCCCAATGCTGGTCCTTGAGGGTCATTATCCTGCATGTTTTAGTTGTTTTTCCAACTCTTTAGCATGACTTCATGTTCTGCAGGAGCCTGTTAATCACTCATTCATTCAAACCAGGTGTGTCAAAGCAGAGAAACAATTAAAACATGCAGGGGAATGGCCCAGAAGAACCAAAATTGGGCACCACTGGTCCGAAACATTGAGAGCTGAGAAATGTGTCATTTGGTTTTGATTTAAAAAAAAATAAAAATCCCGTCCTTGTTGGCAGACACATAGATCACTGATTTCAATCAACCAATATGTAACACCCAAAATGAGGGAAACAAAACAAAACAATGACTATATTGATGAAAATGTTGTTTTTATTTTTGTAAATTGTCTCATAGATTACTTGGGACATCCCGGTTACCCTGGTCCATGTGAACACAARTACTGTGGCTTGGGACGCCATTGTGTGGTCGACCATGGGATGGACCAAGGGGAGTGCAGGTGCTTGGATCACTGCAAACCACACTATAAACCCGTGTGTGGTTCCGATGGGAAGCTGTATCAGAACCACTGTGAGCTCCACCGGGCCTCCTGCCTCAGCGGACACAGGATTACCATCATGCACAGCGAGGAGTGCTTCTACAAAGGTAAGAAGTCGTTTTCCAACCGATTCATTGCGAAGTACACAAAGTCTCGTTGACCCCGTAAAACGAGGAAKTTGATGTGATGTAAATGTTTGCTGTGGCAGGCACAGGGCATTTCAATGTTAAGAGTTGTGCTGCAGCAGCCTCGTCGTCACAAACACTTCTTGTAGCTGTTAATAAAAAAAAATGAGAACCCATTGTTGCAAACACAACAAAAGAACATTACACTAATATAATATACACAATAATACAAACAGAATCATAACAAGGGGTTGTCTCTACTCGTAATGTAATGATAACCAGTGTTGCCAACTCTCTGTAAGGAAAGTAGCCAATGGCCGTCTTATAAGTGTAATTTAATTTACGTAATTGGCCATGTGCATGTAATTGTAGTGGACGCTGTAGGACAGAAGAGTAATGTTGAGAGAAAAATATAGGTGAGCAATAAACACACTGAATAGGTTTAGAAATACAAACTTGTCAAGTTTTTTCTCTAGTGTACAACTGTCTTCTTTTACTTAGATTGTTGTTTTGTTTTGTTTAACTTTCTAGTGCTGTTTAGTTTTTAAACATTAGCAGAGATTTACAGTAACTCAGTACTAGGGATGGGCGATACGGAGTAAGAATGTATCACAATAATTTCTAGGTTTTATCACAGTAAAGATAAGGGACGATAATATATATAT
>NW_013952413.1:2670497-2673899 GCF_001266775.1 Austrofundulus limnaeus | reverse complement strand
GGTTCTTCTTCCATGAAGCAGCTCTGTTGTCCTCCATCCATATTTTCAGTTGCAGACTGAGTCATTTTTGTGTTCCCCTCTGTCCTGTGGATGGAGGACCTCAGTGACAGGCTAAGCTGAGGTTCTTCTTCCATGAAGCAGCTCTGTTGTCCTCCATCCATATTTTCAGTTGCAGACTGAGTCATTTTTGTGTTCCCCTCTGTCCTGTGGATGGAGGACCTCAGTGACAGGCTAAGCTGAGGTTCTTCTTCCATGAAGCAGCTCTGTTGTCCTCCATCCATATTTTCAGTTGCAGACTGAGTCATTTTTGTGTTCCCCTCTGTCTTGTGGATGGAGGACCT
This sequence comes from Austrofundulus limnaeus, assembly GCF_001266775.1. Taxonomy (NCBI): domain Eukaryota; kingdom Metazoa; phylum Chordata; class Actinopteri; order Cyprinodontiformes; family Rivulidae; genus Austrofundulus; species Austrofundulus limnaeus. Next base: position 2,673,558 of record NW_013952413.1, on the reverse strand, counting down.
CAGTGACAGGCTAAGCTGAGGTTCTTCTTCCATGAAGCAGCTCTGTTGTCCTCCATCCATATTTTCAGTTCCAGGCTGAGTCATTTCTACCTTCTCCTCTCTGTCAACGCTCTCTGGTTTCATTTAAAAGAATCGATCATCAGATATTGTCSAAGATTAACCTTCAGGGTGGATATAGCTCGCTAGCAGCCTCGCACCATAACGTCATCAACATCATCATTTACCCAGAATGCTTTGCATGTAAATAAAAAGGCTCCATTTGTATTAAAATATATATATTTAAAATTTTACTAAACCAAGCAGCCTACAGTATTTTTACAGTCTATTTTTTACACTTAAAATATAAGTTTATCAAAAGTCTAATGTTACAACTAATCGTGGATCCCTTTAAGTACTTTTCTCATAGGTGAAATTTATTTTTACCAAAGTCCTTTTCTGTTAAGGTGTTTTTACTTTTATTTAGTAATTTTTTTCCAGGTACTTCATAGCCCTCTGTCTGTACGGGTATTGGCCAGTGGTGGTTTTGTGCATACATGTTTCACATCAGTCTCCAGCACCAGGAAAATGTCCATCRATTTTTGTTGAGCACATTTTTTGTTAGAGTCATTTAAGGGGACTGAATACTTGCTAAATATAGCAACAAAGTCACTAAGTTGGTAAAGCTGATGATAATCATGAATATTTTACTTCATCTCTTCATAATTCATGTAAGAATTAAAAGACATGCTCCATTGCTTTGACACAGTATCAGAAACTTTTTCTCTGAACGCAGTCTTTCGCTCATAATTTATTGGCAAACACAGCTGTCTTTTGTCAAAGCCATCAGTTCGACAGAGAAACGGYGAGGACGCAGTTTGAAATGAGCCGTATTGCTCTTTCTGAAAGGCGCTGCTCAGTTTAGAGGCGGGAGCAGGTGGTGGAGCTGTGGCGTTCATATTTCCCAAGAGAAAGTTGACTGCTCTCCACCATAGATTGTATAAACACAGCAATTATTCTTGGTCCCTGGAAACAAGGCTGTTTTCCCTTCTGTACCGCGAGACATCAGTGAAATAAGAGCTCCTGATACTCTTGTTCCATTCAGGGAAAGGGGAATAGCTGCAAAATACTCAAAGAGCATATGCATAACACTCACAAGCCTTTTTCCTCTGCATTGATTTGGCAACGTTTCACTGCTTATTTGTTCACTTTGAACGTTTCACTGGAGACAAGGGACCTATATGCTGTTGCACATGAAACCTACTGTGTCTTGTAGATACAGAGTTTGTTTGGAACAACATCTACGACCAAAACAAATTAAAAAAACAAGCCTCGCGTTTCATTATAAAGTGTGTTTTCCTCCACCAATGAACTCTTCAGAGAAAAATATTTTACAATTCCCAGCACGCTCGACATAGACACGAAATCCTAAAAAGTARCCACATGAGTTGGCATACATTAAAACTGCCAAAAGACACACCTTGCAGGTAAGTCGATGGTAACAATCAAAGCGTTTGCTTTATCGCGGTCACAGAATAAGCCGTCAGGATCAATGATACCTCGGTGAGTGACGGCCGTAATCAGCCTCTATCGTGTGTCTTGTCCCGTCTAGGSGTCTCTTTTCTCCTTTTATGCGCCCGGTATTCACAATGCAGAATGGGGTATTTGACCAGTGTTGGGCAATCAATGTTAGATCAACAGAGCCAAAAAGAAATAAAAGCCCCCCTCCTCACATTTTATCCACTGCAMAGTCTAGACAGCTTGTTTTCCTTTACTGTGACTGATATGTAATCAATTTTTCAATGAAGCACTCTTGGGAAAGGACAATGCATCCAATTGGACCAATTTGAATTCTGTATCGCTTTTGTTTTCAAATGTTTAAACATATAATGAATTATACATGATTAAAAAAAACATTCTTCAAAGTTTTTCTGTGGACAACAGAGATTTTTTCCTCAAACTTACATAGCTGCAGGGAAACTGATCTTTCTATGTTTAAAAGGACCGTGGCAGTGAGAAGAAATGAATAATTGAGCAAATGTAATAGAGTTTACAATCCAAAGCTAGAAGTAATTAAGTTTCAGGCATTAGTGAGTAGAATTGGATGTGCCCTCAGTGGCATGTTAAATATGTCACTTGATTATTTGTCCTCTAGGTAATGAGTTTAATTTATATAACAATGCAGATATCACAGATATTAATCCTCATTATCACACCATATCAATATTTTTTTCTCTCTGTTGTCACTTTGTTTATCTGACTTCCTTCAGGAGCGCTCAATAGCAGCTTTTCCTAATTTACCATTGTTGAAAGTCACCAATTTGACTTCTTATTTTATTGTCGAATCCAAGGTGGCGCCTTTGTTGTTTGGTCAATCAATTCAGCAATTATTTCAATAAACAGTAAATTAATTGTTTTGACATGAGACTTGCCCATATATTTGCGCTTCTGTACGGGGTAATGCTTGCTAAGATTAATGTTCTTATTTGGAGCTAATTACGAAATGCCAATAGGTTACTGCTAAATGAACATTTAACTAATGCTCGAGGTAGACACACCGTGCATTTTTGCTTCGTGTTTAGTGAAGCTTTCAAACTTGGCCTATATTTCTTAGCTCTACAAATACGAGATCTGCAGCTGGAGCAGTGGGCATAATGAAAACACACGACTGCAGTCAGAGTAATAAATCCAGGAAAGGGTGGGCGGGGGGAGTTAAATGTATGTTTCATACATAAGGTGTAGTAAAGCATGACCACACTCCCACACAAACCAATGGGAAGGTGCTGCATCACCTGTTTTCACCCATCAGTTTGTCTGGTGAGCCTGCATGTTCGAGGAGTAACACAAAATGCAGCAGTGAGAGGAATTTTTTTTTTCAATGTTCACATATGCTGAATGGTGGCTAAACCAAAGRCTGCAGCCAAAACACACCCCAAAAACAGAATAATGGCTAAAATGGCAGAAAAACGTTTTCTTAAAGGCACAGTGTGTAGGATTTTGTCAACTCTTTTAGCCGAAATTGAGGTAATCACTAATGACAATAACAAAAAACATGTCTAATCATTGCAGACAAAGACTTTGTTTT
>NW_013952413.1:2663204-2670137 GCF_001266775.1 Austrofundulus limnaeus | reverse complement strand
TGGGGGGTGGGGGTGGGGGGAGGACCAGGGAGGATGATTCAACCACTCAACCACGAGATGTCGCTGAAAACAACAAATCCTACACACTGTGCCTTTAAGAGGAAATATAGCAAGCCATGAAACGTGGCACTAGCTGCGTTTCCAGTCACCATAAAAATGCGCAACTTAGAATTGCGAAAAATGGAAAAACGCCAATTTTGAAAAAATTTTCAAAAAATGGTTTTGCGCCAGGATAAGGTGGTTTTTCAGCCATATTGAAATTGGTGTATTTTGCAAAACTGCAATGGAAACACTTTTTTCACATCACAGGAGTCACGTCACCAACAACCGGATGTTTCTACTGGCAAAAAGATGACGAAGAAGACAACAGGAAGTAGAAGTAGTAGAATAACCAACTACAATTTCCCAAAAACACTGCATACGTAGCCGCTCCCAAGTATAAGGGGCTTGTCGCTCGAAAGCCTCGATAAGATGCCGACGTCTTCTCTGATGGCTGATGATGATCGTGCCGTGGTAGCAATATAAATAATAGGGCCCTATAATTTCCGCAATGCGGAAAACGAGGACGGAATCGGGGAATTGACAAAACAAAACGGAATCCAGTGTAAAACATGGAATCTCACAGAATTCGCTTATTTTAGTTTCTGAGGTATTTTGGATGCTGCCGCTCCCTGTACCTGCCGTCACCTGGTAACAGGCAGGTAAAAGCTTGACCCGTGCGGCGAACAACAAACTCSCTAAAAGTAACTTTTTCCAAAAAWATGAAGCTAGCATAAAGTTTAGGACAGAAAAAAGTCCCAGTGGTTCTTTATTTATCTGTAGAAGAACTTTTCTGCAAGTTTTTTTGGCACTCAATGAGCTGGACGCTATGAAGACCACTTCCTCTCTGAGTCACAGACAGAGGAGCAGAAGAGACACGCTGCAAACTCCTGAACACTCAGTGAGGTGCGACTGGGTTCATCCAAGATTGTGTTGTGTGTGAATCAGAATCAGATATTCCTTTAGAAAATTTGACAACGCTTTGTCCATTTTTTTGATTAAGCACTGTAAACGGGGTGTGTGTGTGTGTGTGTGTGTGTGTCTTCATTACAGAAGTAAAATGAGCCTAGATCCTATTCAATTGGCAAGTGTGCACAAATTGTTGCTGTTTGTAGGTTTTATGTTTCCTTATGACAGAGGAGCCCAACGTGGGGCCTGCGGGCCAGATTTGGCCCACCAACACTTGCCAAAGTTACAAGGTTTTAACCTGTTATCCTATAGGTATAAACACAGTATTTCTATTGGTCAAATGACTATATAAAAGGGCTGTACTGAAGGTAGTTTTCATTCATGGTGCTGACATATCTTTGATTTATTAGGATTAAACTTGAAACATGAAATGACAAGAAWTATTTAGATCAGATTTAACCCCACATGTAGATTTGCACATTTTATAAGGCCACAAAAACTCATATTTTATCAATTTATAAAATGCCCCACGAGCCTTTGCTACTTGAGCGTATGGCAGACTTTCTCCAAGTGCACAGACTAAAACAAAAGTGCCATTGCACAGCTTAATCGTTAAAAATAAAGGACTTTACTTTAAAAAGTATTTGTATTTCATGTATTATATAACTGCATTTAGCCCGCAGCCCCCTATAGATTTTCATTTTGGCCCCCACAGGGAAAATGTTTGGGCACCCCTGCCTTACGACATTTATTGTTAAGTTAAATTCTAAAACATTTTTATTTTACAAAAGATAACTTGATTATGTAAAATTCTATGATTTACACATAAAGAATGTTTTTTTCTTAGTAAATTCTTTTAAACACATTTCAAACAGAATTTAATGTTCAACTGAACCACAGCTTGTTATATTAGTGAAAGTGAAACRACATAAATTTTTAAAATTTCTGTAGTGATTTATTTGTTTAATTATTGTTCAGTCACTTTATAATTACACACTTTTTTAGGTTAATAAATATGGTAACATTAAAAATGCGTGATTCAGGGACAAAAATGGAAAGTGGAAATTAGAAAAATAAAAACAGAAAAAAAACGGAATTTGGGAGAAAATAAAATGGATTTTATAGGGCCCTAAATATATCTCGTAATATTTACATCCATTGCCGCCATTCTTGTAATGACTTATCGTGAGAACAAATGTGTTTTTCGACATTACCAGAATATCGACAAGTTTTTGTGCACATTTGCAATGGAGACACAACCTGTATGAGTGTTTGCACATAAAGCTCATGCTCGGGATGCATGGATACATTTTATTCTAACCAATCATTCCAGACTTAAGTATTTAAACCAGTTGCAAAGCAAGTAGAAAATTAACATTTTTGCTAAAAGAATGATCTGTGCAACATTTAAGCTAACTAGCTTAACTTATAAATGGAACCTATTTTCTTAAATGGTTCATATGCAGCTGTAGTGTGTGTATTACAATATTTAGTATTGCTAAATTTCCAAACTTTTTAAAATCTTTACCAAATAATCAGTCAGAATTATCAATCTGTTGACTTCTAATTGAGAGATTTTTTTTCCATCTTTCACATGGTTTGTGCAGTGTTTTCATTGAAAGACTATTATAACTGCTACATGAAGTCCAATATATTAAAGCAGTCATGTTCTATGACCATRGGCTGTTTTTAAATGAACTGTCAAAGTCAGATGGATGAGACCACCTYCTCGAAAGCTCTGCTGACTGCTACAGTTTTGTTCATCCTTTTGTTTTCCCCTGTTAGTTATACTAAAGCTAATAATATGAAGATCAGTCATTTACCAAAGCTCGGATCATTTTTCATGTTATTTTGATGCATTCGGAACTAAATTCCTCCAGTATTCTACAGTGAGGAAACCTAAAGTCTAGAAATTAAAATAAAATACCTTGACGATACAGCAGGCTGTTTATCCCCTTGTTGAATCGTGGTATCATCAYGTCAACGCCACAAAATACTGCTAAAAATTCAGAATTTAAAATTACGGCAAGGTGTTGCCTTCCTTTCATTTAACAACATAAGCAATCATATTTTTCTAGTAGTTCTCATATTTAATGTTATAGCGGTTCCWTAATGAGGCAACATATCATCGTAAGACATGCAGAGGGCATCTCTTGATCAATGGAGTAATTCTGCSTCAAATTAATTTAAGAGACAGACGATTAGTCCCCTGAGCTAGCTCAAACTTGGAGTCATTGAGCGATTGCTTTTTAAACCGATGCTCATTTGGATAGAAGTTGAATCACTATTGGTTTTGGTCCCAGCTGGATGGTTTCAAGTTGGAAATGGACAGGCCCTGTCAGCCAGACCTTCACAGTGTCTCTTATCTGCCGTGGAAGACAGGATAAAAAATGACAGCCATGTGTTGACTGAAGTTTCTCATTAGTACAGAGGAAAGGATCTGACCCCTATTTTCCTCTCGCACAACGTGGCAACTTAACCGGGATCATATCTGATTGAAAATTAAGTGGTGCACAAAAAAGCCTCCGCGATCCGCGGAGKGCAACGTGCGCGTGAAGACGAGCGGTTTCTTCACCGAGCAATCACCGCGAGCGCAGACAATTAGAGTTAAGGTTGTGTCAAATCAAGCAAGTGGTTTCAGTGMATTCAACACATCCAATTATCAGGGAGATCATACGTTTAGAAAACATCAGAAGCTCCGTTCTTCATAAATCTACTGTTGCAGCAGATTTAGATTGCATCTTTATTACTTATTTTGTTGCATTGCATTGTGTACTTTGTTCTTGCATCATGTGGGTGAACGGACAAAGGTTTCATGCATTCTACCTGTAGAAAGTGGAATGTGTAATTGCACAAAATACGGTTCAAGACATTTATTCTATCCAGCATAAAAATAGATTAAAGTGAAATACAGCTGCGTATAAAAAAGCACCTTATTTTCCGTTTACAACTTCATAGTACAACATTTAATTGAACTATTAAACACTCTGAGTACAGTTTAGTAATTGTGAATACAAACAAATAATAAAACGCCCATTTATGAARCATTGTTCTTTTGCTTGCAGGTTTCCTTTTAATGGCATATTCCCAAGTTACAATGAAGCAAAGTAGAAAGTTTAAATTAAATAACTATAGAATTACTTCATAGATACTTTTAGACATGTTCTATTGGTTTAGTATTGTTTCATTTTTTTTCCTTGGTATAATTTGCACTATAAGCTGTTTGTAAATTAATACACACTGTGTAATTTTATATAAGTCAACATTAAACCAAAATGCATTTAGCTGATAGAATTCAAAATCTGATTACATATCATTTAATTTGATAATCCTTTAGTGGTTGTTAAGGAAAATATTTTACTGGAAATGTTTTAAGTGCCCAGTCTTTTTCATGAAGTGGGTTCTATTGCTTGTTTTCTGTTAACTCGAGTATGTTGCTCAGATGAGTGTTTGGATATTTTTTTTCTCATCATCCTGTCTACCTTGGCATGTCAATAGTTTTTCATTAAAGGGGCAATATCATGTAAAATCAACTTTTTTGAGTTTCATATCATGTTATAATGTTATACTCTCATAAAAAACATGCCCAAAGCCTTGCTCTGACTCATTCATGCATGTTTGAGAAATCCTGCAGTGTTTTTATGAAGCCATGCTGAGGAGCAAAACGACAGGTGGGGACCAGAAACACCTTTTGGGACCAGAAACACCTTTTGGGACCAGAAACACCTTCTGGGACCAGAAACACCTTTTGGGACCAGAAACACCTCTGGGACGTGTCTTTAAGCCGAACTTCCTCATGGCAGAGCGCCCCCCTCCCTCCCCACACACCCCGCCCATGACTCCTGCAGGCTCTCGGGTCAAAGTGAAAGTGAAACCTAACTTCTGAGCTAGGAACAGAAGCAGAAGGTGGTTCTTAAAGAGACAGAGGCCAATTTCAAGGCATTTAGAAGACGAAGTGATGAGAAGATAAGTTTATTTTCTATTTAAACGTAAAAACAGCATTTTAATAACAGCTAAAGGTGACATAGATACTTTATTATGGTACAGTATTTAAATTTATGCCTGAGAAACACATGATATCGTCCCTTTAAGTCTTCCAAAAATCTAATTTTTGTCTTTTTTTCACATTTTAAATTGAGGCAGATTACCAATTTCCTGTTAGCTTTCTATCTCATAGTTACAGAATAGTTTGAGTGTTTCTGTTTGATTAGACTCATTTAGTCTGTAAGTTCATAGTTAAAACTGAGAAAAGAGAAAATGCTCCTGTGCTGCCAACCACCCTTTTGGACAAAATCTTCCAGTTACATGACATGCTTTTATTTTGGAAGTCAATAATTTGGAAGAATATTTAAAAAATTGACAATTTGTATTTTCTTCATTCATAATTTTGGGTTTTAATCCAGTTGTGTGGAAAACAAATTATGTTGTGAGGAAAAAATAAATACATGGGAGGATTTTTATAGGAAGTGACAGGTTTACTGAAAAAATGGAGAGGATGAGTTAACCATTACTGGATGAGAGATAAATTAGGTAATCACTGAGATGGAAAAAAAAATGATTTGACATTTAGTGCAGAAGACTTGTTTTTCAAATCTCCCAAGAAACATATATATGTGCTCTGAACCAAAGGAGGAGTCAGTCAGTCACAGGGTTTTATGTATCAACATAAAACATAAACTTTATATATGTATTAGGAATACCTTCATTTATTTTACTTTATTTAACACAAGACATGATGTTTTTCAAGCTTACGGAAACAGCAGTTTTACAATTTGCACTTAGCAGTGAAACTAAGCATGCAGATTAGACTGTGTAAAAATAGTGCTTAAGTGCGGTGCTTTTGTTGTTCGCTGCTTCCCTGGCAATCTCGGCAGAACAAACTCTTTGTAGACGCCTCCCCTGGGCTCTGCCAAGAAAAACATGCTCATGAAGCATCATAGTTTCCATCCTCCGGAGACCTTCTACCTTAACGATGCGTCTGTGTCTTTCCCAGCGGAGAGTCACTTCAGTGAGCTCAGTGTGTGTACAGTCAGGGGGGGATTCAGAACCTCCTGTGTGTTGATTCAGAACCTCCTGTGTGTTCTCGCTTCCCTTTAATGACTCTTGTGGTGCCATTAATGCTACAACCTCTGTACAAGACCTGGCACGGCCGTCGACAGCGGAGCCAGAGAACAAGCCCCTCATTAAAATCCAGACCTGTGAATCATTAGGTTTGCAAGGACGTCCAAGCCATTGTCAGCTACAGGGTCCTTGATGGCAGTTACCTTCCTGAAGGTAATTTGTGTAATGTGTCGTTAAAAAGGACGTTGTTGCCTCTTTTTTTTCTTTGTGTTTTCCATGTAAAAGACTTGGATGTGAAAAGATGTTCTTCTGTCGCACGGAACGCTACACCTTCTTTGGAGTCCTGACKTTTTGTTTATTATTTGCCTCAATGTGCCAGAACACCTTTACCTAATGACTGCCCTGCGGCCACTTTGATCCTTTTGGATTCTTTGTTTGGCAAAAATAAACTGAGCCAAATTTCTGGCAWTGAAAGTGAATGAATGAATAAATAAGTCTTTTTGTTTACTCGTTGTTTTGGTTTTAAAGAGACAACAGAAATTTACTACATATAATTTACATTAATTTGGATTTACATTTTGTTTTATGTGGTTGATTTCCTGGTTTTACTGCAGGGTCTGCTGGACACAAGTTTTATTTGTGTTTGGCTTGAAGTAAATGTTAATATTGAAGTTTACCTAAAAACATTTTTAATCATGCACTTTCTGACAAAGGATGGAGTATTATGCTGTATTCACACCAAACGCAATTTCAGCGTCAGGTTTACGTGCAAAGTTTATGGTGGATGCGTGTCAGGCAGCGTCGGGAAGTGATGCAGCGCGTCAAGCGCGATGAGAGCGGTGCGATTTGAGCGTGTCACGCATGTTTGAGAAATCCTGTAGTGTTTTTAGGAAGCCATGCTGAGGAGCAAAACGACAGGTGGGG
>NW_013952413.1:2658796-2663194 GCF_001266775.1 Austrofundulus limnaeus | reverse complement strand
ACACACACACACACACACACACCCCGCCCATGACTCCTTCAGGCTCTCGGGTGAAACTGAAAGTGAAACTTAAACTGTCTGCTGAGCTCTCAACTCAGTGAAGCTCTTCTCAGATTAAAAATACCTTTGAGGAAATGTATTTTCAGATGCCAAGTAAACTGCATCATGGAACCCCTCCCCCCCACTGAAATGGGCGGGGCAGAAGCAGAAGGAGGTTCTTAAAGAGACAGAGGCCAATTTCAAGGCATTTAGAAGAGGAGGTGATGAGAAGACAAGTTTATTTTCTATTTAAACATAAAAACAGCATTTTAATAACAACTAAAGGTGAGACAGATACTTTATTATGGTATAATATTTAAGTGTATGCCTGAGAAATGCATAATATTGCCCCTTTAATACTGTATTTAGTACACTAATACACAGTCAGGCATGATAAGCATGGCGTCTTTACATCAATCTTTTTATCAATGGATCCTAATTGAAAAGACAAAAAAGTAAAATTACTAAATACTCTGGGTGGCTCTTTGAAGTTGGTCCTCGATAAACTGATTTACAATTACTTATACTGTAAGAAACTGTTTCGTGAAACAGGAAGTATATGACATTAAACATGATGATTTATAACATTTTGTTTCATAAATGTTGAAAAAATACCCTGTATTCTATCATTTCTCAGTGTTTCATGACCCAAGCAAATAGATGTAATATTTTGCATAACAGGGCAGAGGWGATTAATGTTCCAGCTCAATCTATCCAGATTATGAGCTCATCCACTCTGTGTTAGATAAGTTGATGCACTGTTAGAGTATTATTGTAACTCTATGTAGTAGTCGTAGTAGTAGTAGTAGTAGTAGTTTATTCATTCATTTCTTAAAAATGCATTTTCTATATGCAATAAAAATACAAATCATATTTGCCCCTTTTCTCAAAAACTAGTCTAAAAGTAGTCTTCAAAAAACAAAAGCAAAACAAAAAAAAAAAACAAGGAAATAATAAAGTTTAAACTCCTAGAACAACAACTCGTATGTAGCACACAAAGAAGTACTTCAGTAACTTTACTGTGTAAACAGACRTTCAAATACACTCCCATGCTCTCATGTTCGTGTGTTTCTCTCTGAAGATGAAAGTTTGGGACAGAAACGTAATCACAGTGAGAGAAAAGACAGAATGAGGACAAACAAAACATTATCCAAAAGAAATGAATGTTCAAGCAACATGTCCCGGGTTGTGCCAGTTACAATTATCGCTCGACATAAATACACGTAAAATTACTTTCATCAGTAGAACTAAACCTTTTCAACACACTGGAAAGCTTTATTGTCTGGTCAGTGGGAAAGTTTAAACTGAAGCCGGCTGTCCTAAATCACCCCGTGGAATTATACAGAGAAAATGTGTCACTCATTCATTGATTTCTTTCTTTTTTTTATTCCATCTTCCTTTGCCTCGACACGGACATCTACTAATGATAGTCATATTGCTGTGTACATGGAACCGTTTGCCTCCCCTAATAAAGCTGCATGAAGACAAACGCAGTGGAAAAAAAAGCCGTGTGGATGTATGACACAGCCGGAGGGACCGTCACAGGCTCATTTGTTGAGAGCTGAATTGGTATGGGAAATGATGGCACAATGGTGTCACTGTGCCGTGGCTTTGTTTGAAGAAAAAGCAAATCCTGTACACTAGTGAGGATGGATTAGTTATGGGGAAAGCAAAACTAGCATTAATATACAAAATTAAAAACGGTGTAGCGGAAATGTCGTGGAAAAGTAAATAACGTTACGTAATTTTTGTGTTAAGCCTGCGGGAGAAAGGAGTGCTTCTATTTCTTTGAATTAGATTTTTACAGGGTGACAAAACTAAAATTAGGCTTTGATAGATGAGTAGCTTCTGTAAAGTTGTGTTGTAGAAAATAAACGAAGAAGTGAGTGGGGTCTAGCTTTAGATTTGGCCAAATGCAAACTGTAAGGAGCAAAAACAAAAAAATGGGAAAATGTGCTTAACATTTATMATTTTAATTATAGTTTTGAATAAAGGATGATACAAAATTACTTAGCATGTGTAGGTTACAAAGTGTTGGGTCCAATACAAATGGTCTTTTTCAGAGGTTTATAGTAACAAAATACATTTACTTAGTTACAGTACTTCAATGATTCTTTTGAGGATTTGTAATTTTACGGAGTACTTTCTAAAATAGTTACTTTTACTTTTATTTTATTACATTTGAAACCTAAAAATTATACTTTTACTTCTTTACTTTAAAACGTAACACGTAGGTACTCGTTACAAAATTAAATCTGTCTGAACCCTTTATGAAAGGAGTTCTAAAAACCAAAATGAAGTGTTGAATTTACTTTTAGCAAGTCATGTCAGCTGGTTCCACTAAACTAGAGAAAATGATGCAATATACATATTTTCTTTTAAAGAAAATATTGCTCATTTTACTCAGTTTGGTTTAGTGTAACCATTTTGGTTCAGTAAATTCCACTGTTTATTTTTAGAGCGTGTGTAAAAGTACTCACTTTTTCAATTTTTGTGAACAGTTTTATGACTTTCGTTTAAGTGTATTTTCTCATAGGGGTGGGAATCTTTTACTATCTCACAATTTGATTAGATTCTGATTTTTGGGGCCACGATTCGATTCAAACTTGATTTATCATTAAAAACTGATAATGTGAGCCCACCTGTCATGTTCCTAAAGTGCTTCATCTTCATTTTGCAAACCTTGCACACAGTGTAGCTCGTGTTAAACTCAGACTCATTCAACAAAAACCAAAATGAGCCCAAATCTTTGCCTTCAATGAAGATGGGACCAGTGGAATCTCTCTTTCCTCCATTTTTGTAGTTTCCTCTTTCTTTTGGTGCTTTCTGCACATGCATACATTGCAAAATGGAGACTGACAGCCACTGGATTAACTTTTTTTATTATTATTATTAAAAATAGGTTTTGGGACATTTTAAATCAATTCTGAATCTTTGTAAATAAGAACCACTTATCTGATGTGCAACATTTTTTTTGGTACACCCCTATTTTCTCATCAGTAAAAAATTATTTCTACCAAATTCATTTTCTGTTCAGGTATTTTTGCTTAGTTATTTTGTTTAAGTACTTTATAAACCTCTGGTTCTCTTGTTATTTATATGGAAACAGTGTTCATTCAGCAGGTTGTCTCCTAAAGGCAGGTAGAGATGATGGTTTTCTGCTTTTTCTGCTTAAACAACAAAACTAGTCAAAAGAAAACTTTTTTAGTGATTTCACTTTCTAACTCAATTTTAGAAAAGAGGCACACATGAAACAAGTTTATAACGTTAAAAATAAAGATAATACCAGTCTTAAACATTTTATTAGTAAATTATTTGATGRCAGATGCTTGGATACAGATTTTGAATAAAAGCTTCATGTTTCCTGGCAAGATCCAGACTAAAAGATAACGAGTATTTTTTGACATCTCCATGACACGATGATTATAAAGATTACCAGTCTGAGAAATTCTCAGTATGTAAAGGCTAAAGCTGTTGGATACATGATGTTTGAACCCTCAGGCAGCACCACATGACTGATTCGACCCACTCAATTAGAAGCTTGATCACGCCRCTGGAATCAATACTGCCACAAGTTTGTGAACGCCTGTAAAGCAGTTGTCACTCAACACATTCTTGTTGCATCCAGCAGTGTTACTTGAGGCTGTTAAACCCAAGCCATTTATGATTTTTTCCAGTGGAAATGATTTTATTTTACATGGACATAAAGATGTAGATGTAATCAGGTAGGTTTCAGTTTTAGTTTTTGAACACTGAGTACTATACCAAAGGTAAGATTGTCTTGGGTGGTATTAGCATGCTTATTGAGGGKATCACTGATGCAGAAGTGCATATTGAAATTTTAGTGTATATTGTAAATGCTAAGCAGCCATTTCCCAGGAGGTCTGTGAGCATTTTAGACAAACAATCTGACCTTATYGTACCAAGCAATGTCAGGCTTTTCTGCATGACTTGCAATGTGCTTGATGGGGGGGGTTTGTGGGGTGTATGCACTTGACTGTCCTGCCCACAGTGCAGATTTACATTTAGTTGATAATGGGCAACATATCAACAAAAGGCATCAGCATATATTAAGGAGCAAAAATCAGCCTGATAAATCTTTGTTAGAGCAATCTACTTAGTAGAGTGACCCATGCTAACTGTAGATTCTTAAGGCTAGTGTAGTGTCTAAGAGTGGGGGCCTCTTCTCAAGAATGCACAGATGTGTGTTATGCCTCTCTTTTCTCCAGCTCCAGAGCTCGGCACATATTACCATATTAGGGCAAGGAATGCTTGTTATACCGTGACAAAATTTATGGTACATCTGTTGAACTACACTGTGAAGCCTATAAAGAGCCTTGTACGCCCCCACCCTTAGCC
>NW_013952413.1:2653535-2658439 GCF_001266775.1 Austrofundulus limnaeus | reverse complement strand
TTTGTCAAATCGGGGCAAAAGGAGGATGCATTTGTTGTCTGCATCGGAGGAGTCTTCGAATTTATGCAGTGACGTAAGTGGGCTTCGGAGGACCCAGCCTCTGATTGTAGACACAGCCAAAGATGTCTCAAATATGCATGAATGAGTCAAAGCAATGCTCTGGCCATGTCTTTTTGACGAGGTAATGACGTAACATGATACAAAGCTAAAAAAGTCAATTTGCATAATCCCCCGCTCTCTCCTTTAAGTGCACTTGGCCATTTCTATCCAGATATCAGTTGATATCCTCTTCCTCGTGTCTGTTATGTAAAGGCACCATCAGCCACAGAGCAATGATCTGCTGCACAGCCATTATGATGGAGGTGCAGCAATTTGAAGAAGAGATGTGTGGGACAGTGGATGTTAGGAATGTCATCCTATCCTTTAATCTGATCCATAGTTGTTGGTGTGCCATTGAATCCAGTAAACATGATGTACTGCCAACACCAGGAATGTTTGATCTTGTGTAACATTTTTTTGTAGGCGTAATTTGTTTGCTTCTGGACAGCTTAACCATGAGTTGAGTCTTTATAACATTAGAATTCCTTATTAATGTCCGATTTTTAGCTTATATTCCTTTAACAACCATTATGTTTGTCATTTTAATTATAATTATATTGTTTTGAATAAAGTTTTCCCAGTTTTTATTTAAAGTGCCTGTGACATGCTTATCCTTCAGATACAAAAAGTCAAAGCAAACGATGTTCTATTTAATAAACTTGGCATACCACACATTATTTTACCCATTTGGACACATTACTGACCTAATKTCTTTTGAACTTAGCTTAGCAAAAGGGAAACAGGAAGTGACATCRAAGGGGAACTCCTTTATAAAYATAACTCACTGGTCTTWGTTYATTRAAACATTATGATTTGAACTCAGATTCTTTTTTTGTTTGTTTCTGTCTGATAGCCACTCAAAATAATCTAAAAYAWCAGATTCCTCTCCRCAGTCTGGGCTGTTGASCATTTTAGCTTAGCTCTGTTTTCATGCAGACATTCTTTGACATCACTTCCTGTTAATTCACATGCAAATATCTCAACAACTGTTCATCTCAGCAGCATGAAATTTATTTTGTAATATGTTTTCAGTGTTATCTTTCCAAAAGTGCATTTGTATTATTAAAAATTGTTGATGTCACAGGCACTTTAAAGATGCAATTTTTTCATTAGACATATAATCATAAAAAATATGGTTAATTTTTGCTGCAAGAATTTATGGGTCACAAAGCCTCCTATTTATAATCTATCACTGATACACTATCTAGGCACCTGCAACTTTAGATAAACTATAAATATAATATTAAACTGTGTGCTGCATCAGCAGTAGAACTTGTCCTCCTCTAATTTGCTGTAAAATAGGTCAGATCTGTCTTCCACCTCCTCTTAGAGAAATTGAACTTGAAATGTAAGAAAAATAAATAGGTGGKATGCATAATTTAATGTGTACATTATTAAAGAGCTATTTAAGACTAAATAAAATGTTCTTTAGGCTATATCAACAAATGGCCCAGTGACGGGTAATGAGGTTTAATCTAGAATTGAAATGAAAATAGATTTGGCCAAATAGACGTGAGGATGTAGACAAGAAAGACAAACAGAACAAATTATAAATATCCMATAAAATAGGCCTTTAAGTGGAGCTGCACACTTATGAGCATTCAAATGACAGAACAAGTGGGTTTGGTGTAATTTAAATTGTAATGTTCAACAATAATGTTTCAATTACATGCTTCCCCATCAAGCAGCCTTAATTTGAAGAATCCCAAGTTTGAGGTTTCAACTTTCTGAAGGAGACCTGTTTTTAGTGAGTCACACAACACAAGCACAATGGGGGATATTTTCTCCCATCAGTTTCATGATGAATTGTACCTGCAGCCCACACCTTTCGGAGCAGCATACCTCTTTATGTGCTAAACTAATTACTGTTTAATGCCATTTTTTCTAAACTCCAATGCCATGTACACAGAACCAAAATCCCTGCAGGTCTTCACACCTCAAGACAAGGAACAGGCGTCTTTGATCAATGGGTTTATATTTAGCTTCGTAAGCTTCAAAGCAACCTGTATTCATTTGCATCTTCATTATGAGCCTAAAATGGCCAATTATTCCATCAAAGCCGTGTTCAGAGGATTGACCCCACAGATCCCAAACAGTCATATGACAAATTAGCCAATTAAACATGTTTGATGTTTCTGCCCCCTGTGGTGCTGAAGAAGTTGACAGAATCATTTCATTAATGTCCACAAGTTTTTTATTTTTTAGTTGCATCCAGTTCAAGTTACTTAAGTTAATTAGTCCTGAGAAGTTTTATGAGTAATTATTGTACAAGGTGGTCATATGTTTTGTTGCGATTGTAATTTACTTTTTATTTAGTACACCATAAGAATATGGCAAACTTTTTGCAGCAACTTGTATTGTTGTGTTGTGGATGATTTCTAATATTAAAGTTCCAACTTCATTTTATATTTAGTCCAACCAAACTCATTGTAGCAAACAGTTTTGTTTTCAATAACAGACAGTAGCTGTGTTTCCATTACAAATTTTATTTATTTTTTTATTTATTTAGTTATTTTACCAGGAAAGTCCCATTGAGATCTCAGATCTCTTTTTCAAGGGCGGCCTGGGCCTGAAGGCAACTTATTGTACATGTTTTTTTTGGGGGGTGGGGGAAACCAGAGTACCCGGAGAAAACCCACGCAAGCACGAGGAGAACATACAAACTCCGCACAAAAAGACCTCAGGTCCAAACCAGGTATCGAACCCAGGACCTTCTCACTGTGGAGTGTCGGTGCTAACCACTGAGCCATCGTGCTGCCAAAAACTGTGCTCAAAACTTTGTTGATATTCTGTTAATGTCGAAAAAACACAGTTTTGCAATTGTGGTGTTCCCATCAAGTAAGAAATTCTATTAAAATCACGTGTGAACACGTTTGTTTTCGCGATAAGACAAAYATGGTGGCAACAGATGTAAACACTTACATGAGATATATTCATATTGCTACCACGGCACGCTCATCATCAGCCATCAGAGGAGACGTCGGCATCTTATTGAGGCTTTCGAGCGACAAGCTCCTTACATTTGGGAGCGGCTACGTATGCGGCATTTTTGGGAAACTGTAGTCGGACATTTTACTACTTCTACTTCCTGTTGTCTTCTTCAACATCTTTTTTGCCAGTAGAAACATCCGGTTGTTGATCACATGACTCCTGCGATGTGAAAAAAGTGTTTCCATTGCAGTTTTGCGAAGTATACCAATTACGATACGGCTGAAAAAAACACCATAATCCTAGCACAAAACCATTTTGTTGAAAAACATAAGTTTTTTTTTAAATTGGCGTGTTTCCATTAAGCAAATTTATTTTCACAATTCTAATTTGCGCATTTTTATGGTCAATGGAAATGCAGCTACTGTAAGTATGATGATTAATCCTTTATTTCAATTCAAATTCAAAAATACTGTATTGATCCCAGAGGGAAATTAGGTTTAAAGATTAGTTTAAAGATAGCTAAATATAATAGATGAAATATCTTTGGGTCATACAAGTTGAAGGCTATATCTTCAAAACTAATTAGCTATTAAATGCTTTCCTTGTGCCTAAATTTGCAAATGCTTGTCTTTYTTAATTTATTTATTTTTTGGTAACCATTTTTTTGTTTGTTTTTTTTTACATTAGACTGCATTTCCATTCGGTGCACAATGTTGATGGGGACTTTTTTTCCCCCCTCACAGGACTGTACGTTTGAATGAGTATCTTTCAAAAGCAGAGATGACTGAGTTCACTATCAAGATGACAGTTTACGCCATACATCAGAAAATAATCCTGACCAGCCTTCAGTGAGAAAAACGCACTTTCTTGACAAAGATAAAACACAATCCAGCTGACCTGGATCCATTTGCTCCTTCCTGCCGATGGTTTGTGCAACAAAGAGCGAGACAAAGATTAATGAACGTGTGTCACAGAAACGTTGCATACTTCTTGTACATGCGAAAAAAATAGATCCTGAATGCTCGCAGGCACTTTTGTTGAACTTTTTTTTTTATCATATCGTTTGGGTGTAACAAAGGCTGATTAATAWACGGCTTAAGTTGTTCTGGAATGTAAGCAGGCATTGTTAGATGCTGTAAAACTGAAAGATTTGTGCATTAATGGTGGCAGGTGATTGATTGACGATGGCTTTATTGTCATTGTACGGAGCRCAATGAAATTATATTTAAGAACGTAGGGGAGTGTTGTGACAAAACATACTTGTTTCCATTCGTCGGTGGGCCGGGATGTTTTATGATCCAATCGATGAGGGCAGCAGAGTTGGCCACGTGCGGGGCGGCTGATCTATAGGAGTTCAACTTGTTATGGTTCCAAGCTATGAGTTGAGTGGATAGATGGATGACAGCGCAGTCCTTTAACCTCATGCTGACCCCATGTTGAATGAGAGGCAGAGCTATGAAGGCTCTGTTATAATCATAGTGTCACTGCAGGTCACTTTAAATCCTCGCCGATTATTCTGACTTGAAGGTCTTTGTCTCAGGTAAAGAATGTGATGTTTTATATAAAACTAAATAGACGTCTGTAGGTCTTTTATAGCTCCTTGCTGCCTGGAGTTCATTCGAGCAGCACAAACGTGTTTTAGAGAAAGAGTTCATTAAGGAGTAAAACTCCTTGGTTGATGAAACAAGTTAACAAGCAAACATTTGCTGAGCACACAGACTCCTCCCTGGTAAAAAGTCATTTATTTGAAACATTTCAATGATGGTTTTAGTTAATTAGTACTCTTAAAATATGTATTTTTTTAACTCAAAGTTTGTTTACTTTGGTGTTCAGGGGTGATTTCTTAAATTTAACTACCTAAACTGTGTAATGAC
>NW_013952413.1:2651722-2653483 GCF_001266775.1 Austrofundulus limnaeus | reverse complement strand
AAGCTATCCATCGTCAGGCTTGTAGCTTGGGACTTTAAAAAAAAGCCCTTTGATTAAACCAAAAATAGTGATGTCTTATTTAAAATTAAATTTATGCAGATATTTTTGGCAAAACGTTTCTTTTTTTGCAGTTGGGAGGATGAACACAATCATTTAAAATGATATATTTTTTCTCCAGTTTTTACGTTTCCCCACTAGCTTGAGTCGGACGTTATTAAGTCTTTAAATCAYCATCATTTATGGCCTGTCTTCATGTCCAACAAATGTTTTCATATCTGTTATAAAAAACCTAAACATAAAAAACTCAATTTGTCTGCGTTCTACTAAATATAGACCTTCAGCAGCGTTGATTTAAAGTCTTGGTCCAGGTATGTTGAGCCCCTGGGTCACTGTCCTCCATCATGTCATCAACAAGRCTTGCCACTGATGGAGTAAGCTCCGTGTAATCAACTCTACCGGGATCAGATTTGATGGCAGAACAAACCTTTCGTATTCTCATTATGTTTTCCTCTTCAATCTCTGTCTATCCTGAGTCGCCGTCTGTTTCCTTCTCAGCCTGGACTTGTGATTGSAATACAATATGTAGTGGAAAAAAATAATTTGGGACTGTAAGATAGTAAACCTGGTTCTTCTGATACATTACTTAATCCTAGTCCACTTTAATTGAATAAAAACCTGTCACGACAGTCATGCTCCAATGCTTTTTTTTATACCACTCAGATATTTAGTGAAGTGATACAAAAAATGTTCAACAAAGGTGGATATGGGMTGCAGTAATGGTTATGTCAGGACTTCTGCTTTCATTCAAGGGAAGTGAGGAATTGGAGTAATACATTTTAAGATTAGGACACTGGGAAGAGCACTGGTCTTGATCAAAGATAAAGGAAAAAGAGGTGCAACATTATCCAAATTAGAAACACCAGGGACTCATGCTAAATGTGCAGTCTGTCTGTAATGGAGAGTTCCCAAAGTGAGGTGATGTGAAATTTCCAAACTAACCARACATGGGTAACTATATGCTTAGGTAGCTTTTTTTTTACTTGAGTAACATTATGAAGTATCGCTACTCTTGAGTWAAWTTTCTGAAGAACCGAGTGCCAACTGTGTGCCRTCCACACAGCCCTCAYACACCTGGAGGGAAAGGACACCTACGTRAGARTGCTGTTTATCGACTWTAGCTCAGCATTCAACAGTTATYCCAACCAAACTGGCAGGAAAGCTCCTCACCCTCGGACTGAAACCARCTCTCTGCMMTTGGGTGCTGAACTTCCTGACAGACCGACCCCAGTCAGTCAAGATCGGCAACCACACATCCTGCACAAGAACTGTTAGCGCTGGGACACCCCAGGGCTGTGTGCTGAGCCCCCTGCTATACACACTCTACACATCCGACTGTGTGGTCTCACACAACAACAACAGTATCATCAAGTTTGCCGATGACACTACAGTCATCGGACTGATCACTGGTGGAGATGAGACAGTGTACAGGAAGGAGGTGGCTGAGCTGGTAGAATGGTGTGATTGCAGCAACCTTTCCTTAAACAAAGACGATAATTTCTTGGACTGTCAGTAAATAGAGGCACTGCAAAGTAAGAATTTCATTGCACAGTGTAACTGCTCGTATGCTGGGCATATGACAATAAAACTCTTGAATCGTGAGTGAAGAATAAACATGTTTGAACCAGAAATGCACCAGAGACACACACCTACATTTTATATTAAAGTGAAGTATTTGTTTCTAGATGTGCAACTATACAGAAA
>NW_013952413.1:2647978-2651436 GCF_001266775.1 Austrofundulus limnaeus | reverse complement strand
AGATACATGTATTGTTAGTTTCATAACAAAAAAAATTAGAAAAGTATTTCTTTTGATGGAATTTGTTTTCTAATAATGCTACTTATTTGTATTAATTTTCTTTAGTCTTTAAAAACACCAGAATTTGCACCAGACTTTTTATTTTTTGTCAGTCTCACGACACCATTTTGAAATATTAGATCAGATGTTATGATCAGTTACTCTGTACTCAAGTTACTTTACTTTTACTTGAGTAATTTCTTGGGCAGGTGTTTTTTTCTTTTACTTGAGTAAAAATAAATAAAAGTGCTACTTGAGCATAATTACAACTTTTGGGTACTCCATCTCTGTATGCAACCAACTACTTAGAATTTTATAAAATAAATTATAGTTTTGCACTAATTTGATAGTTAGATTTTGGTCTCAATAAAAAAATCCAACCATATATGAAATAATTTGTTTCCTCAGATATAAATTTGTTTCAGTTTTTCTTTTATTTAAAAGCACAGCACAAATTTTAGACAAGTGGCTCCTCAAGCCACATTTACMTGAAGCTATAAGCATTATTAAGAAGCCCTGCTCTTTGTTCTGACCTGGCTTGTTACCAAAGGGCCAATTTATTTTAATTTGTCACCTCTGCCAAGGGTGTGGTGTGATTGGTACAGTTTTCAGTTATTTTTTTATTATTTTCCTGATTTATTTGCAAGATCACTCAAAAACAGTAAAGGACAAATTTACATAAAACTGTTTTGGAGAGGTGCAGCATAACAGAGCAGCTGTGGGGATATTTTGATCTGTATCCTGGGAGTTTTTCAAAGTAAAATTCCACCTGTATAGTCCATAAGATCTATAATGTTGAGTCTGAGTCTGCATGAGATTTTGACGGAGTTCTTTTTTAAAAAAATGTATTTTAAGATTCATTTCTCTGTATGACTTTATTCTACGTGCAGGAGTGTTATTGGCCTCCTGTTTGTGCTCGGGGGGTTTGTTGTCTCAGATTGATATAATCCTCAGGAGAGCAGCAGTGAGAGGTTGTAGCTCCACTGCCCAGATCTCCATTTCAGATTTAGTCAGGCTTTGCAGCAGTGACACCTCTAGTTGCTTTTAAAGATTACAATCAGTGACCTCTGATTTGGGTAACCCAGTTATCATGCTGCGCTTTCTTGATGTTTGGTGATTTGTGGCAGTAGCCAGTACCCTGGAGACCGAGATGGAAGAGCTGGAGGGGCTTTGGGGGGGGGGCAGACACAGTCGGGCAGAGACAGGGCAACTTCTGCAGAGTTGATTTCAGTTTTTCTGCTGAGCTAACATTTTCACTATATAAATAAAACAGTGGTGCTTTTTAAAAAAGGCAGGTTGAGGCAGCGGTGGCGGGGGTTTCTCTCTGTTGTGGTCTTAGCAGACAGGGCTGGAAAGGTGTTTACAGATACATAAAAATATGTGGTCTGAGGATTAACGTGTAACTCAGAGATGTGACACGACGTTTGGTTTTTAATCGATTTCCGCCCGGGTCTTGTGCATTTTCCTTCCCTGTAAAGTAAGTGCCAACATATTTTATGGGAACTGCTTGTAGAACAGTTGATTCTTTGTCATTTGATGCAGTCCACTGTATTCTTGGCACACAATGATTCTTTTCTCAGGTGTTGTGAAAGCAGGGGCTGTCATCTCTCTAATATTCTACATCACAGACGTTCAGGATAGAAGAACATTTCTTTTAGTCTTTAAGCTCCATCAAAACGCTTCAGTAACTCCCTTTGAATTGGGTGTTATTGTTTCTGGTAGAGTGCCATTGTATTCTATTTTTAATGCTGGGTTTTTATTGTTCCTCCATTGAATTTCACTTTTACAACAACTTTATTTCAATATTAACTTTAGGCACTGATGTAATGGCCTTGCCTTTGATTAACTAAATATGATCATATGACCCCCACACGTGAAGCGGGGGTCATAATGTTTTATTTTTTCTGTGATTTTTAGTCAACSATATCACAGAAACAGCTGCACCGATCAACATGAAATTTAGCAGGACCATAGATGTGTCCGATCTACACTGAGCCARSCAAYGGTTTTATGATAGACCCCATATTAAARGAGGGGGCTCCATCTAAAAAGGGGGTGTGTGGACATACAAAAATGCTTATGATTCAAAAACTATAACAYAGGAGCTTCAGATTTTTTTTTAGAGATGCATGATATATGGGCATTAATATTGGTATTGGCCAATATTGGTCATTTTTTAGAATATCGGTATCGGTCCAATATGTAAAACTGAGACAATATTAACGTCCAATGTTGACTGTCCACCTTTTAGCTTTGTGTTTCTGTTTCAGAAGGGGTGATGGTTGGTTGAGTGACATATGTTTGATCATGATAGTGATATTGATGCTGCACAGCCAGGAATAACTGAAGTAGAGCCATGTCAGAGGTTTTGATTGATTGATTGATTGATGATTGATTGATTGATTGATTGATTGATTGATTGATTGATTGATTGATTGATTGATGCATTTATTGTCATWGTACRGAGCACAATGAAATTACATTTAAGAACACCCATTCAAGAAGACACACACATGACAAAAACATGGGGGAAACAGGTTGTTTTTTTACGCCATCAAAAGAAGACCCAAGTGTATTTTTTTTCCGCTCTCGGAGGAGTAAGACGCTTTTTCCTTCACCCCTGCCCTTCCTTATCTTTCTCCGCTTTGCTGCTTGGAGCCTTCTCTACATTTTTCATCCGAAACTAGAAATTATGGATATTTTTATTTTTATGGATTTGGTTAGCTGATCTCTTAAATTTTTTGGAACAAAGTTTTTTCTTCTTTCATGGGAGGACATGTCAAAGGTGGGACCTCTATTCTTCTCTGTTCTGGATATATATTTGGATTCCGATCCCTGGATTCTACAGATTGGCTTGGTGGTCTCCCGGTGTTCTACAAAACAGCGTCGGTGGCTTTTCATTTTCTGGCTGACTGACCAATTTGATGGATGGCCGTATACTWCCAGCACTCGGATATTGGCCTTGAGCGAGCTGGACTCGGTCTGCAAGCAGWTCTATTGAGGGTCGCGGGCCGGCTGTGGTCCCTGGACTTAGCTGGCCAGATGGAATTCATCTTGAAGAAAGCTGATAGATCAGCTMGGCGGAATTTGTCCACACCATTTTGCCTGATTGGATTCGCCACCTTGAGATGTACCAGCAGACATTGAAGCAGATGGAAAATTGTTATCGTCTGCCTGACTCTTTCTGTTCCCAAAACAACTGATTACAGAATCTGGCTCTCCCTGACAACGACCTTGAGCTGTTGACTAAATTCTTCCTGGCTGGATCACGTCAATAAGGCTCTGCCCCACACCTCCCCCCCTCCTCTCTCACCCGTCTAATCTGGTTCCTGAGCAGGCTGAGGGCCACACAGAATGAACAGTTAGGAAAAATGTATGCTGGCTAGCAAGCCTCACACGGCCAGCACCATAAATAATGT
>NW_013952413.1:2639435-2641798 GCF_001266775.1 Austrofundulus limnaeus | reverse complement strand
ATGATTTTCTGCTGCTTTTCATTGTAGAAAAACATTTCTCTCTAAATCTCTCTATAATGTCCCCAAATGAATTCCATTTATAGATAATAGTTTTGTTTTCTGTTCGGATGCATAGCAATGTGTTTTCAGTGAAAATCTAGAATAATTTCAGGTGTAGTGATTCGATACACCTTGGAGACGTTACAGAATCACAGAAGAATAAGATGAAAGTGAAAACGATGTCATCTGTGAGAGCCCATCGACTTTGTTGATAAAGTATATGATGGTTGAGCCTCTTAAACCCCAGTGATTGTTAGTGTTGGGGCTGCAGCAAGCAGCTCATTTTAATGCTCGCTGATTGCTTAAGTTGTTCCACTGAGGGGACGCTGGAAGAGTTTTCTACAACAAAAAGAAAAAAAAACTGAAATCCCACATAACTACTGATGATGTGTCATTATTTCCTGGGACTGCTCGGCTCCAGCCCAGCTAGGTTTCAGCCCTCAGTGAGCCTCCAGTTGTGCTGAGTCGAGACGTCATTAACATCCTCACTGAATCGCTCCTGCTTGATCATCCTGAACAAAGTTCATTTGTTTCGCACACGACTCCCAGTAGCCAATATTATTCAGAGCTGCTGATCACAATGGGAAATGTGACAGAGATGTCACTCTTTTCCTGAGAATTGAAAATCGTATCAGTGTTTTTTTTTTCTTGTCGGCTGGTACATCAACTAATTTAACTTTTACTACGGGAGATCCACTTCCAGAGGAAACAAAGAGAAGTTGATTTGACACGTGTAAACTTCAGGTTCTAGTCATTATTTTCTGTTTGGCTGCAGCTCCTCTCTGCTGCTGAAGCTTTTATGTATTTGACTTGTTTGATAAAGATCCTTTGATGGCAGATTGTACACATGATCCTGCTTTCTGTTGCTGTCAGGGTTTTCTCCTGACACCAATGTGATGGYTTTGTTCATCGGCGGTGTTGATCAGGCGGCACTGTTTTTAGTCTGAGGCAGTGAAAGTCTGTGTGAGTGTAGGTGTTTATGCTCTCTTGAGAAAATACTTTTTTWAAATTTTCAATTGTTATGATGTAACCAGTCACAGACATCCTCAGGTTAGAGCTTCATCTTAAATAAACAGATCATTTTTTTGTGGTTGGTCTGGATAGAATATATGCGACCCAACACACTGAAACAAAGCTGAAGTCTCAAAGTGGAGAAATGCAGCATTTTCAACTAAAGAAATATCATTTCCTGCAGAAAACATCTGTAAAAAGCATAAATAGCACAAATTAGCAGAAAAAGCACAAGTGGAAGAATACCAGAAAGAAGCAGATCTCAACAGAAATAGCGCAAAAATGCTAAAATTAGCATAAAATAAGCTAAACGTAGCAGCCACAAGTTGAAACACACAGATAGTTAAAGTTTTGTAACAATAAAAATTGATATTAGTGAGGAAAAAATCATAAAAGTATAAAAAGGGAAAATTTGTAGAAAATAGCTACAACAGCTGAAATTTTCAGCAAAACAGCTAAAATGTTGCTGAGAATTCTTTAATTAGGATAAGGAAGCATGAGGAGCACAAGTTTGCTGACTTGGCAAAAATAAGTTGTAATAGCTACAAAAAATGTGTATTTTGCTAAAATCAACTAACTTTAGCTAATAACAGCTGAAGTTTAGCTAAAATTGCAGCAAATAGCTGTATATAGTAAGTAGCATAAATAGCACAAATTAGCAGAAAAAGCACAAGTAGAAGAATACCAGAAAGAAGCAGATCTCAACTAAAATTGCATAAAAAATGCTAAAATTAGCATAAAATAAGCTAAACGTAGCAGCCACAAGTTGTAACACAGATAGTTAAAGTTTTGTAAAAATGATATTAGTGGGGAAAAAAGTATAAAAGTATAAAAAGTGAAAATTTGTAGTAAAATAGCTACAACAGCTGAAATTTTGCTTCATCCTTTTTTTTCTCTTTTTAATTCCCAACAGGTGATGACTGCAGATTAAATGAATACCGTCGGCTGAAAACCAAGATTTTGGATTTGCATGACAAGCGATACATGGGCGCCACCTTCCATGGCACTCACAGGGACAGCATGGCTGCTAAGAAGCAACTGGTGGATTCAATGTTCAAACGCTTCGACGCAGATAACAGTGGACAAATCGATGCCAGCGAGCTCTCACAGGTGAGTAAAAGGCAATGATAATGATGAACTCTGATTTATGGTAACGTTCGTTTTATTTCTATTTGTTTTAAAACAGCAAAGTTTAGACTCACGAGTGTAGGTCCTCATCTTAATGAAGCTGGTAGATGTTCAGGGGTCACATTTATAAAACTGGCGTATGCACAATTTGAGCCCAGAAACTTGTGTACGCCACTTTTTACGCC
>NW_013952413.1:2632697-2635177 GCF_001266775.1 Austrofundulus limnaeus | reverse complement strand
TCTTTTAATGTTTTTTTTAACAACTTTTCAAACTTTTATTATTCTTTTCCCCTTTTTTTCTAGGCTGAATTTTATCACTCCACCATCATGACAAAAAGGTCTTAGCAGATATTGCTSCAACGCATCTTTTTAGCTTCCCTATCCTTTTTTTTATGTTCCAAACACAAGAGAGTTTTTGGTAAATCTCACACAGAAACCGCCTCATAAGAAAAGGACATTTGTAGCTCAGTCAGAAATGATCAGCAGATTGAAGAGGCTGTCAGGGTTGTTCAGTTGAATACAATACCGAATGTGCTTTTAATTTATTTATTTTTTAATTTTGAAGTTTAAAAGTACTGAAAACAGCTTTCTTTCTTTATATATTTTTTCAACCACAGCTCAAAATGACAGCATAATGATTACATGATAAATAACAGAGTGAAACAGTTTCATCGACTTGTTGGTTGTCAGCMTTTTAATTTAGAATCCAGAATGCAGTTTTGGATCAGAGTGACACAGTTTTGTGTTGGAGGACTAACTGTTCCCTGAGGGAAAAATTACAGAACAATTTTACATTTCTAGTAATAAACACTACGCTAATCATGTTAGATTTTCTATGATGTTTTTAATGTTGGTATCTTTGCTAATGATTGGTCATAATTCTGTGATTAATAGAATTTTTTTCACATTGTTTTTTTGCATTCTTTATTAGTTATCAAAATCTTTAAATCAGTATTTATTAATCTAAGYTAAGTCATGAGTCATTCCAGTTTCAGGATAATTAAAATGTGTAAATTGGTTTATAATCTATTGCATCACGTAAATCTTAAATGAATTTTCAGTTGTCTAAATTATCCCACCTCTATAAAAAAGGGGGTAAGTCTGTCTAAATATTGAATATTACTTAAACTTGTATTTAATTTTGCCTGATGTCACAACTAAGTTTTCAACTTTTTAAGTAAACATCACCCTAACCATTCCTTTAAGATGGTGTGTATGTATATTCTTATTTTCTATTCTTTAGTTCTGCATTTTTGACAAAACGTGTTATAAAAAAAAGCCAATAGATTGAGAAAAAATACAGCGGGTAAAATAAGTATTGAACACGTCAACATTTTTCTCAGTAAATATATTACTAGAGGTGCTAATGACATGAAATTTTCACCAGATGTCAGTAACAACCCAAATGATCCATACATACAAAGAAATCAAACCATAAATGTCCAGAAATGAAGTTATTTGTAATAATGTGGAATGGCACAGGGAAAAAGTATTGAACACATGAAGAAAGGGAGGTGTAAAAAGGCATGGAAAGCCAAGACACCAGCTGAACTCTCTCAGTATTTATATATATATATATATATATATATATATATATATATATATATATATGGCAATGTTATTGGTAAAAAAAATCAAATACAAATGTGAAATTAGATAAATTAGATAAATGTAGCTGATAATAACCTGCAGCAGTGAACTTATCACAGCTGCTAATTGTAAGAGAAAGGTTCTGTCTGATTAATCAGCCAATGTTTCATTGGCTTTGTAAATTAAAGTTCGATTTGAAACAGGCAGGGGCTGCAATCTTAATAAACATTACATCTAGTTATCACATCRGTGATGTGCCACAGACAATTTGGTGTACACGGTGTGCTAAAAGCTTCTGAATGTGTACAGTCTTTTTTTTCACCGTTTCAGTAATCCTTCCCTACAGAAAAGGTAGATAAGAAATCTGAGGAACTACAGGAGTCAAACTTTATTTTTGACACAGCTTCACTACAGAACTGCTGCTTTAAAGCATCCAGCTGCAGCACAAAGCTTGAGGTCAGCTTTAACAGGAAAACAAAGTACTGAAGTGACAAGTAATTTTTGACTTTCAGTACTTTTTGAATGATTTTTATTTCCTAATGTTGAAAAAGTTTCAAAGTTTACACAATTTTATTTACTTGAATTTAAGAAAGTGACAGATCTGTGCAGTCGTGTTGCAGATTTTAGGACAGGGATACTCCACTGGTGGCCTGTGAGTGACTAAAGTTCGGCCCGCCAGTTGGTTCATTCATCTCTTAAGCCCAAACTCCCAGTTTTCTACTTGTATTACTGTAAGTTCTTTTAGTTAAACATAGACATGGTAAAAAKCATTTTAATGAACATGTAAGACAGTTAAATTTACAAGCCGTTGAAAATAAAACTATGAAAGTGAAAATAAAATTGGTTTAAAAATTTGCCAATTCAGAGATGTTAAAATAGCATTTGTGGTAAGTAAAAGACATAATGTGTTATTTTTGTTTTTATTGTTTTATTYCCTCCGCCGATGGTGATGTAATTTTTTCAGTCGTGTCTGTCTGTCGTTCTGTCTGTGGACAACTTTACTCAAAAAATTGTGGATGGATTGTTATGACATTTTTACCACATGTGGATACTGGCCAAGGGACACACCTTTAAATTTTGGTGATGTTCCAGATCACGATGCGGATACAGGAATTTTTTTTTCTTTTAAC
>NW_013952413.1:2628885-2631495 GCF_001266775.1 Austrofundulus limnaeus | reverse complement strand
GGTTTGCACTCTCTTTGTGCTTCAAGTTATCACTACTTTTATTACATAGGGTTATTTATGTTGTATTCATGATTAAATGAAGCAAAATAAACAATTTCAAAGGTAAAAAATCATTATAATACTTGGTTTGTTTACATAATAACTTTAATTGCTGGATGTTCGGCCCCTCAGCCTGCAGTAACTGTGGCCCCTGGAGCAGTTTACTTGAATAGTTATGTTTTAGGATCTTCTGTCTTGCATGAACAACCAAAGTTTAGAACAAGTCATGTTCAAAGGGAAGACGTGATAAATAAAGCTGTCTGTTCTGATCATGGTTCTGACAGCTGATGTTGTTTGATGGATGTTGGACTGAAAAGGCCACACATGAGGTGTTGAACAGGATCATGTTTCAGCCGAGCAATGCTAAAAAAAAGAAGTTTTAAACCTTTTCACCATTGTGATGAAACTTCAAGGAGTTTCTCACTGACTCCTAAACAGTTCAAAAGAACCGGAGACATGGTGTTTGGACCTTTTAAAGCAGACCGTAAAAAAATAAATAAAATAAAATAAAGTTTGTTGAACTGTATGCAAGCACAACCGTGAGAGCCTGGCATTTTACTGATATTTTAAAAAATTGCCAAATGAAAGGAGAAAAAAATGCTTTAAAGAAACTCGAGAAACTCCAGAGTAAAAACTATCTAAATTTGTTTTAGAAGCTTTTTAACTACAATCATGTATGATATAAAAAAGATTTTCAAAGTGGATTTTTCAAATCATTATGGTTTGTAAAAGGAAAGCTTATTTTTAGAGCAGTTTCAACATTAAATGTAGGAGCCCATATTTGTCAGTGTTGCCAATTAGCTTCTCAACAGACTGTTAGTTTTAAATTCAGTCTGTTTGTACTGTATTCTTACGATTGTGTTTATGTTTTGTTGTTGTGCCATTAGTTGGAATAATTCATCATAAAAACACAGTAGCTGTATGTAGAAGCTGCGTTTGTACTACAAAGTAAAAAAAAAATCTAAAAGAAAGTAGTGTTCAGTTGTTTTAATAAACTGAAACACAGTTCCAGCCTACAATGTTTGCATCAGAAAACTTCCTGCTGAAAAGGATGGTTCTGTGCTAGAATGTGTTTAAAGCTTCTGTGTTAGGAGTGACAGGATTAAAAAATTATTATGTATTTTTAAACTCTCAACTGCAGGTTTTAAATCCCACATCCTGTTTGAGGTTAGATTTAAAAGCTAGTAATTTTAGTTACATGTAGCACATTTCTACGGAGCCATTCCAGAGACACTGGATAAACATTTTTTATCTTGTCATGTGACCATGAGATTCCACTTCCAATTCAGTCTCCATGCAGAGGTTGTTGATTGTTTACATGAACGAGTTTGAATTCATTTTATTTTATTTTAATATAGGAATGAGGGACATAATCCAGCCACTTACATCAAGCATGAATTCTTAGCATTATACAGTATGTCAAAGCTGTAAGACAAAGGTAATGACTGGAGTTACTTTTGTCCAAAAAAACGTTATTTTCCTATTCTTTTCAAGCTGAACACTACGTCTTTTAAATATGTCACTGAATGAGTACCGTATATTTTCAAATCAGACTTTGGATTTGAATTTTTTTTTTCAGTGTCGTAATATAAATCGAAAATGTGCTTTTTTTTTTCATTTATTTAGATATAGTGTCAAATAATTCTTGTCAGTAGAGTTTAGTTTTCACTGATTCCAGTACAAACACTTCATGAAATACTGTACCCTCTTGTTGAAGGTCATCAAGCATGAAGGTTTTTCCAAGGATATCTCAGACTGCACGCTGTTCGACCTGCTGAAGTACAACGACGTSAACGACGACGAGCATCTGACAAAGGAAGAGTTTTACACAGCCTTTGGTGAGTAAAGAGGTTTCAATTCTTCCAAAGAGAGGGGAAATAATAGTAAAATAAATTAAGTATTTCCATCGCAGAATGCTTTATTTAAGTCTAAAATTACAGATCAGATTTGACACATTTCTCTCTCTGTGTCTTAGCTAATGCTCCCTAACGGTTCTTGTTGTGTTCTAATACACGTCATCATCGCTGGCATCGTCCTGTCCATGAAATATTGCGTCAAAATTGTCCCAATCATTCATATCATTCCTACTGGTCAAAGATAATCTGGACTGAAAGCACTGCAACAGAAATTACAAGAATCGTGACATAATTACCGTATTTATTCAAGTATAATACAAAAAATTTAATCCATAAAATCATCCATAAAGTTGGGGGGTAGTATTATACTCGGATAAATATTTTTACTTATGTATTTTAACTGAAATACCGGCTTCATTCACAAAATGCCTGAGTCCAGAAATGAGACTGCGTCGTAAAAAGCAGTTGAAACGAGCTCACCTCTGACACTCCTCAGTGCTTCAGAGCGAGATAAAAACAGATCCAGGCAGGCGACATGATGTGGAAAAAAAAGGGGGGAAAGTAGTCCTGCACCTTAGTAATGATAATGAACTAATGACATTAGTGTGTGACTGAGCCGCTCCTCGAACAACAACAAACACTTGTTAGTCTGTAATGGCTGCCGTCTACCAGTGTTCTGAAAAAGTTTGTCCATCCATCCATCCATCCATCCATC
>NW_013952413.1:2627024-2628588 GCF_001266775.1 Austrofundulus limnaeus | reverse complement strand
AGGCTGAAAAATCTTGAAGTCTGTATGAAATTGGAGGTAGTTTGAGGATTAAATTTTTTATGCTTTTTAAGCTCAAAAAAGGCGGGTCGTTTTATACATGAGATCGTATTATACACGTATAAATACGGTAAATTTCATTCGTTTAAAAATGAATAAAACTCATCTTTGTCATCATAGTGCGTTTAGTTATTTATTTTATTTATTTTTATAATTTAACAAGTTTGAACTTGAGAAAGAAAGTGTTTTCTGTGGAGTATAACTTCTTAACACGGCCAGTTAAAAGTTATGCAACTTGCAAACTTGGAACGGTGTCTGATATATTGCCAAGTTTTACTGTCTGAGACCTCCTGGTTGTTGCCAAATGTGTGTTGTTAGTCTCCATATGTTTGATCTGTTGACAGAGATGGATGAAGGAGTTCAAAGTGGAATTATTCCAAAGAAAACAGGTCACAACTGCTGAGAAACAGTAGCTCAGGCTGAATCCCCCATCATTAGACAACATAATGATGACAGGTGCTCTGCCGTATCGGAGTCACACAAACACGTGTGCCACTTTCTCCTTTTGTCTCCTCCCTGTGCTCTTGTTGATGCCTCCTCCCTGTCTGACATTTTCAGTCAACTCAATATCCTCTGACAGAATTTCTTCTGACATTTGGCTGGTTTGACACATTTAGTGGCAGAAAAGAATTTATAATCAACCTTCATCCCATCAGCCCTTTGTATTTGAATCACTTCACGGATGGGGGGAAAAAAAGTCGCAAGAGGAAATGGCATTGTGCGAGTCTTGTCTACTGTTCCCACATCAGATGATTGTGTGTGAGAGAGAGAGAGAAAAAGGGAAAGAGAGGGGGAGAGAAACCCCTTCTGGCAAGTCATGAAAAGAAACGGAACCCCAGTCAATCTGGAGAGAGCTGAGATTTCTTGAAGAGRCGAGTTGCTTTAACTCCAGCTACAGATTTTTTCTCCCAGTTATCAGATATTTTTAAGCTCTCTCTGCTTTACAGCTCAGAAGGAAATGTGATATTCAACGGGAGTAAATAACCCCCCCTCTGCTGCAGTTTCTTTAAATCTGCCTGCTCTCCTTTTCTTGCTCGTTAGATGCCTCTTGATGTTTCACAAACACTGGAGGTAATTCTCCAAATCTATGAATTACCTGCAAAAATGCTAGTGTGGATGCCATCTGCTGAAAACTTTAGCTGAAAGCTGCTGAAACCGAGCTGAAAATGTTTATTAGGAAAACAGTTCAAGCGAGTTCAATTTGAAAAGCTGAAAGCAGCATAAAAACGTTTAACTTAGCAGAATAATAGCTAAAAAGAGCAGCTGAAAAAAAAAACAGAAAAGCTAAAGTTACCATAAAAACAAGCTAAGGGTAGCAGACAAGTTGAAAATAGCACCCAGATAATTAAATTAAATTAAACCATGTACCCTAACCAGAAACCCTGGATGAACCGAGATGTTCGTCTCCTGCTGAAGGCCCGCAACATCGCCTTCAGGTCAGGGGATGCACAGACCTACAGTGCAGCCAGGGCTGAGCTGAAGAGGGGAATCAAGAAGGCCAAACACC
>NW_013952413.1:2623045-2624929 GCF_001266775.1 Austrofundulus limnaeus | reverse complement strand
TGTACTTGTGACAGTGCAATGACAATAAAGTTGAATTCTATTCTATTCTATTCTATTCTATTCTATTCTATTCTATTCTATTCTATTCTATTCTAAAAGGGTATAAAAATGTGTAATTATCAGGAAAAAATGCATAAAAGTACAAAAAAGACAATTTATTGTAAAATAGCTAAGGCATTCAATTAGTAAAACAGCAAAAATGTAGCTGAAAATTCTTAAATTAGCATAAGGAGCACAAGTTTGCTGAACTAAGCAGACAGAAGTTAAAATAGCCACCAAAATATGTGTTTAGCTTCAAAATGCTAACTTTAGCTAAAACTTCAGCAAATAGCTGAATATAGCGGAAAGCAACTGTAAGAAGCATAAACAGCTGAAACAGGAACAAAGAGGCAAAAAAAAGCTGAAATTAGCAGCAGAATTACAAAGGAACACAAGCTGAAATAGCATAAAAAGCTAAAATTAGCAAAAAAAAAAAGAAGCTAAAATTAGCACAGGAAAGTTACAAAGAGCAGAACCAGAACAAAAAGTGTTTCTGTAAAGATTTAGAAACATTTTGAAGGTTTTTAAGAAAGTTGAAAACAGCTCCATTTATTTTCAGTGGGGAAAATGTGTCCGTAAAAGTGAAACAGCTAAAAAAAAAAAAAGGTGTAAATAGCTTAAATACTAAAAGTCATAGTGAGACTGTGAAGGAGCTGAACATTTTAAGATATGAATTGTTAAAATAGCACAAAAATTGCGGAACGTGATGTGGTCCAAAAAACAGAAGGAAAAAAATTTCTCAGTTGTGTGAATGCTGTGAAGCGTTCACACAACTCTGTTGGAATCTGTTTCCAGTAAATGCTCAGATTCATATTTGTTGAAATCAAAAGGTTTTACTCATCCTGACTTTTTGTCAACAGCTCAGCTTGGCGCGGGCATTTAAGGGCACTACTGGAACTCTCGAAGCCGTTTCACATTTATCACCTCAGTGCTGTATTTAAATGAGGTCTTAACATGCAGGTCATTGTCACTTTAAATTTGCATTTTCTCCAGATTTTTCACACTTAAACCTGCTAAAGATCAGTAAATACGAGATTTTATTTTCTCCTGCAGAAGCTC
This sequence comes from Austrofundulus limnaeus, assembly GCF_001266775.1. Lineage (NCBI taxonomy): Eukaryota > Metazoa > Chordata > Actinopteri > Cyprinodontiformes > Rivulidae > Austrofundulus > Austrofundulus limnaeus. Next base: position 2,623,831 of record NW_013952413.1, on the reverse strand, counting down.
TGACTTTGGGTAACCTTGTGACAACTTTTCAGGGCTAAATCTAACAATGGAGACTTTTCTTGTACAAGAATATGAGACTACCAGGGTTATTAAACTAACAAAATAACAAAAACTGAAAATGAAAAAACATAAAAAAATACAGTTTGAAAAAATAAAGCTGAAATTAAATCCTTCATTTTGGTGTTTGTCAATTTATTTTAGACCGTGAGGACTGATTAAACATTTTTTTTTTCAAATTGAGCAGTTTTATTAGCTGCAACCACCTTACAGCATCTCTTGGTCTGTAATCTGCTGCTGCTCAGCGCSTGCCAAGTGACGACTACAAAATTTGTGAGAAAGTCCAATTTAGGATTTCTTTGAATAAGATTGCAAGAAAAAAAATGTCTTGTCAAACTCGCACAAGATGGCTGACTGTGAGCACATTGAAGAGCTAGCTTCTCTAAGTAGCTCGCATGAAAATCAAGCAACAGCCCGGCCAGATAGCATCGGGATGGAGATGACTATCATCACCTTCCACCTACCACCACCACCAAAACTGAGTTATGTGATTATTTTAATAATATACAGCTTTCACCGGCAACCAAAAAGCTGCTGGTTGGTTAACTCACAGGAACATCACATGCTGGAGGATACATTGGCAGATATCTTAAAGAGATCCATGATTAGTTGTAACATTAGACTTTATTTGATAAACATATATTTTAACTGTAAAATAAAGACTGTAAAAATACTGTAGGCTGTTTAGTTTTGTACATTTTAAAAACTATATTTTAATACGGGCAGAGC
>NW_013952413.1:2619773-2622184 GCF_001266775.1 Austrofundulus limnaeus | reverse complement strand
AATTAAAACTAACTAAATTAAAAGAAAAAGTCAACAAAATAAAACTAAACTATAATAAAAAAAATCCTAAACTATTATAACCTTGGAGACAACAGAAAATTAGCTTATTTTCTCACAATTGTTACAATTTTGAGTCACCAACTAGTATCCGACAGACACAGCTCAGTGAGATACAACTTTAAAACAATAAAAAATTAAAGTAGGCTACAGAAACCATTAAAAATATTTATGTCGCTGCAAACACGAGATTCCTCTGTCAATGTGACATCGCTCCTCTTCTAGGTGCACGTTGTCGCAATCTGTGCAAGAAGTTCTGACGGAACTGGAGCTTTTGTAATGTTGCCTTTGTGCACAGGGTCTCACACAATAACCTTCTGAGACCTGTAATCATCTAACATCACTATATTCACAGCAGGAAATAAAAACCAATTGGAAAAGCAGTATGTTTTACGATGTTATTGGGCTGATTAAAAAACACAAGTCAATCAGATTTACGGAGCATGGCTAATCTTTTTTTATTACTGCTGCTGCTCGTCTGTACACAGGTATAAAACAGCTATATATTGTAACACATGGTTAGAACAGGAGCCTTTCTTTTTCCTTTTTTTATCTGAGTGGGTGGCTTCACAGCTGCTGATGTAGCACAATAATTAGTACGTTCAATAAAAAATTGACTCCTTCCACTGAGGATATGTGTTAATTGTGTGTTCTGTCCATTGTAGATGCAGTCTCCGTCCCTATAGACATTGATTATTTTAAACAAAAATACATGGTACAAGTATTTTTATTTTAATACCGTCATAATTTCCAAGTGGCAGCCGCAAAATTCTATGCAAACGCCTTAAATGCTGCCATAAACTGTGAAACATAAAGCAAATCTGTTTATTCAGCGTGCCCAAGATTATGTGTCCGCCTGGAAACAAACGGCAATAAAAGCAGAACGAGTAGCCATGAAAGAGGCACCTGTCTGTCTGCTGTGCCACTAAAGACCCTCGCACACCTTTTCCCAAGAAAACAAAAACAAACAAAAAAAAAACATTGAAACGCATGGAGAGAAGGCTTTATTCATTCCTTTTTTGCTACGTCATGAGGGGGTTGGGAATCAATTTGCTCCAGCTAGCTGTGAGAAACTGTCWGACGAGAAGTGATGTCTTTTAATTAGACGATGTTACAGATATGAACGATGTCTYCCACGCCGCTGATGGTGAGCACCGTGTCATCGTCCAGTAATTCGCTGAATGATGGTTTGGTGCGTTGTGGGTAAACAGAAGAGGKGATGTCATTCTCCAACCCAAAGTTAATGACAGAACTCACTCAGATGCGGTCGTTAAAATCAACTATATCTTGTACTGATACAAAGAAAAGAAGCGTCAGCTATAAATAAGCATATTTTTAATCTACATTATCCAATCATTTATCTGTAATGTATCAGATCGACTGCGACAGAGTGAAGATTTGATCCAGTCTGCTGGCTTCCATAGATAACTTTTAGTAGTTGGCATTTTATAATGTATGAACAAAGTTTGTGCTGTGTCCTGAAGTGACTTGTTTGTGAATTTGTACTATATAAGTAAACTAAATGATGAGGCCACAACAAAGAATTTTATAAAAAAAAACATGATTTTTGAATTATAATTCTTTATGTTGAGCAARAAAGTGTCAACATAACCACTTTGTAAGTACATCTGTCTTCTTGCTGCGTTTGACAAATATATCAGGAGTGTTATTCTTTTATTCATATGTTTCAGTCGTCTGCTTCCAATCTGCATTAATGCTGCATCCAGCGTTTTCTTTAGTACCGCGGCCTACCTATACTTTTTACTGTGTGCGTAGAAATAAAGCTTTTCTTTATTCACTTTTAGAGGTTGTATACCATTTATTTTTTGCAACATCAGACTGCAAATGCACAACCCATTTTACAAAATGGACCAGCATTAATTCAAAAAGACACTTTTAAACAAGTGCACACTTTAAGACACTTTRCAGGTTGACATGTGGTCGTGTCTTTTAGTTTTCTCTGGTCACTCTGCTGAAACAAAAGTGCTGAGGATGTGACCACTTCCCTGCAGTAACAGAGCTTTCTCATTTGCAGGAAGTCCAACAGTGATCACGCACAAAAAATAAATATGGAATTTTTTTTTCTTGAAAAACCATAAAAAGATGTCCTGATGCATCTCAGTAATCCAGGTAAAAAAATCAAAAGGAAAAAAATTGTATAGGTCTTCTGGACGGGTTCTTCTCTAATGAAACGTTTCGTCTCTCCTCCAAGAGACTTCTTCAGTCTGAGAGTTTCACAGAGAGTTTTTTCTCATCCAGGGAAGTTGGCTTTCAGTATTGTTTTTGACTGCCATTTTAATTTTAGTCTTAGTCTTTTGAACAAAATTACTTCTTAGTTTTAGTCAGTTTTAGTT
>NW_013952413.1:2607716-2616220 GCF_001266775.1 Austrofundulus limnaeus | reverse complement strand
TTTTTCCGGTCTTCCCGGTCTACCAAGGACCCGGCCCGCCTCGACCGGGTAGTCATGGTCCTCCGGAGGACCCGGCCTGTCGTTTTGGACACAGCCACTGATGCAGTAAAAACGTGTGTACGTTAAAATAAGTTTTAAAAGCATTTTCTTTAGTATTTTCTGATTGATTGTATTATGTAGTATTTAGAGAGTGCAACCTTTCAAATTTTAAGTTTTGTGAGTTTTGTTTACCGATCGCGTCTCGATTGGTTTTGTCTGAGTTTATAAAGGGGAAACATGTTGCTGCTTGCTCCGCCATTACAACACTGGAGGCGACAGTGATTCTTTTTTTTATTTTTGCCTTGCTGCTTTATACTTTCCTTTTGTTGAATTATATTGTGATAATCTTTGAGTCTCATTCAGTTCAGCTTTAATCTCATCTGGTTTCAACTCCATGTGTAATACCTACATTATTAAAAAGTCTGCCAGGCTTAAAAACGAGTTGACTTACATTCGTTACTTCATTGAAGATTATAATTAGACATCAACTAAGCCTCCTCCMGGGAAAGCTCTTTCCATTAAGTGAAGTTTGCTGTTACGCAGCACCCTTAGCTTAGCAACAGTTAATGGATACTCTGGGTTTTACTTGTCAAAACTCCTGCTGAGTGCTCCATTCACAGGCAATGAGACGCGGTGTTAAAATAGTTTCATAATTCATGGTTCATTTTCCAATCAGCTCCTTTTTGTCTCCAGAATGTATTAAAGAGATTAGGATAGGTTGAATTGGGTTTTTTAATCAGACATCTTCAAATAAAAAAGGCTGATTTTCACAGACTTTCTTGCAAAGATGACAAAAGTCGTTTCTTGGTTTGTACAAGTTGACACTTGTTTATTCATTAATCCTTCATGAAATTCAAATATTACTTTAAAGCAAGGAATGGTTATGAAAGAATATTTTGTGTTTGTTAACTGAAATCGTGACAAAACCACATAAAAATTGAATAGATTAAAACATGGAGAGAATGGAACCATATAACCCCAGATCTGGTTACGAGCGAAGCTTTATTGCTCACGGCTGGAGAAGCAAAGCTGCACTGCCTGAAACCGGAAGTTCCGGTCTTTAAATACAGGGATCTTCGGTGCCCGGTACGCCCTCTACAGGCCTACGGCTGAATCGCAGGCAACTCGTACAGAAAATATCTTTCCTAATGAATTTATAACGGTTTATTATGTGTTGTGAAGGTGTTTCGGGCATMTAYCTAAACCTATTTTAATCAAGACATAACATATTATAAAAGTCAAGCCTTAAAAAGGACACTAAGACAAATGGTGTGGTGCTTTTAAATCAGTGTCTTAACTGACTAACAAATTCCTTCAGTTCAAATCTTGAAATAGTTTTCCTTCAACTTTGCTTGTTTACAGATTTGTCATAAGAACATGTTATTTTCTTCCCGACGAGTGTAGAAATCACCAGATTTTTTCCTGTGTCACATGCAAAATATCCTCTTTCCGGCAGTGACTAGATTGCAGTGATTTTCAAGCCGACGAGTCTCTTTATTTTGCGTCTTGAGTCYTATAATCTTCCGTGTAAGTGTTCAAATAAATGCACAAGTATCATCGTGTGCCCCATGCTAAACAGGAACCAAAAAACAGGATGTCAAAGCCAAACAGGCTCATGGCAACGATTTAAAAAGGTGCAGAACGATCTCCAAGTGCCCTGATATTTCATTCTCCAAAGTTGTTAGTGTTGTGTTAGGCCTTCAAGGCCCACTGGAAAGCTGTAATTCTTTATGGTTAAGGGCACTATAGAAGCCATGGCTGGATAGATGGAAAATAAACAGACTTCAAAATAAATTTTATCTTCTGCCCAAGATCAAGGTAGGCTGTTTGATGTTAAGGCTTTGCATAAAAAAAATATCCCAGAAAAGCACATTTTTTAAAAGAGAAGCCTTAAATAGCTGAAGTGAAGTCGGTTTGTGTGTCCCTGTGGTTGTAAGCTGAATGTCAGTGGTACCACTCAACAAAATTACAACTACAGTGTTGCATCAGTTCTGCATTTTAAAAGAGAAAAGGAATGGTGGCCATTCAGACCTGCTGTTAAAAACAGTTACAAACACAAAAACCTCATTGAACTCTGAAAAGGTTTTCTCAGACCAGCTTTAAAGGTGGTCTGGACCTATTTTATCTGCGTTTGGAGCTCTGAACACAACCCATCCTGAGCCCTTRCTGAGATGGATTACAAAAGGAGAAATTTGAACAGCCTCATAGTGCTTTCAGGAGGAAAAAAACTCCACCTGGACTGTGGTTCAGTTTTGTGGGGCTGCTTGCTGTGTTTTGCATAAGAAGCAAATCTGCTCAAATTAAAGAAAGTCTCTGGAAACGTTTCATGTACCTCAGTATTAAGATAAATTACCTTAAACATATATCTGAATAACCCAAGATTAACTTAAATTAAACCAATAATAAATCCGTGGATCAATTGCATTGTGATTGTTAGTGTATTAATTAGTACATGCAATAAAAAATGCACTACAAAATGCCCATATACTGTTTTTATCATCCACAATATAAACATTGCTTTTTTTTTTAAATGGTTGAACAGATATAAGATTGTTTCTATGGTTCACAGTATTGATGTCAACTTTTGGACTCTTCAGTGGAAATGGCCTACAACAAAATATCAAATCAAATCAAATCAACTTTATAAAGTATTTTAAAACAGCGGCCCCTGACACAAAGTGCTGTACATGCCAAAAACAATAAACCAAATCAACACTAAAAGCACTCAAACACTAAAACAAGAAAAAACCCCAGCTAAAACAGACCGGGGTCTCAAACTGTGTTAAAAGCCAGTGAATAAAAATAAGTTTTAAGATTAGTTTTAAAAACAGGCAATGAGGAGGCCTGCCTGATGTGTAGGGGTAGCTCATTCTGGAAATGCTCAATCCCCTCCGAGGGTTTGCTTTGTCCTTGGAAAATATTTTAAATATTACTTTAGTCCCAGGTGTTGCATTCGTCATGAGCTACTGATTGCAATTTGTCCATCAATCCATTATCCTCAGCTCTGTACGAAGTCGGGTTGCGGGGGCAGCAGCTTGAGCAGCGAAGCCCAGACGGCCCAGACCTCTCTTTTCTCAGCCACCTCTTCCAGCTCTTCTGAGAAGACTCCAATTTGTCTCCTCCCAGTTGGACATGCTTGAAGCACCTACTTAGGGAGGTGTGCAGGAGGCATTCTTACCTGGTGCCTGAACCACCTCAATTGGCTCCTGTCGATGTGGAGGAGCAGCGGCTCTACTCTGAGTCTCTCCCAGATAACTGAATGTCTCAGCCTATCTCTAAGAGAGTCCAGTGACCCTGCGGAGAAAACTCATTTCGACCTGCTGTATCCGCAATCTTGTTCTTTCGGACACTACCCAAAGTTTGGGGCCATAGATGAGGGTAGGAGCATAGACTGATCAGTAAACAGAGAGCTTTGCCTTACAGCTCAGCTCCTTCTTCACCACAACAGACCGGTACAAAGTGGAAAACTGCGGAAGCTGCAACAATCTGTCCATCAGCTCCATTCTTCCCTCACTCGTGAACGAGACTCCAGGATATTTGAACTCCTCCGTTGAATCATCACCTTATCGGGGCAGAGGAGTTTATATATATGTAGGATATATATAAATATCCTATGTGTGCCTGAATGATCCTAGGAGCTATGCTGTCAAGGACAATTTCGATTGTTCCTGGTAGGGTCTCCCATAGCAGARTGGTCCCAGGTGACAGGCCAGACAAAGAATGAGTCAACTGACTCATATAGACATAAAATACCAAGGAAATTTGTGTCCCTTGCCCATACCGAGCCCCACACTGGAGCCAGGTTGGGGGAGGGGCTTGTCGACGAACACCTGGTGACTGGGTCTCTACCCATGGGGTCCAGTCAGGCTACATAGGGTTGCTTTCCTGTCGACCCACCACCTGCAGGAGGGGCCATACAAGTCAGGTGCAGTAGCCAAAGGCTACCTTGGCACCTTGACGCTGGCCTATATGTATGCATGTATATGTATGTATTTCTTGTGAAATACATATTTATATCATATTTCTGAGCTACGCAGGCAGACATGTAGAGGTTGTAACATTTGTGGTTAGGAGCTTTTCACTAGTGATTACATGCCACTGATGGAACAAGTTAATAATTCTTGTAAGAAGAAATCTGATCTTATCACAGAATAAGAGAAGTTCAGCGTGRCTTTAGGTGTCTCAGGATCGTTCAACAGTTCAGGGCTAAGATGTTGCTGTTCTTTCATAACTCAACATTTCACATCTTGTCACCCATTTCAAGCTGTTGAATTCGTAGTCTTGCAGCTTTCTGAAGTGCTCTAGTGAAACACAGAAAGCTGCTTCTGTTTCTAAATTTGCAAAACTAAAGGTGTTGGATACGAGTGACGAATCTGCATAACAAAAGCACAGGAACAGGTGTCTGAGTCTGCTCATTGCAAAGGAATTTATGTCGCTAAATAGTGATTTTTCCATGAAATCCATTATGTATGGTCTAAATCGATGTTGGATTGGACTGAATGTGAAGAAGCCCTTAAATCACAGCTTTTCAAATACTATAGCCTAAGTGATCTGTGATTTACTTAGTGCAGAGAGACGGGCTTTTTTTCATAGGTTGTTTTCCACATGGAAGCTGAGATAAAATGGGTCCAATTAGGCATCCTCTAAAGCTCAGTTGCATACTAATGTTGACTGTCCCTCAGGATTTCTCCCAACAGCTGCTTTGGAAATAGATTCAAGGCTTTTCAACCAGAGCTAATGCATTCACTAAGGTCATTTGTTAATGTTTTACAGCTATCTTGATATTTCAAATGGCTATAGAATGAGAGCCCAAAGAACATCRTTTTACTCTTCATCTTTGACCTGTTTTGTTTGATTTTTCTATAATACTGCCAAAAACAATTATTTTTGTTAACAGTTTTTTTGATGATTGATGTTGATGGACTGCTCAGTGTCTGTGGTTAGCTCTGTTCAGAGCATGAAAGCATAATCTGAGTCAAGTAGAAAAGTTCAGAGTCAACAACGAAGAAGCTTTACTCTTTTAAAAAGAACTGCCTCAGTTGTTGGACTAAAGCTAATTTGTAGTTTCCACTGTCAAAACTTACATCCAGTGTACCATTAATTAATTCACTTGTGCAATAAAACTGAATGGTTGTCTTGAACAGTTCAAATGAACTTATATCAGCAAAGAAAAAGGGATTTGCTATTAGGAGTATATTTAAAAGGAAGTGATGCTGAGATAACAAGCAGCTCACACTGTCTTGATTTTTTTTTTTCTTTTAGGGCTTTTAGGACTTATTTTGCAAAATAAATTACACATCATAAACACGTAACATTAAAGGGTTTTATGAAGGCAAGGCATCAGACGAATTATAAAGGATGAATTTAATGAAAGGCAATACATCATAGATCATTGTTTTAATGTTAACACTTTGCACTTTTGTTTAGATATTTATTACATTTTACGCTTTTGATTAAAGCTACGCTTTAATAAATAACACATTTTCCAATGTAGAAAAACAAAAGTCAACTTAAAATGAATTCAGTGGCTGATTTTACAACAAAAATAATTTTTAAAAAAGTTTACACATCTAATCCTAGTTTGTATTTGCAGTGATGTCCTATTTGAAAGGTAAACATGCCGATTTCTACTCTTGAAATAAAGGTTTTATGTTAAGAAATTAGGGGGGAGCTCCAACAGGATGATGTAATTTTGTGTACATAATGCAATTATTCTGGCAAACACTGTAACCTAATTAGGATTTTAATTGGGCTTKAGATTGTTACATTTACACATTATTCTAGGTATAAATCTTGGTGGTTTTGAACAAAATCCCTGTGGCTCAAAAACAAAAAACCAACATTAAAATTTGTGTTTATACTTGATTACACACAATCTGTAACCGTTGCAGCTCATTTTCATGAACACAAGAAATGACTCGGGGAAACAGTGAAGCTTGTGATCAAGTAATCGTTGCTGTAATTTCTGTCGAGCTTTTATTTCTACTCACGTTAAATGTGGTTACACTCATTTTACACCAACTCTGCCTCCCTTCTCTTGATTTATAGCGTGGTAATAATAGTTATTGTTCCTTAAAACTCAAGCGAAACAAGTTAGAATGGCTTAAAGGCATGAAACATGCTATGAAATCATGGTAACTTGTTTTAAAAAAGCATTTTAAAGGGATCCATGATTAGTTGTAATATTAGACTTAATTTGATAAACATATTTTAACTGTAAAATAAAGACTGTAAAAATACTGTATGATGTTTATTTTTAAACTAAAAGTTTAAAAATATATTATACAGACAGGGCCATTTTATTTACACGCAAAGCATTCTGGGTAAATGATGACATAGATAGGTCCTCGGTGCGAGGCTGCTAACGAGCTATATCCACCCTGAAGGTTAATCTTGGACAATATCTGGCGATCGACTCTTAAATGAAACCAGAGAGCGTTGACAGAGAGGAGAAGGTAGAAATGACTCAACCTGTAACTGAAAATATGGATGGAGGACAACAGAGCTGCTTCATGGAAGAAGAACCTCAGCTTAGCCTGTTAGCTTTAGCGTTAGCCTCGACGCCATCACCATACTTGTGTATTAGCTCAGCGCTACACATTCTCCTCTTGTCACTGAGGTCCTCCATCCACATGACAGAGAGGGGAATGCAAAAATGACTCAGACTGTAACTGAAAATATGGAGGACCTCAGTTTAGCTTGTTAGTTTGTTGTGTTAGCACTGAGCTAATACATATAAGGCAGTGTAGCATCAGCGCTAGCGCAACGACGGCTCCATCCGTGTTAAAAATATATTTAAAAAAAATTACAAAACTAAACAGCCTACAGTATTTTTACAGTCTTTATTTTACAGTTAAAATATTTGTTTATCAAATAAAGTCTAATGTTAGAATTAATCAGGGATCCCTTTAAGAAAATCTCAGCAACTTCAATAGCAAGACAAGAGTGAGAGAAGAGGGTTAGAGAGGAATGAAAGAGTTAGTCAAGAAAGACAAAGTGAGTGAGCATGTATTTGAGAAAGAAAGCGACAGAGCATGATGGAGGATGGAGTAAGAGGGTTGGCTAAGCAACCTCGGTGCAATTTGTCTTCATGCTGCTGGCCCTTCACAGCATCCTCCAGGCTCAGGCAGTTTTCTCTGACAAGCTTGTTGCCTTTGGAACAATTGGTGATTTACCRCTCACCGTGTCACTGAACAACATCCCATCCTGGGAGGAGTGCAAGGTAAATCAAAAGTCTGGACCTTTCCGTTAATCACTAATTACAGGTTGGGCAGTGAAGTTTGATCCTTTCCCGGAGGTGCCGGGTCTCTCYGGCCTCAAATCAGTCCGAAAAAGGAGAAGCCAATGCCGCTTCCTGTGCTGATAAATCTCTCACAGAGGAGGCGCCGGGCTGAGCCAGCTCCATCGGATCAGACTCCCATCTCTCTGAAGGGTTTCTCATTCAGGTTGGATACCAATCCTCATTTCTTACTTCCCTCTTCTGCCCCCCCCCCAACCCCCCCTCACAGCTGCTAAAGCTGTGATGGAGCCTTCCCGGCCCACAGTATACAGACTTTCTTCTTTAAATTCTCAGTTTAACTTCACACATTTCTATCCCGCCCCACCCTCCCCACCCCCGGGGATCAGCAGCAAATCGAGTTTGTTGCTCGCGGCYTATTCCAGAAGCATTAAGATACAAGGGGTCTGTAATTGAATGGTTAGGGAGGACATTATTGAAGGGGATTTTTGTCAGCACATCCACCTCAGCACCCTGAAGAGAGCCGAGTGGCAGCGTGGGGTGTGGATCTGCTCCGTGTTATCAGCATCAGGGGAGGAGGAGGATCACTGATTAGCCATGTGTGACTGATGGAAGATCCATTCCCCCCCAATTCTTCTGTCTGCTTCAGAGCTGCTCTGACATCTTACTTTTCTTCTTTTTTTTTTGCCCAAATTAAGTTTTTCTTCTGTTTGGTGTCGCTAAAAGGCAAACGTGGACAATTGTGTAAGTGTGTGTAAAGATTTTTTTAAAMGTTATTGTTGAGTGGTAGCTGAGACATTGATCTGTATTACTGGATTGGACATCACGTGACTTGATTTTAACAAACTTATGTCAGGTACATCCACTCAAAGACAAATTTGATGTTACAACAAATTATTATATTTTTTATTAATATTTTTATCATGTTAGGATAACAGTGTGGGAGGTTGTAAATATGATGACAACAGTAAAATTACCTTTACTACTACTAGGCTGAACTGTGTGGATCTATATTACTGATACCAACGTTCTGCCCAGTCAGCATTTGTTATATCCCGAGGTTTACGGTTTTATATATCCACCATGCGTTTCGTAAGCTTCCTGAGCAGCAGAGGGGCCAACTGCATTTATGTTATGACCAGCTGTAAGAATGTGTACTCAGTCACTTCGGTGCGAACTGGGAACCAGCAAGCAAATACAGAATTTATATATATATTTAAATATATAT
>NW_013952413.1:2605861-2607127 GCF_001266775.1 Austrofundulus limnaeus | reverse complement strand
GGACCAGGGAGGATGATTCAACCACTCAACCACTAGATGTCACTGAAAACAACAAATCCTACACACTGTGCCTTTAACCCCCCTTCCATTAACACAAACGTGTAAAAAGCAACTTGAGAACTCAATTCACAATGCAAGAGCGATCCARAAACATACATACATTTGTAGCAACTACACTAAATCAGTACTTTATCATAAATGTTAGTAAATATTTCTCTAAAAAGAGCTAAATTCTGCACAAAAAGAAAGAAAACCCCAAGTGTAAGAAATTGAACTGTATTTGTCTGCTTACATTTGCCATCCCCAAGGCTCTGTGTTCTTTTATGAAACAGTGAGTGAGCAAACATGAGTGAAAAATGTGTTTTGTTCGTTTGTTATTGCTTATTTTGGGAGTTTATTTATTTTGCTGCAAGTTTCAGTTTCTTTCATCCTTCTAGATATAAAATTATTTACCTGTTTCTAAATTCATGAAATGTGTCATTCTCTATTGCAGACAGACATTTTTTATATACATTTTAAAATAAAATAAAAAAAACAGTTTTATCTCAGAGGTCAAACCAACCATTGTGGAGCTGAGGAGCAAAAATGTTCTGTACAAATCTGAAAAAGAAAAGTTAATAACATCAGGGAGACTGTGTTCATTTAATATTTTTGTTTTTACTGATTATTTTCAGCCATGATAACCATCATTATCATTACTGAATATGATCTTGTCTTTATTGGATACAACTAGCTCTGAAATTATCAAACAGCTTCCACCAAATTACTTTAAAGGAAAACATGTTTAGTTGTGAGGCAAAAGTTTATCTACAGGGTAATTGCTGAAATTGGTTGGGAACATATTTTTGTAGGAGCTGATGTCCTGTTTGTGTTTAGGAAGGTGAATGTGATTGGAACTAAATGTCCCAACTCATGTCCATATTTGGGTTTGGTATTACTGGAAAATATCCATTCAGGAAAACATCGTCAGTGTGTGTGTGTGTGTGTGTGTGTGTGTGTGTGTGTGTGTGTGGACACGTATTTGCTGCATCATGGGGACCATTTTCTTCACAAACAGCCTAGTGCCGACCAAATCCTGGTCCCAATGTGTACGGTTTGTTTGAATTGAGTTTAGGGTTAGGTATGTACTGGGGTTAYGTTTACAGTAAAGGTTAAGCTATATAAATGACTGGAAGTTAATGCAAAATCCCCACGGGAATAGAAAAACCAACGTGTGTGTGTGTGTGTGTGTGTGTGTGTGTGTGTGTGTGTGTGTGTGTGTGTGTG
>NW_013952413.1:2582825-2605752 GCF_001266775.1 Austrofundulus limnaeus | reverse complement strand
GTTCTTACATTTAGCTAATTTTTACTAAATGTTAAATTTAAATGTTAAAAAATATATTAAAATGTTAAATCCTAAACCTAACTTTAAAGTTTAAACCTCAAATGTTGAAGTTAAATGTTGAAGTTTACATTTAGGTATTTTGAAATGGAACACAGCCTTTGCTGTTTGCAGTAAGTGGGCTTTTTTTTCTTTGCTTTGTTTTCAAATCCAAATCTAAGATCATGTTCTTGAGCTGAGAAATGGTAGGGTGCCTCCTTTGGGTCAAGGAGGAGGTCCTGCCCCAAGTGGAGGAGTTTAAGTATCTCAGGGTCTTGTTCATGAATGAGGGGAGAATGGAGCGGGAGATCGACTGGTGGATTGGTGATGTGTCTGCAGTGATGCAGGCGTTGTACCGGTCTGTCGTGGTGAAGTGAGAGCTGAGCCAGAAGGTGAAGCTCTTGATTTACCAGTCGGTCTATGTTCTTACCCTCATCTATGGTCACGAGCTTTGGGTAGTGACCAAAAGAACAAGATCACAGATACAAGAGGCCAAAATGAGTTTCCTCTGCAGGGTGTCTGGGCTCTCCCTTAGAGATAGAGTGAGAAGTTCAGTCATCCAGGAGGGACTCCAACTGCTCCTCCACGTCGAGAGGAGCCAGTTGAGGTGGTTCATCTGGTTAGGATGCCTCCTGGAAGCCTCCCTGGTGAGGTGTTCTGGGCACGTCCCACTGGGAGGAGGCCCAGAGGAAGACCCAGGACACGCTGGAGGGTCAGCTGGCCTGGGAACACCTTGGGATCCTCCCAGAGGAGCTGGCCCAAGTGGCTGGAGAGAGGGAAGTCTGGTCTCTCTGCTCAGGCTGCTGCCCCCACAACCCGACCCCAAGAAAAAAAAATTGATGGATTTCAAAGTAAGATTGTAAATTACCTAAATCACTCCAGCTTCATAAATGACCAAAAAGCAGCATCAGCTGTTGACTGGCAGGGCAAAGTTTAAACTTTTATTATTTTCTTTATTTTCCCAAAGAAAAGTTACTTTTTCAAACATTCAGTCGAACTGTCTGAGATGTAGCTGTTGTGCCACATTCACAGGATAAAAAAACAACAACAAATGGATCAAAAACACTAAATGAGGGGTTAAAAGAAACCATTGGTCTGAGGGCCACCGGAGTCATACTGTAATTAAAGGTGTTCTCATCATTATTCTCCAGGCCGTGGAAAGTGAGCACTGTCTGTTGAACCTTCTCTTTTCATTAGATTTTGTATTTCATGCCCTCAGAAGCAGAACAAATTGAGTCTGTTTCCTTTTGCTCTACTGTTCATTACCCAAGAGAAAGATTAAAAACTATCCTCTCGCAGACCACACTACATAATACCAAAGAACACATGAGTTTACATTGTACTCACCGTCTCTACAAAACACACAAAACCTCAGCCATACTGAGCTCTCATCAGTCCACCCCGACTGAATTTACTTTATTAAAATCCATCGTCCCCAAAAGGAAGTTGAGACCAAAAATTAGAACAGACAAAAAGATGTATTTTTTTTAAATCAAAATTGCATTTTTATACCAAGTTGCTTTCATCAGAAAGAACACACTGCCAATGCTTCGTAGCCACTGAGAAAGCCTGGCTTGTCTTGGACTTTCAGAAGACTGAGCAGGTAAAAATAATCCAGCTTCGAGTTACAAAGCAGCCCATGTAAGACGAGATCCCTACAGTCAGCAGCAGAGCAGTACTGGTGCTTCCTAAAACTCTTGTTTGTTCTTTTAGCTAAAGTATCAAATATTTACAGAGCTGGAAACTTGCTGCCTCGATAAATCTATGACCAAACAAAAGAGAGAAAAACTAAAAAAGAATAAAAGAATCATGATACATTTTTATTTGGTTTATCCCTCCGTTGAAGGATGACAGCTACAGAAAGAGTCTTTAAATCTCAGAAATTTGTTAGCATTCATGCTTAGTTTTTAAAATTAGATTACCAAAAGAAAAATATAGAAATGTTGTTTTTCTTTTACTTGGTAGTTAAAGCAAGAGTAGTTCTCTGGCACAGTACTGATGCATCTTTTTTTTTTTTTTTGAACAGATGTGTACCTGCTCAACCTTCCAGAGGATCAGAAAGTCAGCATCACCACCATGACAGTCGGTCAGAGTGCGGTTTTGACTTGCTCCATCACAGGGGAGCGGAGGCCTCCTATTTTATGGAAGAGAAACAATCAATATCTGAACTCCCTGAACCTGGAAGACATCAATGTAAGAGCCATTTGTTTATTTACATTTTAAACTTAAGGTAAAAAAAAGTAATTTTATTGAGATACTCGATAGAAGGAGTTGTACCATCAGCAGTTAATTTCAAGTTCCTGGTGTATATCTCAGATAACCAGGACATGACAAACTATAAAAACAAAGAACTGCACTTCATTTGCAACTGGGCAGTGTGGAGTTCAAAGCTGTAACCTGCATGAGATGCTTCGTTATGCAGCTTAATTCACATGCAGATTAATCTCACTCTCTTTCCAGAGCTGTTAGGGTCTTTGTTGTTGACAACTCTCCAGTGGAAAGCTGCATGTCGGAGCATCTCATGCAGTTTAAAGCTTCACACTCTCCAGCTTTGAATTGAGAAAGCAGGTGAAAGCTGATGTCTAATCAAGTACAATAACTGATATAGATACAAAAAATAAAGAAAAAAATCCCCATAACTTTTATCCCTTGCATGCATTGTGTATGAGGTATGTAGCCACAAATCAGTCAGTATCTACACTAATATGTCCACTGCCAAAAGTCTCTACAATGGTCCTAAGAGTGTCAGAACCTGCAACAAAGCAATAAAAGAAAGTAGACRTTAATAAATCTTTCCTCATATTTTGTGGATGGACCGGCCATTGTGTGGATCTTACCTGAGCAAACTGTGTCACTAAGGTACTCAACAGGTTAAATTAATGCTGGCAAGGTATGTAGCTGTCACTGTGATCATCTAGCTAAACATACACTATATTGCCAAAAGTATTTGCTCACCCATTTAAAAAGACTGTGCACCAGTGCACAAAACAAGGTCTATAAAGACCTGGATGTCAGAGTCTGGTGTGGATGAACTTGACTGGCCTGCACAGAGTCCTGACCTCAACCTGATAGAACACCTTTGGGATGAATTAGAGTGGAGACTGAGAGCCATATCTTCTGTCCAACATCAGTATGTGACCTCACAAATGCGCTTCTGGAAAGATGGTCAAAAATCCCCATAAACACAGTCCTAAACCATGTGGACAGCCTTCCCAGAACAGTTGAAGCTGTTCTAGCTGTAATGGGTGGACCAATCTCATAGTGAACCCTATGGATTAGGAATGGGATGTCGCTTAAGCTCATGTGTGAGTCAAGGCAGTGAGCAAATACTTTTGGCAATATAGTGTAGTTGTTGACCAATGTAGCGACCATTTCCTTTTACACGGTCCGGTCAAAAAAATAGTCTTCACCTGGATTTAACTAAAGTCTATGATGTGGGGTCACTGCAGTTGGTCAGGTCTAGATTCAGTAACAGTATGCACTCAAAGAATGAGGTCAGCTGACCTGAATATACTGAATGACCAGGTTATTCCATCAATGGATTGTTTCTACTCTGATGGCACAGCTATATTCCAAGATCACAATGCCAGGATTCATCTGTTTTTTATTGTGAGTGGTTGAGGGAGCATGAGACATCATTTTTACACATGGATTGGCTCCACAGAGTCCATTGAGAATCTTTGGGATGTGCTGGAGAAGATCAGACTCTACCATCATCAATGCGAGATCTTGGTGACAAATTAACGCGACACTGGATGGAACTAAATCTTGACATTACAGAAGCTTATCAAAACAATGCCCCATAAAATGTGTGCCGTAATCAAAGCTAAAGGCGGTCCAACAAAATATTTCAGTGTGCGACCTTTTTTGGCCAGGCAGTGTATTTGCGACTGCTTTAGACAAAATAACCCATGGTTTAAGAATGGTATTTGGAACACCAATAAATCTTAGGTGGTGATTTTGCCTCTTAATTCACAGTTGGGCCTCTTCAATTAGGAATAACTAATGAGGCCTGGACAAAAAAAGATCATAATGAAGACTTCACTTCTTGGAACCTAAACATCAACCTAAGACTTGGTTTCAGATACCCCAGTGGATCCACAGAGTCTGATTTGACAGCAAAAGGGAGATCAATTTTAGGTGGGTGTCATGGCTAACATGTAACAGATAATAGATATTTGTATTAGGTGTAAAATTGTTGGTTATAAAGTGTTTAAATCGGGTCAAGTTTTGAACTGATTTTTCAGTTTCAGAGCTGTTCTTTCTGTGTAAGATAATGATTTTGTGTAGTCCTGTTCCCACTTTCTTTTAGCATTGTTTTTAGTCTTACTTTGTCAGCACATTTACTCTTGGCACTGTCTTTGTGCTGTAGGACTGACAGTGATCCAATATGTCCGTTTGTGTTCTTGGTGACTGTTTAGAAAATGGTGGGAGCGACAGGAACAAAGAAAGAAGATGAAAGGGGATACCTAAGGGGTTCAACCCTAGAGAAAGGACCTACTTTTATAACTCGGTGTGTGTCTGTGTGTTAAGCTTCACGCACAGCCCCCAGACAGCACCTCTGTGTCACTTTCGTCTACATCAAAGGAGGCCAGGAAACTCTTGTGGTAAGGTATGGAGGCAGGCCTCCTTTACCTTACCTTACACTTTGTCTCTTTGTGTGTCTGAACTGACCAAAATGAGTGTGATACTGCCGTGCATAATTAAATCAACACTGTCGCAGTAGATAAAGGGACTCCAGCAAAGCCACTAATGTAACATTAAATGTTGATGACCCTTAAAATGAGTAAAAGGCACCCAGCTGTCACCAGTCATCCTTGGCACCATCAACCGTCCATAAACTAGTGCGCTGGTTCTGGTTGGTGACGTGTTTCCCATAATAAAGCTGTGCCAATGCTGTGCTCCTAAGTTGGAACAGTTTATCTGCCATTTGGCTTATTCAGACATTTTCTGTAGTGTAATTTGCTTGGTGTTAAGTAATTCCTGGAGGGGAATGCAGCAAGTGCTGGGCTTAATAAAAGAGAAATGTCAAGACTTGATGCTGCTGTAAATATATTTTGATGGGTTCATGCAAGAAAAAAAGTGGGGAAAAGTGAGCTTGTGTTGACCTTAGAACACCTTATTTCAAATCCATGTCTTTCTTATTTTTTTAGTCAAAGCCATAGGCTTTTATTTCATCTTCTGGTATTGCCCCGAGGACACAGCAGAGTTTGGCATCCTGACCATGGGTGGTCCCTGTCTGCACTTTACTCATTCTTGTCTGCTCCCTTAGTAACTAATATCACATTTTGTTTGTGTATTTTTAATTCAAATGTCAACTCGGGGATGCAAGCATCTGCTGTCAAAAGGGTACTTATTATTCTAGCAACAAAGCTTTGTCTGAGGTTCATCATTAGCAGAAATAATAACAGCATACACACTGAATTCAAATACCCGTTTTCCACATTTCTAATGTTTGGGATTTATCTTCCATTCATTAGATTTTTCATGAATACGCCAAAACGTGTCCACTATGACGTTGCTAAAATTTAAAGTTTACCAAAGAAAATTGAGTTTTGTTGCTTTGTTAGAAATTGTTTGATTATAATATTTTGCAGCTTATGTATAAGGCTCATAAAAAATGTTACCTTTAAACATCCAGTTATATTTTGTTAAGACAGAAAGTTCTTATAATCTCAAAGGACTTGAGATGTTTGTGAAACCTAGAATTCGAACAAACTTTAAGGACCGATGTACTTCGGTTCAGGGAATAAGATTGTGAAATAATCTGGAAAGTGATCATAAAAATGCCAGTTCAATGTATTGCTTTAAGAGAAAGATAAAAATATGTTTTTAAAGGAATTTGAAACTTTACTAGTATACCAAAGTTGTTGTTTGAGAATGAACTGAAGTTTTTATTTTGTTTTGTTTCTTGATTAATATTGCTTGAAATTAATTATGGAAAAGAGGGGTGAATACTGAATTAATCTTTGAAGGAACGATGTACTTCGGTTCAGGGAATAAGATTGTGGAATAATCTGGAAAGTGATTATAAAAATGCCGGTTCAATGTNTATATGTTGTGTATGTATTTTTAGTTTTTGTTTTTTGTTTTTAATGTGTATAAAATTGATTTGTTTTTAGGTGGTCTGATGAACCCAGTAGACTCATTGGTGGGCGTGATGATAGCCCTTCATTAGAGCTAAACAACAAAAAATCTGAAGCTCCTGTGTTGAGTAGTTTTTGAGTTATGTGCATTTTTGTATGTCCAGACACCCTTGTTTTAGTTGGAGCCCCTCTTCAAAAATGGGGTGTATTGTAAAATCATTGGCTGGTGCAGTGTAGATCGGACACATCTATATTCCTGCCAAATTTCATGTTGATTGATGTAGCCCTTTTTGGGTTACAGTTGACCAATAATTACTGACAATAAATAAACAGAACGAAAACAATTTGACCCCCGCTTCATGTGGGGGTCACAATTAAAGTTGCCCTAAATTGGAGCGGAGCAAAAATTTCTTAAAACAGCAAAAAACATTACATCAAATAATAAAAGGTCAAAGCTTTGTCTCACTCTTTATGACAGAGTGGTCAGATAATAGCTTTGTTTTATTAAAAGGTACACAGCATCTCTGTAAAAACATCACAAGAGGTAAATCCTCTGATCTGATGAAACCAAGCTTAGCCATCCCAGTAATTACCACGATACGGATTCAAGATGGATGACGAGACGTTGAAGAGGAATTATAAAAGAAGACTTAAAGCATTTAGATTCTCAGCCGTGAGAGTTTCAACTTCACATTTTAGCTCAGTGATCTGGGCTCAAACCACCAAGGAAATATTAAATGTGCTATCTGAAAGTCTGCTAAAGTCTTGAAGAGATGCAGTGAGATGCTGTACGAGGAGTCTTAAGAGCATCGCTGTGGAGACCGGAAAAATGTCTCTGTATTGACACAAACAACAAAAGTAATCACAAAAGCAATGTTGATGGTTTGTAAGGGATATTTGCAGAAATCTGTGCTTTCATCAAGCCCAAAGGAAAAGATGTAAGGTTCAGACCTGTTGTCTTTCTGTGAGGACTATGCATGTTCTCCTCATGCTTGCGTGGGTTTTCTCCAGGTGCCCCGGTTTCCCCCACAACACAAAAACACGTACAATAGGTTGCCTTCAGGCCCAGGCTTCCCTTGAAAGAGATCTGTGATCTTAATGGGATTTGCCTGGTTAAACAATGGTAAAAATAAAATTATTATTTTATTTAACCTGAGCCACTTTGATCCCTATTGGTCTATGTATTACTGGTAAATGATGTCTCATAAATGACACTTGGCTATCTCTGGGGCACATGCAGGAAGTTAAGCTTATGATATTTCAGCTTTGTAAAGTAAAACTGAATTAATTTAGTTCAGAAATGAATGTCTTTCCAGACTGAGAGAACATCATGTACGTACTTTGATATTAAGGGTATGCAGTTGCCAGATCGGTTTTAAATGTAGTTTTGTTGGCACTGCAGCCACAGTTTGCGACCTTTGCTACCGCACAGATTATTCATAAACCTGACCAGCAAGTGTGTCAGCATGAATCAGACTCTTGGAACTACAGAAAACTGTGTGCAAACCCTCCGTCAAGTTCATCCATCACTGAACCGTGAGCAGCTTAATCCAGATTTATTTTTGGCTCTATTGTTGTTGTTTTTTAAAAGACAGTAGAATCGATTTTATCTGCACCTGTTACCCACAAACTCCATTATAAACTGCCTTGAAAAGGATTTTTTTCTAATAATTGCTGATTCTTTTTTTTTTCATATTTGTAAAAATCCACTGCCAGCTTTTGATTACTCACACTGTGAGTTCACATGGTGCCCTCCCTCGGTTTAGAGCACGGTTAATTCTAGAAATTTTTGTCCACTTTCAGATCTAGTAAATCGTGCATTAATCCCACCAGGAAGCTACCAGCCTGGAGTTCAATAAAGCCTGGCTAAATTTTGACAAAGCAGCTTACTGTAATTCCATGAAGTTGACAGTTGCTGGCTGTTGCATCATCATGCAAGGCTGTCAGCAATTCAGTCCTCTCCGAGTCACCACACCGAAGACACAAACTGTGAAGTTGTGTTCGTATGGCTTCGATATGTAGTGTATGTGCAACACAGTTTGGGGTTCTATTAGTGACTCGAA
The DNA here is from genome assembly GCF_001266775.1 of Austrofundulus limnaeus. Taxonomy (NCBI): domain Eukaryota; kingdom Metazoa; phylum Chordata; class Actinopteri; order Cyprinodontiformes; family Rivulidae; genus Austrofundulus; species Austrofundulus limnaeus. The sequence goes on along the minus strand of NW_013952413.1, from coordinate 2,597,567 downwards.
TGACAAGAACATGGAATTACTGGTGTAGATTCTCAGTCATCCAAAACCTGGTAAATCCAAAATGAAAAACAAAACAACTGGACATGTTATTCAATAGCTGAAGATGTTTCACTTCCCATTCAGGGAAATTTCCCAGTTATTAGTTTCCAATCAAAACTAAAAACATAGATTGCATTCATGGGTCAATGGGAGGTGCATTTTGTTAAACACTGACTGTGTTGTATCAAAGAAAAATGTGTAATTGTTAAAAATGGAAAACGTTTTGAGACCACACTGCAGTTTGGAAAAGATCAGACAAAATACAGCAATCAGTAAAGATGGAGTTGATTAAATCTCTCCTTTCTTATCTCCCCCAACACAGACCCAGATGTTTAAGATTTGGTGAAATTATGTAACATTTCACATTTTTGATTATTCTGAAAAATCATGTTCATCGTGATATTTTACTAGATAAGTGGATCAAAGTAATTGCAGATACAAATTATTTGAGCCACGTTTTTAATATTTTCAGCTTTTCTTCTCATTGATGGTGAAGCTTTAACGATATTTTGGAATCTGCTGATCATTTTCTACATTATTGCATTAATGAAAGTAGAGTACAATGAGTTCCAATTAGGCGATGCACTGAAGCTGAGGTGTTTTATACACTGCCTGGCCAAAAAAACAGTCACCACCAAAATAAAAACAAAAGAAATGGTCACACGCACTAATATTTCATTGGACCACCTTTAGCTTTAATTACGGCACACATTCTCTGTGGCATTGTTTTGATAAGCTTCTGTAATGTAACAAGATTTATTTCCACCCAGTGTTGCATTAATTTTTCACCAAGATCTCACATTGATGATAGTAGAGTCTGAACTTCTCCAGCACATTCCAAAGATTTTGATTAGACACTGGAGCCAATCCATGTGTGAAAAAGATGTCTCATGCTCCCTGAACKACCCTTTCACAATAAAAGCCCGATGAATCCTGGCATTGACATCTTGGAATATGTCCGTGGCATCAGGGAAGAAACAARCCATTGATGGAATAACCTGGTGATTCAGRATATTCAGGTCAGCTGACCTCATTCTTTGAGCACATACTGTTGCTGAACCTGAACCTGACCACCTGCAGCGACCCCACATCATAGACCTTYGTTAAATCCAGCATTAGGCTGTGAGACAGAACCTGTGACTTCAGTTTATTGTTCTATGACACATTTCTAATGACCTTCTGTTGTAAGTCTTTAAATGTCTGACTTGTTCTTTTTTCCTTGGCAGATCCAAAGTCAGGTAGGATGTTTTCTATTTTTTACCATTTGTTTGTCTTTTTTTGACATTCTACCAGTTTGTTTCACTGTGTCTGCAACAAAAACATGTAAATACAGAGGTCTATCTAGATTGCAACACTTGCATCATTTTATTTGGAACTCACATTTGCAAAATGTTTCTAAATAAAATAAGTGCTAATTTTTTGTGTGTGCTGTTAAAACAACTTGAACTGCTCAAACTGTCAGTAACAACTCATTGAGTTTTTTGGATTTATTAAGTTTAATGAAAACTATTTTTACAAAGGTGAAACTGGAGACTGCGTGTGAAAATGTTTAGGTAACTACAAGTTCAAATATAAATTATTAAAGAGTTTCTGAAAATCCTTAATTTTTTATTAGTTTTCAGTTTTGCAGTCAACATCCACAACTTTAATATAAATCTTGTGGACATCAAAACACAAAAAGTTGCCTGTTTCAAAGAAATAAGTGTTTTTAATGTGAAACTTCAGGTTAGTTTTAAGCTCCCTTTAAAAGGATTTTAGTATTATGGCAAAAAAAAAAAAATCTTCTGACAGACTTGTACAAACTGGAGGGTATTTTTGACTCCTAGCGTGTTTCTTTGAGAAAGTTTTTAAAGGGCTGAACTGGCAGTTTCTTCAAAGGCTATTTTCTAAAATGCCTCGTCACTGGTGGAAGTTAGTCATCCCATGAGGTGGCCCTTCAGTGTTTCTCCAGAGGTGACCTGGCCCTGGCAGCTTTATTAATTATAGTTTCTTTAGGGCTATGGCCTATTTGTAAATCCTCCTCTACCTGCCCTTGTCTGCCTTCCTTCTGAGCGGTCCTACCTTRGCCTGCTCCGTGTGCGGAGCGCTGGGTGCTGCTGATAGCTGAGGTGAGGGTGATGAGGTGAGGTGGAGGAATCATGTCGACAGCCTCCGCCGTGGCTCGTTCCACCTCTCTGAGTTTCATTTCTCCCCCCACCTTCATTTTTCATTTAAGAAGGTGACACAATATGCTCTCAGCCCAAGGGGTAAAAATGTGCCATCGATTTCCCCTCCCATTGTGGAAGTCTGATGCTTCACTCATCCAGGGCTCGAAAGTTAGATCGGAGTCCAGCAAAATAAACCAAAAAACACATTTTATGCTTATAAACATAGTGTGTCCAGCCAGGCAGTCAGCACTTAGAACAAAAATTCAGCCTTCAGGTTTCTCCTATCAATTAGAAAGTTGTAGCAATTACAAAAAACATTTTTTTTACTTAAATGAGAAACACTAACATTCCTAAAAGTCAAAATGTAAATCTGAAATATTTGGTCYTGTAAACTGAAAAGGATGCATGCAGATCGATTTCATGCCTGCACTGCCTCAGTTTACCTTAAAGTTCAGGCAGTGCAGGCATTCAATTATAAAACACAAGGTAAAGTTCTCATTTTTAAAATGTAATTGGTGAATTTTACATGCATTTATTTAATTATTGGGGCGTTTATCCATTTCTGCTTTTATTTTTAATTGTCAGTTTCAGCCCTCCGTAGATTTGAGTCYCGGAGTACAAGTATTGCTTAAAATGGAAGCAGAAAGATAAACTGCTTTAATCAAGAAGAGCTTCTAGCTGCAAGGAAACAATTTTGAAGAGTGAGAGGCATGAAGCAAAGTTACCAAACTTTATCAGTTTCATTTTTGCTAAATATTTTTGACAAAAAAAAAATGCTCTCAGAAGTTATGCGATTGCACCGAGTCAATATTTCATCAACTAAAAGCTACTGTTAAATATAAAACTTTTGATGAAGTGTCTTATTTGGAAGGTAGAGGAGAGACCTTTTTTAAACCAGTCAGATTAGTGCTTAAAATGATTTATTCTATATTTTACATTGTACAAAATTCTTTACTATGTGTTGGACTGAGGAGTTTTTATCGCTGTGTGGATTTTACAAGGTGCCAGATGTTCACTCTTTGCCATCCGGTGTGCACCGTCAACAGGCTCATTAGCTTSGGGGGGGGCTTCTGTCTTTACTGCAATATGAACAATTTCTTCTTCTTTTTTTCTTTGTCCATCCAGCAGGGTTTTTTTCTTTTATGTGTTCACTCAATGATTATTCACATCATGGCATGTCTTTATCACGTTCAGTTATCTACATGATCATTGACAGATTTTGGTGTTTTTTTTTTGTTTTGTTTTTCCCAGTGACATCAATCCTTCAAATAAGGACTTTGAATATGACTATAGAACTCAAATTCCCTACGTTTTGTTTTAAGGCAAAAAAACAATTTCACACTGAATTTTAGCTGCAATCTGTGAAATCACTTTTATGAATAGAAAAATGAATTTCAGCAAAGAGACATTCTTATCTGCAACTTTGACAGTTGTTTTATGCCTGTTTCACATGGAAAGAATTTAAAATTGTTGGCAAATTTTCAACTGAGAGAGCATACGTTAAAAAAATGTAGCTTCATTTTTAGTATTTTGGATTCCCTTCCATGTTTCCGCAGCCAGCTTGTTTGTCCTCAGAGAACACCACACATGCTGGGATATCGAGTCAAAACAATCCAGCATGTTAAAAATACCCAATTTGAGGTCTGAGTGGTCCTGATGTCCTTCTTAACACATGGCAGGGATATCTCATAAAATGATCTAATTGGACCGTCCAATTGTGCCAAAACTCTGCACAATGGGGYCCTTCACTCGTGATGTAAATCAATTACATACATTTTCTGCAGCTCGCTCAACAGATCGGATGGTCTCGATTCTATGGAGTCAGTGTTAATACCATACCAGAAAAAAATGTTCCTAGAGTAGATTTTTTTTTACACGTCTGACATCAGAAATCACAGGAAAGTTCAGTTGAAAGATTGACTGCAGGGTCGACAGACTTGAAAAGTTAGCAAAATTGTAAAAAGGTTGGTGTTTTTACTCATGTCTTTTAGCTTAGCTAACTGCATTTAGTCTGTGTGTATTTTTATCGCTCAAGTCACCGCTTCTGTAGCCTGGTAAAAACCAGACCCTTGTCCTTCACTTTGCTTCGAACCGAGGGTCTGGACTCGCCGCCATAGGGAAGCGATTCTTGCTGGAGGCGTGGCCTCTGCTGAAATGTTTGTGTGTCGCTGTGAAGGAGGCTAAGCTAAGAAGCTAACCGGAAATCGCGAGCGCTGTAAACAWCCCTACTGAGAGGAGAAAAGCACCGAGCCGAATGAGACGACTGTAAATGAGAGCTGCTGCTTTGTCAAATTTATTTTAATTTGGAAGCCTTATCAACACGGACTGGCTTCATTCACTTCCTCCACTGCCATTTGCTAAACTAGCAGACACTGCACAGAAAATCAACGTCATTCAAAACCCCGCCTTCTGTTTGTTGATTGGCCCAGGTAAAATAAACWACAAGCAGACACTGTGCAGAAAATCAACGTTCTGTTCTGATTGGTTCGGCTAAAAATCTGCCAGCGAAATCTTTGTCAATGGGAGAAATGCCAGACYYAGCAGTGAAGGGAAACTAGAARTGAATGGAGCTGCGTAGGAAGGCAAGGGCCAGGCTACCGCTTCTGCATTGTTTAAAGAAACATACGTAAATAGTGATGTTTAGAATTTTTGTAAGTAAAATATTATCACAGTATGTGTGACTGCAGTAGATTGCAGTATGAGGCTAGCATGGATGCTAGGAGTAAAGCTAGCAGTWGGCTACAGTAAAAAATATAAAGTTTACTGTACCTGTTTATCAACAGAAAGTGCAGGGATAGGATCAGGGTGGTCCAGTGTTGGTCTTTTACCTCTGATAAWTTGGAGCAGATGTTAAATCCTTGGTCGCACTTTTTTCTGGTCAAATTCAACTCGTCCCATCGGTTGAATCCAGCAGTTAGCCTAGCATCATAGCTAGTTGAGAAGGCTGATCAAAAYTACTCCTTTCATATTGGGAAGAASRGTATCACGATGTTTTYTGGTCCTCCCAGTGGAGTTTGATGCTGTTTTCCTGAATTTYTTTAAGTTTAAACACATCTAGACCAGCACYGTGCCATTGAAATCAGTGGAGCTGGTATGAGAGTTTGTGCAACCATCGAGCGAACATAGTCACGTGACTCGTGTTCTAAAAACAGCCAGAGTGAAGGTCCCTATTATCTTACCATGTGAACCTGGCATTYGTTGTTTTACACTGGTTTCAAAATGTACCCTTACTGACATCTGGGGTTATTTATTTTTTTATCATTACTTCCAGAATCCCATCTGCAGGTTTGTTGCATTTCCATTAAAACCATGACTCTTTCGCCTTCAGCCACGTCGTCTGCTTCTTGGTTGTARTTCTCAAGGTGGTTAAAGCTCCCTGTTTTCCCTCGTGTGTCTTCCAGGATTTTGGGGATGATGGCTCGTTGTACATCACCAAGGTGACCACCACCCACATGGGCAACTACACCTGCCATGRTGACGGATATGAAAAACTCTTTCAGACGCACATTCTTCAAGTAAACGGTAGGGGATTTGTACCTGTCAAAGTTTTTGTTTAAATAATTAKATCATCAGCTGTGACAACGCACCAGCTACTGTTATATAAGTAATAATGCTGTGAAATTTGGTCTTTGTCATCTTTGCTCATGCTCAGCAAAGTGGCAGTGAGGTATTATCAATGCATGTTCACACTAGGCAGCAAATATCTGTCAAAGCAGCTTCAAAAAAACATGACAGCCTGAAAGTGTTGAGGAATCTACAGTGAATCATCACTCCGATATGCAACTCACCTTGACATCATGGAGCTTAACATTGAGTTTGATTCCAGAGTACAGCTCACCGTTCACTACTTTTTTGTTTTGCTTTGTTTACTTGCTTTTATTAGTATGTTAAACATGCCCTTACCGTTGGCTATAGAACAGCACCGGGAGTTCCTTTGTTCTCATGTTGCAGTTCCATTGAGCCGACCCCCACGCCTAGACTCAACTCCAGTTACCTTCTTAATTCAGGAAGAAATGACGAACGGCACTAGACCTTTCTGTGAAAGGGATTTGTAAGCAATTGTTCAATTACCTTTAAGCCCAAGAAAAGACTGCGCAGCATAATAAAAGAGCTCGAACCCCTAAACTCTGCACCAGTTTTGAATGGATACCACCAGTGCAAAGCTAATAGTCATTCAGGMGGTGTGTTTCCTCACAAATCTATTCAAGCTGTTTAAAGCAGATTCTGTGAATTACTTCACACTCTTAAGAATTTCTCCTGCTTTATCAAATGTCTTTGTGAACTTTACACCCTATTAAATTCCAGGAGTATGAAACCTGTGCCCGTTTAGTGYTCAACTCAACCACAACTTCATTTAGCCAAGATGTTGTACATTGATAAGTTTTATAGGTTGCTTTTTGTAATTTATTTGGCTTCATACAATGAATTATGTGAATGCTGAAAGAAAGATGGTACATAGAGGACAAAGGTGAAGTTTGAACCTCACTGATTTCATGTGCTGGGTTTATATAAATGTCTGTAGACAGGGAATGAAGCTCAATTACATTTGACAGACAGTTGGTTCATTATCATTCTTCCAAAAGATTACTCTGAGGTTAATTGCACTGATATACAGGCCTTATTGTGTATAMGGAAACAGGGTGAATCTCACGAGTCTAATAACTTTTGGTTGTAATTAATATTGTAACTTCCACATGACCTTTTCACTGAAGGCTCAGTTTCACATCCTTAATGTGGGTGAAGTCTCGAAGGACCTCCTATCACCCTGCCATGTTGAGATTTCACACAACTCAATTAGGAAGCAGCTGAAATGGGCTAATTTGTATAAGGTGGATTCAAATTTCTGTCAATCACTCTACAACAGCTTGAAAATGATGATATACATTTGATGACGTAAGCTAATTGCAATGTGAAGACAACCATGAAAATTTTTTGGCAATCCTTTATTTTACAGTCCCCTAATTACCATGCAATTACCTAGCTTTTAAGACCTTGSATGAAATGGTTAGCGACTATTTACTATGCAGTTACTTGCCAATTACTGTAATTTATATGCAATTGCTTTGTAAGAACAAAAAATACTATGTAATTCAACAAATTTTAGTAGGTTATTACAATTACAGTTCAATAGTATCTCAATTACCCACTATTTGCCATCAAATTGCCAGCTTTATTTTAGTCACCTAATTACCATGTTATTATAAAGTGAATACATAGAAAATAGCAATGTAAATAAACTAATTCTGTGATCATTTCAATAAATTTACAGTGTAATAGTACATCAGTTACACAGCATTTACCAACAAATTACTAATTAAATTTCCACATACTAAACATAAATACAGTCCCTAATTACCATCTCATTACCAAGTAAGTACTTAGTAAATTGTAGCAAATTACTATGCTAGTAGAAATTTCTTTTGGGTAACTACAATTGAATTACTGTTCAATAGTACCTCAATTACATACTATTAACTAAAATACTACAAAATTTCCACATTTTATATCGTCTTACTATGTAATTACAGATAATTAGTGGGTTATTGCAATAAAATGCCAGCAATGCCAAAATTACATACCATTTACTTGTGTTACACAGTTAATTGTAATATATTACCAGGTACAGTAAATTATGTATGAAAAAATTTACAAAGTGTGTAAAAATAAAGTTGTAATTTGTTGGCAAATAGTGGGTAATTGAGATACTATTGAACTGTAATTGTAACAAAATTACCCACTAAAATGTGTTTAATTACATAGAATTTTATATGTTCTTACCAAGTAATTACATAGTAAATTACACACAGTACAGCACAGTAATTATTGGACTGTAAAAGAAAGGATTACCTGATTTTTTTATTACACCRTTTTAACTGGCTTATCCAAATGTTATTAATGTATTGACAGTTTACATTTTGGGTTAAATCCAAATACTTCCAATGACAGTAAATTGGACAGTCAAGTGTTATTGTCAGTGTGTTATTATCCTAAWGTTGTCCCTTTTGTTGAGGTTAATGGTAGATTTTCACTTTGTGCCGGCAGCTCCTTTYTTTTGTTTGTTGCATTGACCCCACTTTACTCACATGAATCAATAAAGTTGCATCTCATTTGCTCCTTGTGGCTGCAGCGTTTGTCCAATCCAAACCACTTTAGTAGAGAACAAATCAGTGTTTGGGAAAGATTAATGGAAGTGCAGTTAAAACGTAAATTACACCAAGTTTCTCCCTAATTTCCTGCATTCACAGTGAAAATAAATTTCAAAACAAATTGTCATATTTTCAGTTATTGTGTTTTATAACTCCCATTAAATGTGTTACTGTCCATTTTAGGGCATCCAACAATAATTTCCTCAGAGATATTACCCCYGTTGTGAGGTTATGAAGTTGGAAGTTTCAGGGGTTTTTTGTAGGATGGGTGTTTTGTTGAAGGTTAGCTGTGGGTGGCAGGTAGAGACGTGGCCCTTGTGTGATGATCCCTGTCTTTGAAGAAAAACATACTGCTGGCCTGAAATGTCATAAATCTAGTTAGGGAGGGCCAGAGGTAAAGGTGGAAACAGACTAATGAGAGCTTACCTCGATACACTGTGCAAGCTCTGGAACCAAAGTCCTTGATTAAAGCGAGGTTGTCTTTCTCCACAGRTGGTTGATGTGGGGATTCCTGCTCTGTGCTGAATGCTGCTGCTGTGCTGTAGTGTTTTTTTTTTCTTTTCSTAGTACCAGAGGAATACCCACAGTTAAAAGTTTGAGTCTGAGCAATGTGCAGGGGCCGAGAATCCGCTCAGATGAAGTGTGCAGATTTGTGGATTTGCTGTGTCTGGTTGGGGTTAGAGGGAAGTTGTAAAGTGTGAAAGTCAAGGCTTTGTTGACACTGGAGAGGTCAGTTTGGAAGGCAGAAGCTGCCTGATTTATCCGTGTTGAGGGTTTTTCTTTTAAATTTATTTCTGACAGAATGAGCTGCTAATTCTAAAGAGTGCTTTATTTTATGGGGCAGGAGGAGGTATTGTGTATTTTCCACATCCATAGATCAATTTTATACCACAATCAAGTAACTATGTTACCTTCAGTTGTTATGAAAGTGCTGTATACATCCAACATCTACAGTAAATGCCTTTGAAATTGGGCTCTGTCTCTTTAAGAACCTTTGCCGTTTACTACACTCTCACTTCAGCATGTCTTCACAACAATGCCTCAGTGGAGGGAGGCTTTGTAGTGAAGGAGCTCAGATAAAGACTGAGCTCCAGGGAGGAGCTTTGGGTAAATAGGCGGAGCTTTGTACCAGCAAGCATTTGGGCAGCTCCTACCACTAGCCTGGCCCTTGCCTTCCTACACAGTTCCGCTCTATTCTAGTTTCCCTTCTCTGCTCTGTCTGGGACTTCTCCCACAGACGAGGATTTCTTCAGGAGAATTTTCGTCCGGGCCAATCAGAGATCAGAACGTCGATTTAGTTTAGCAAATGGCAGTGGAGGAAGTGAATGAAGCCAGTCCGTGTTAAGGCTTCCAAATTAAATTTAATTTGTCTGACAAAGCAGCAGCTCTCATTTACAGTCGTCTCGTTCGTCTCGGTACTTTTCTCCTCTCAGTAGGGTTGTTTACAGCACACATGATTTCCGGTTAGCTTCTTAGCTTAGCCTCCTTCACAGCGACATACATCGCGGCCAACCGATCCAATCATCTCAAACTTCAGCAGAGGCCACGCCTCCAGCTAGAATCGCTTCTCTATAGCCGCGAGTCCAGACCCTCGTATGAAGCAAAGTGAAGGACAAGGGTCTGGTTTTTACCAGGCTGTGTTACCACAGGAGATTCAAGGATTTCTCAAACATGCATGAATGAGTCAAAGCAACACTCTGGGTATTTTGATGAGGTAATGACATTTATTATTTATTCATTTATTTATTCACCGTTATTTAACCAGGCAAGTCCCATTGAGATCTCAGATCTCTTTTTCAAGGGAGGCCTGGGCCTGAAAGCAACCTGTTGTACATGGMTTTTTTTTGTGTGTGTGTTGTGGGGGAAACCGGAGTACCCAGAGAAAACCCACGCAAGCACGAGGAGAACATGCAAACTCCCCACAGAAAGACCCCAGGTCCAAACTGGGAATCGAACCCAGGACCTTCTTACTGTGGGGCGTCGGTGCGAACCACTGAGCCGTCGTGCTGCCAAACATAACATGACATAACATATAAAACACAAAAAACATTGATTTTGCATAATACCCCCTGAATGACTTAGAGTATTTTACAAATTTGCACCTTTTATTTGTTGGTTAAGTTACATAAGTGTTTAATATTTTGTCTAAAAATGTCTACTGAAACAAAAATATTAGGTCAAATAGAAACTATTACCAAAGGAGAACCAGAAATACTCATTACTGCAGTATTGGAGTATTTTCTAAATTTCTATTATGCTTTTCAATTTTTGTGCCTCATATTTTTCATGCAACTCCTCTGACATTTTCTTTTTCTTAACTATAGTTTTAAAGTTAAAAAGTGCTGTATCATGTCGTATATGAAATCGATGTCATGCACTGTTCTCAGGTTGGATTACTCCCACTTATCTGAGAGGACTCCAGCTCAAAGCTTTCATGTGCTGTACTCGTTTGTCATGGTGTGTGTAGTTGTGTGTAAGTGCCAGTTGCATTTTTTTGTGGTGGCGTATTGGGCCCTGTCATGAATGCTGCACAAGTACACCTGACTTTATTTTTCCATTTGTAGCATTAGCAATGTGTTGTCAGTTCTCACAGTCCAATATCTGACAGGTGTATTCATTTTTTTATCAACCTCCAAGCTTAATTTGATTGAAGAGGTGTAACAAGTCCTCCTGGGCTAGTTTGGAATCTCCCAGTTGTGGAATGGTGAAGTAGTCTCTGCTGCCGTGATGTTTGTGTGCATCCCTGCTCATCTTCTACAGCATCAAGGCAGATGGAGCCTTGCTGAGTGATTGACGACTGGCTGGGGAGCTGTATGATGGAGCTGTCAGCCCTGCCGTGTCACATTRTTCTGGCAGTGGCTCTCCTGACACTCAGAAACGCATCAGAACGCCGCTTCTCTTATATCTTGTCTGAGTCGAGTTTTGAGTCGAGGGTGGGAAGAAATGCTCACTTTTTTTTCTGTTTCACGATTACCTGAGAAAACGTACAAGTGGTTTGTGCCAGGCAATCAAACACAGTGAATATAGTTCAAGTATTTTTTTAATAAAATAGTTTGCATCTATTGCACTAAAGTTTTCTGTGAAACTGATGAAATGTGTTAATTTACTTTATAAGAAAATACAGTAGCTACCACCTTAGAGACAAACAGATACGTATTATGAGAAATTATCTGAATTTTGTGGTGTTTTTGGAATTCTTAGTAATAAGTACAGTAAGTATTCATCCATCCTACATTTGACACAATGATTGTACTATTGTACTGCTATTGTGCCACACCCTCTACTATGCTGAAATTTATATTTAATTTTTTTTATTCTTTTTTTAATGTGCTTATGTATAAATATGTATATATTTTTCCTTTTTTCCCCTTTTTATTGTTCTTATACTGTTTTATTAGACCTTATGTTTTTTCTATCATTACTGTTCTATCATCTATACTGTGACTAGGAGAGATGCCTGCACAAGAATTCCAATGRATGTAAACTGCTAGTGCAGTGGGTAAAATAAGTATTGAACACGTCACCATTTTCCTCAGTAAATATATTACTAGAGGTGCTAATGACATGAAATTTTCACCAGATGTCGGTAACAACCCAAGTGATCCATACATACAAAGAAATCAAACCATAAATGTCCAGAAATGAAGTTATTTGTAATAATGTGGAATGGCACAGGGAAAAAGTATTGAACACATGAAGAAAGGGAGGTGTAAAAAGGCATGGAAAGKCAAGACACCAGCTGAACTCTCTCAGTAATTAGAAAGCAAGCCTGCCCCTTGTCAGTGCAAATTAATATCAGCTGGTTCAGTCCCAAATGATGGCCAGGTATCACACAAGAACCATCTGATGATGGGTAAAAGTAAAGAGCTCTCTCAAGACCTTCACAACCTTATTGTTGCAAAGCATAATGATGGCATCGGTTACAGAAGAATGTCTAAACTTCTGAAGGTTCCAGTGAGCACTGTTGGGGCCATAATTCAGAAGTGGAAAGYACATTKTTTCACCATAAACCGACCACGACCAGGTGCTCCTCACAAGATTTCTGACAGAGGAGTGAAAAGAATTATCAGAAGAGTTGTCCAAGAGCCAAGGACCACTTGTGGAGAGCTTCAGAAAGACCTGGAATTAGCAGGTACGWTTGTTTCAAAGAAAACAATAAGTAATGCACTGAACCACCATGGCCTGTATGCACGCTCACCACGCAAGACTCCACTGCTGAAGAAACAGCATGTTGAAGCTCCTTTAAAGTTTGCTGCACAACATTTAAACAAGCCTGTGTAATACTGGGAGAATATAGTCTGGTCAGATGAGACCAACATTGAACTGTTTGGATGCCAGAATACACATCATGTTTGGAGGTCAAATGGCACTACACATCAGCCCAAAAACACCATACCAACAGTGAAGTTTGGAGGTGGGAACATCATGGTGTGGGGCTGTTTTTCAGCATATGGTACTGGCAAACTTCAAATAATTGAAGGAAGGATGAGTGGAAAAATGTACAGAGACATTCTTGATAAAAATCTGCTTCCATCTACCAGGATGATGAAGATGAAATGTGGCTGGACATTTCAGCAAGACAATGAGCCCAAACACAAAGCCAAGGAAACTCTCAGTTGGTTTCAGAGAAAGAAACTAAAGCTGCTGGAATGGCCCAGCCAATCACCTGACCTGAATCCAACAGAAAATCTATGGAAAGAACTAAAGATCAGAGTTCATAGAAGAGGTCCACGAAACCTTCAAGATTTGAAGACTGTTTGTGGAAGAATGGGCCAAAATCACACCTGAGCAATGCATGCCACTAGTTTCTCCATACAGGAGGCGTCTTGAAGCTGTCATTGACAACAAAGGCTTTTGTACAAAGTATTAGATAAATTTCAGTAAGTGTGTTCAATACTTTTTCCCTGTGCCATTCCACATTATTACAAAATAACTTCATTTCTGGACATTTATGGTTTGATTTCTTTGTATGTATGGATCACTTGGGTTGTTACCGACATCTGGTGAAAATTTCATGTCATTAGCACCTCTAGTAATATATTTACTGAGAAAAATGGTGACGTGTTCAARACTTATTTTACCTGCTGTATTTTACCCGCTGTATATGCACAAATGGCAAATAAAAATCCATCCATCCATCCATCCATCCATCCATCCATGGAGCTCCAGCTGTCCCTGTGCGAGAGACTGGTTACACCGCAGACAAGTCACAAGTCTATCACAGGGTAACATAAGCCGTGTTTTCATCAACGTTTTTTATTCAAATTTTGAAAAGGTGGATGGAAATGGTAAAATTCGCATAAACTTGCTCAATTTCACAAAAAAAAAAAAGCTTTTACGGTTGCTTGAGGTGGTTTTTGGATTTTCCCAAGAAGAGTTAATTCAAAAAGGGGAGATGGAAACACATTTGCAGAATAAGTTCTGACGTAGCAAACGTTTATCTCACATGATCGATGACCAGTAATTGTAACGGCTGCAGCTGAACCTGCCTCCAGCTGTCAGTGTTTTTCCTGATATTCTCGTAACGTGAAGAGAATTGCATTTCTTTCTCTACGTCTCCAGACAGCAGGTAACATCACCAATACTAGTTGACATGACAGAATAATTACAACTCTCCCAGMAGCAACACTTCCTGATAACTTCTCTACATTGTCCCAACATGTGTAGTCCCTGCAAGTTTGCAAATTTACCGTACTTCCTTTTACTACAACCATCAATGTTTGACGTAATTACACTTAGCGTAGCCTGGTTGATTCACTCCAACCCAGTAGATGTAAACACCTTCATAATGTTTCTAAATTTTTACAGAACCTTACACATTATATTCTGGTTTTGCTCCTTTTAAAGCCTTTGTGTAAAGCTACTTTTTTGCTAGTTGTAGCATTTTTTTCAAGATATTTCAGCTAAAATTATTCTTCCTTGTACTATTCTTCATTCACACTTGCATTTTCGCAGGAAATTCAAAATAGTTCTTTTTGTTTTGTTTTTTCCAACAATTTAAAAAATTTGCTTTAAAATTMCATTAACATTGGATGGAAACATGTTTATAGAGAAAAATCACCATTCACACTCTCACCCACACCTTTGAGTTGCCAGTTAATCTAACATGTTTTTGGTCTGTGTGAGAAAACTGAAGCATCTGGAGAAAACACACGTGCACTGAAATATCCACAATATTACAGAGCAGCAACAAACACTGAATTTGATACACTATTCARTCAGGTATTCTAGCTTTTTTAAGAGGAGCCTTGGCTCTAGGTCACGTTGCTCGCATGAAMCTGGTGCCTCTGCAGGCATAAGGCTTTATTAATGCAAGAAATGAGATTTTGTTCACAACACGTTAGGAATGATTTTTATCTACTAGCACACCAAACTATTGACTGTTATTTACTATTTATATATATATATAT
>NW_013952413.1:2579842-2582440 GCF_001266775.1 Austrofundulus limnaeus | reverse complement strand
ATCCATGGTTAATAGAATATGTTATATATATATATATATATACTGTTGTAAATGTACACACAATGATTCCATTGAGTGTTTCAGTAAGATCCATGGTTAATAGAATATGTTGCTAAAATGACAATTCTCACRGTTTTTGCTATTGGCAGCAGGAAATACCACTTCCAGTCACTACAATAGTCTTTGACGCACCTTCAGGTCAAAATAATGGATCAAAACAGTTTTTGAATCATATGAATTCATAAAAAATGTCACTATTTGATTTAGATGTTTGCATTTTTGCATCTTTTCAGAACAGTGTAATTATYTTTTTCATTCCTCATGTTCCTTTAAATCACATTGTTCAGGGAGACATGAGTGCTGGTCTGAAACAGTGTAATGATATTTCATACCTTTGAAGCTATGGCCACCTTAGTAGGAACTCAACTCTCGCAAATGAGCATTTTATGAATTCAGTTTCATTCATAAATGTTACTTTATTGGCGCTTGTGGTGCCGCTGCGTGGGTTCCGTTTTAATTAGAAATTTGTAGTTGATCCCATCAGGCAGGAAGTTGATTGAAAAATGGTTTTGATGTACTGTATAACATACTAACTGTTAAGTCACCTAATGTTTAATGTTTAATTAATGGAATCAACCTGTTATGAATTTTGTTTCTTATCACCACGTTTTATTTGGTTTGACTTCCTACTTTTATGTGAAAATTGCTGTTGATTCAAACAAAAAAAGTACCAGAAATGTGTGTCAATTTGTCCGACTACAAACAGTAAGTGTGTATTTTTCTCCCTTGAAATAATCTTTTCAGTTTTTATAGTTTTATCCACTTATCTGGCTCATTGATGCTTCTTCTTTGTAAAACAAAATGTCACATACGCTAAACTAATTTTTCCAATTCCTTTGAGATCAGCTCAATTTGTTTTTAACCTAATTACATAAATTAATTTAACTTTCAGTGATTATAGCAGCAGAATTTAACATTTAAATGAGCAGTTTTCCTTTTGGTAATCAATTAGACTTGCAGTACCAACTTGCCTCCCCCCCATTCTACCTTTGCAGAGAATTAAATAATTCAAAGCACAGTGTTAACCTATCATTGACTGGACTGGAACTCCAGCAGCACAGATAGATATGTTCAGCTTTTTTCCCACTGCATTCCTAGTTAACAGAAGGGATTCACAGACATGAGCTTCTTTTGAATAATGGATCTTTAACTGACTAATGGCCTTTATTGAGTTCTTTGGGCAGTCAGGGGGAATTACAACACTGATAAAACGTGGCTCCTTCTACTCAAGTTTTAGTCCTCCACCCTTGTTATTCCCCATGAGTATCAGTGCTCYTCTAAATGACAGAAAAGTCACTTTTTACAGCAACGATGCAAAAACTAGATATTCAGATTAGATATATGGCCAAAAAAACACAAATGCTACCATGCTAAAGTTTGTGAGATTTGCTTTATTCCGAAACAGAAGTTATTTTTTCTTCATAGATTATCTTAGTGAAGAGTGTGATCAAAGTTGATATTGTATTTTCAAGGGTAACAAGGTTTATTTTTACACAACACTGTGTACATAAGTTTGCAATTAATACATATTTTAGAAATATACACATTAGCTTATTATAATTAAGGGAAAGTGTTTAGGATGCGTGTGATAAATTTAAACAGGAACATTTTGTGCTCTGACTTCAGAACATAAAACTAAGGATTCTGGATCAGCTAATTTGAATAAATTGTGCATATTCCCCTTGTCTAACATTTGAATAATACCATTTATAACCCTAACTAACTGCACGAAGCCAAAATCTTATATAAAGATGAACTTTGGAATAATGGACGACAATAGGCAGTGGTGGACAAAGTACTCAACTCTAGTACTTGAGTAAAAGAATTGATATTCATGGTCAAATCTTAATCACCTACAAGTAAAAGTTACTCGGTCAAAAGTCTACTCAAGTTAAAGTACTGAAGTACTTACTTTTGAAAATACTTAAGTATTTAAAAGTACATTTAAAAATACTCGAGCATTCAAAAGTACAAATTTTATTTTCTATTATCAGTACATTGCTGTATTGCTTTCAAAGTGATTTTACAGAACATTGTCACTCTCAGAAACCATCTGATGCATCAACAACCACTCTGCTACAAAGTCTACCCCACCTGTAAAGACTTCAGCATAAAAATGCAATAAAAAGAGTTCTTAAATGTAGAAATGCAGATTATCCACAGTGAACACAGAGACATTTAAACTGATGCAAACTAATTTTCAGTTCTAAAATCTCAAACACTGAGCTCAGCTATGGCCATTAGAGCTGGAATAAATGACTCTTTGAAGGGATCCGGATCTTGAGGAGCCATTTGTTTCATAGAGCCGTTCAAAAGAGCCATTCGAATTTGAACGTATTACGTCATCACGTAGCCATACGTAATGACGTAATCCCGTCTCGTGGGTGGAACCATTTATTGGTCAAGCGGAAACCCGCCTCCCCCTTTCACCGTGAGCTTCTGTACTCCACAACTCCACCTGTTTTCCGTGAAAAAGCAAATCGGGAGCAATTTAAATATGAAAAATAAAGATTATATAAGGAATAAACTAAATAAAAC
>NW_013952413.1:2576076-2579701 GCF_001266775.1 Austrofundulus limnaeus | reverse complement strand
CTACAAATGGCTCGTTACTGCCCGAAATTCGGCTCCTATCGTTCGTTGTAAAGAGCCGTTCAAAAGATTTGGATCGTTCTCGAACGTCACAGCTCTAATGGTCATGGTTTCTCCATTTGAGTTTCTTCAACCGTCTTCATCGCTGGGTTCTGTCTGAAATTAAGGTGGCGCTCAGGCTCAGCTCATGACAGTTAACCAAGATGACATAATTCCAAATCTATTCCAGGTGTGAGCTACAACTGTGATTGTTTCCCTCGTGAGGAACATAGTGCGTGACCAATTGCATTTCAAGAAAGAAAAACAGCAACATCTGATTACAAAACTATGCTGAACCCAAAGGAACGAGTAACTAACCAGCTTCCTAGAAATGTAGTGGAGTCAAACGTACAATATTTGCTGAAATGCAGTGGAGTGAAAACCATAAGTTTCCCAAAAAAATATTACTCAAGTAAAGTAAAGATTCTCAAAAAATGTACTGAAGTACAGTATTCAAGTAAATGTACTTTGTTATTGTCCACCACTGGAAATACGTAGCTTTTATTTGACTGTAATAATTTGAAATAAGTCTCAAAGTGTTACAACTTTTAAACATTGACCTAATGTTTTTGTCTATTTTAAWCACTGGGACAAGATTTGTATAGTTTATCTGATGGTCATATTGATAGAACTGCAACGACAGAAGAATTCACATTCGTGGAAATCATGAAAACAAAGACGTGACATGTTTCACACGCCTTGTTTTGCAGTTACAAACATTTGGTGTGCACCTTAAGTGCTCTGCTGTTGGGTCGTTAAATGCGAATGATAATCTACACTCAGAGGACGGTGCAGAATAATTGCCTTCCTGGGTTCTATTCAAGCAGCGTTGTTACTGCTGAGAGGCATCGACGTAACTGAAGAGCCTGTGTGACTTTGATTGGTAAGAAACCTGAGTTAAGAACCCTCGTGGCCCTCTGTGGACTGTGTGTTGGCAGTGAGGATGACATGAACTCCAAAACCCCAGTGTGCTGTGATTACCAGATGGCCGTGGCAGCGATGTTCAGTCCTTTCACTCACCTGGCTGAGTAAAGACTTCCTCTAACCCTGCACTCGCAGGAAACGGTCTCTACAGTACGTCTGCCTTCTCTGCCTCTGCCAAAACTCTCGCTTCCACCCTCCGCTCATGCCTCTGAAGTATGTTACAGAAAAAGGGAAATAAAAAAGGAGGACACCAATTTAGGCCACTGAGGTGCAAAAGGGATCGCTGAAAACAGGATAGTGGGATTTGATGTCCTTAACTTAAATTGCTGCCAGGTTGTTGTGATTATAGGTGACACATTGTTGTGGAACGAATCGTGCTTTTTTAAAGCAACTCTCATTGCCCAAGTTTCACGTGCAATTTCTTTGGGATAAACTTTTTTTTAATGTTTAATCATTGTTACAGTATTTAGAGAAAGCACATTTCCTAAAAGGATTATTCAAATGCTCGTTTTTGATATTTTCATGATTTATAGACCAAGAATCTTACAAGTTAGCCCATGGGTGTAGCACAAAACTTGTGGCATATTCTCAGCTAATGCATAAATGCACATTATTTATCTACTTGTGTGGATTATTGATTTATGCTAATTTGTGGTTTTTTGGAAGTACAATATGAAGAATGCTTATTTTTGTTTTTGCTTCAGGGTAGTGTAAGCCACATAAACACTGGTACACTGTACAAAAATATGTTAAGTCAGCTCTTCGTTTAGTTTGTGCCTTTTCTGGTTCTGTTCTCACATCTCTCTCCTGACGAAAGGTTACAGAAAATCACTAGCTACCAGGCAAAGATCGATAGCATCAGAACAGTGGTTTGCTCCCTTATTTATCTATCTGATGTGTTTGGTTTCGAGGGAACACATTAACCTTATCTAAAGATGTTCCACAGTGCTGCAAATGCGCTCGAAACTATTGATAGCGTATGCTAATGCAGAGTCACAGGTTTAACACTTGACTTCTACACCTAAAACTTRTTATTCAATGAGGTTTACCAACTTCTCCAATGCTGATATAAACAGCGATAAGGGATTAACGTAATGGGTTTCTCGCATYTTTTGCTTTTCCACTTTCAAGTTCCGCCAGTCATCCGAGTTCATCCAGAGAGCCAAGCCAGGGAGCCGGGTGTGACCGCCAGCCTGCGCTGCCATGCTGAGGGCATCCCCAGTCCACAGCTGTCCTGGCTCAAGAATGGCATGGACATTAAAAGCAAGCTGTCCAAACAACTCACCCTGCAAGGTAAAGACCGGCCACAAGTTTACTGGCATACGCTTGTGCTTTTGTTTACTTTCATTTACTGTCATTTCCAATATACTGGCATGATTTTTGTCTACAAGCAAAACAATCTAAATGTGTAAGAAAGGCCAGGGGTGAGTTTGCAGACATAAGTCTGTGAAAGCTCAAGTATGTTTGATAAACTTCTTGAAACAATTGAATCTTTTATGTTTTGCTAGTGCAGTCTTGGCTACGGCTGTGTGTTGCATGCCTCCAAATTGTAAAATCATGAAAATGTTTCCATAAATGTCAGTGTTTTCAACTTGAAACAGRAGCAGGTGTTTAGTTTGTAATGAAAATTTAATTAAGCAAGACAACAGTTAAGAGATACTGAAATAGAAATGTACAGATGCAGATGCATTAGTTGGTGCCCTTACAGGTCATTGCTTAAATCTTCAGTTAATCAGTTGTTTGTTGTATAGGCCTTTAACGGTGAAAAAAAAGTTCATTTTGCAAAGATATGTTAAAAAGAGTACAGATAGATTTGTTTGTACTCAAATATATTATTGATGTTTGCATGTTTCAAACTGTGTTATGGTGGTTTATGGTGAGTGGGAATGGATAAAGAACCCATTTGAACGGGTGCCTCYTAAGTAGGCCCATTGCGGTCCCCAAAAAGACTTTATTCAAACCTTTGCCTCGAATGAAAGACACAAAGTTCAAACTGTGTGTGTTACTTGTGATTGAGCTCCTTGTACACTCAGGAGAACAGATGAAATTTAGCTGCTGTGCTAATTCCAGTGTATTAATAATTACAGAATATTAATTAATGTGCATTGTCCTTTTAAATAAATTGTATTTATTTTACCATTGTTTAACCAGGCAAAACCAAATGAGATCACAGATTTCTTTTACAAGAGAGTCTGGGGCCTGAAGGCAACCTATTGCACGTTTTTGGGGTGTGGGGGAAACCGGAGTACGCGGAGAAAACCCACATAAGCACGAGAACATGCAAAATCTGCACAGAAAGACCCTAGGTCCAAACCGGGGTTCGAACCCAGTGAGGCATCAGTGCTAACCACTGAACAGTTGTGCTGCCGTAAATAAATGACTATATAGATTTTCTGATGATTATGAAAACATTGTACATGCAACCTGTAATGCTGAGATCATAATCGCTGTTAAGACAAGACAGCAAAAGAGTTGAATCTGTACTTTCCATGCCAGACTACTTGCCGTCACTGTGCTTTTTGTATTTTAACGATACGTGTGTGCTTGCACATGTTTCAGTCTAGAGCAGTGGTTCCCAAACTTTTTCTCTTCTGACCCACAAAATATCCATGGCAAAAACTTGTGACCCCAAATATTACTGGTCTGAGCATGTGAACTTCGTTAA
>NW_013952413.1:2574021-2575996 GCF_001266775.1 Austrofundulus limnaeus | reverse complement strand
TCTGGAGATTGTCCAAGGTGCTTCATGACCCACCAAAGTGCAGTGGTTCCCAAACTTTTCAGCTTTTGACCCACAAAATAACAGCAGCAGAGACCTGAGCCTCCAACTATTTTTGGATGATAAACATTTGTATCAGGTCAACTAAACATGGGCATAGTAACAATGTTTTTTAACTACATTTATCAATTTTAAAAATACTAACCTCACTCCTTTTGTAACAACTAAGGCAAAAATGTCATTAATTCAGAAAATCTTTTCAGGACCCCACCTTGATGTTTTGGGACCCCACTTTGGGTCCCGACCCCAACTTTGGGAAAGACTGGTCTAGAGCATGAAAACAGTTAAAGGCTCATTTAGTATTTATAGAATGTGGGAAATGTGTCCAAATATCCATGTAAAAGGTAAAGGCTACATCTCCAAGCAGCTTTGTGTTCATGTGACCACAGCTGACAAGATTAATAAAAAGAATAAGGTTCATGGGATTATACCTCCCAGAACATGGACGCAAGAGGAAATGCAACCCCGGCTTGATGGGACAGATGTCGCAGATTGTAGAAATAGATCCAAGAAAACCATCCCAAACCGTTTTAAGCTGAACTCTAAGGTCAAGATATGCCACTTCCTGATCTCACCATCTGTCACATTTCGAATTACAAAAGAGCTCCGTGGAAGAAAACACAGGATGGCTCCACTGTTGACAGAAAAACACAGAAAAGCCAGACAGGATATCAACATAATGCATGTTGACAAGCCCTACATTTTGGGGGGACAAGTTTCTGTGACTGATGAGACAAAACCAAAGCTCTTTGGCTCCAGTTAGTACATGAGTTCTGTTTTTAGCTTATTGTGGAAAAGAACAAACAAACCAGTGTCTGTAATTTTTAAACATGAAATAAGAAAAAAAAAACAGGCTCTTACAGCTGGTAGCTAAGGGGAATCAAAGCCCTTTTAATTACTTGAGAAAACACAACAGCAATAACTGCTGTCACTCTAATTTGTTAATAATACAGCGAGTATGAAACAGGATGCAACAAATTGAATAACGTAGTTTGATACAAATTATTATGGTGTGGTGTAATAATTCCAATTTCTTACTTTAAGCAACGTTCAGTTACCTTCCAATTAGGCTTTAAAGCCCAGATAAGGAAAAAAAACTAAACATGCTGCTCACAAACTACTGTTCATTTAGATAATTTAGTGTGTTTTTTTTAGGTTTAAATCATTTTAAATCTTTTAGTTCAAGGTTTTAGCTGAAAACTTGAGAAGCTGTGAAAAACTAAACGTGTAAACCGTGTTACGTTGTTTTATTTTGGAATTCAGCCTTGTTAAAAGTTTACCTGAAACAAACTCCATGCTTCTTTCAAACATGGCTAAAACCTTTCATGTAATGATACCAAAAGACTAAAAACTGGGAAGGCCCACACCTTTCTTTTAATTATTATTTTTTTGCTCTTTCTTCAAAGCTAATGGAAGTGAGGTGCACATCAGCAACGTGCACTTTGAAGACACTGGGGCTTATACCTGCATCGCCAGAAATGAGGCCGGTGTAGACGAGGACATCTCGTCCCTGTTTGTGGAGGACTCGGCACGCAAAACCTGTACGTACAAAGACCTAATACGTTTTCTTCACCATTGTTTTGTTTTCAAATGCTTTTAAAATAATTAAGTTTCAGTTGAGTTTTCTTTAGAGGGTTGCCTGTTGGTCTTTGTCATTTTATTTGCTCTCAGAAAGATTCTATGGCTACGTTCACACTGCAGGCAAATCCGACCCAAATCCGATTTTTTTTGACCCATCTGACTCATTTTTTATGACAGTCTGAATGAGACAAATCCGATTTTTTTTGACCCATCTGACTCATTTTTTATGACAGTCTGAATGAGACAAATCCGATTTTTTTTGACCCATCTGACTCATTTTTTATGACAGTCTGAATGAGACAAATCCGATTTTTTCAAATCCGACCCAGGCCGTTTC
>NW_013952413.1:2564459-2573444 GCF_001266775.1 Austrofundulus limnaeus | reverse complement strand
TGTGTGTGTGTGTGTGTGTGTGTGTGTGTGTGTGTGTGTGTGTGTGTGTGTGTGTGGGGATATACTGTATATTTAAATTAAAATATTTTAAAAACTAATAAAAATATATATATTTTTTGGGTGAGAGTGGGCTCTTTGGCGGGCCGGACAGCAGGAACCCGCAGGCCAGATGTGGTCCACGGGACACCAGTTGAATAGCCATTTTCTATCTTTTACTGTTGAGGCTGAGAGATTAGTTAGGCTTGAAAACATCTGTTTTATTTTCTAAAGAAAATATATTTACCAAAATAAATCAACAGTCAATCACCCATTTACTATTTACAAGGTCACAAAAAGGTAAATTGTTAAAGTCATGAAGGCAAAACCTGCGGTTGTTTTACTTTAATGCATTAAACCCAAGTGAATTTACTGTTGTTTGTTGCCTGTTTTAGTACTTTACTAACTGGCTAATTATCTCCTGCTGCTATCAGTGTCACACTACACATCAGTGATTTTAAAAACTTGTGTTCAGCCATCAGGTGTCGTCTGGGAATAATTATGTAATTTACAACCCCACGATTTGTGACACAAGTAACCTTATTTACATTTGGAAGTGTTCTCCAATAATCTTCCCTTGTTCTTTCCCCGTGAAAAGAACAACTCACACAGTAATTAACTTTGACCTTAAAAATGTCAGCCGTTCTTTTGGGGGGGTCATATAACCACTTGTTAGTGTGTTGTATATTTATTTCTTTGGGGTAATTAGGGGTACCAGTTGGTCCAACATTTGCAGTCAGGTCACACATCGTGTGTTCACTGTCCCAGATCCGCTCCAGACCCAAACGTCTTCAGACGCGATCGCCATCTTGCAACACTTCCTCTGCCCTGCCTGTCACGCATCAGAGGATCATGCTCAGTCATGTCAGAAGTTACCCATGTGCTTTAAAGCTTTTGAAGGTCTACCGTGAGACAAAATGATGCTAGCAGTTAGATATGGTAGACCTATTTCTGGAGTGAGTAACCCCACAAGACATGACTTCAAAGAGGCGTCGGGGGGGATGAGCAGACATGGATGTACTACTGCGTTATGAAGGAGAAAATAAACAGACTTTAATAGAAATGTTGTTTTCTGCCCTGACCTGTTCTGGTTTTCCGCCGTTAACTCCCAAACACGTTCAGAAAATAGTCGAATAAAAGCTGACTTCATTTTTTTATGTATTTTGCCATGAATTGGCTGCTTCTATGAGCCTAATGTGATCTGTCAGTTCCTTTAACAGCTAAACTTCTACTCCTCTAATTAAGTATCTTGATATTTGTGAGCCATCACATCGAAACGAAGATTAAGTCCAAAAGTGGTGTATGGAGAAATAGGCAAGTATAGTGTTTTGATTAAAATGTTAACAAAAATAGCATTTTGCCAAAATATAATGAATAAAACCTTATCAATGTATCATTTGAATGAACTGTCTGAAATATAATCATAAAACAAAAATTTGAAGCACTTTTTTGAGCAGTAGCAACAAAAAAACTGATTTTGAGGAAAAAAGCATTAAAATTTTGAGATTTTCCCTGTGAGCTAGCAAAGTTTTGTTTCTTTCCAGCTGGGAAAATCTCAATATTCAAATATAATTTGAAGTTTCCACTGTATAAGGACATCAAATATTCCTCATTAAAATTACAAAAAATTAGGATTCAGACCAAATATTTACGTATTGTAACCAACCAGACAAATTAAGTCATATATATGGATTTACTTATGATATTAGAATGATTCAGGTATCAAAATGTAGCTTTTAAAGCCAAGAATCTGAAAATGTAATTAGGTCATTTTGACCAAATTTGACTTAATCCTCATTTCGAAATGATGGGTCACATTTAATTCAAAATGAATCTTCCAAATGTATATTTTGTTTAAGAATACAACTATAATGTAATAATAATAAAATTTAAATTTGTATTTAATGTGGCGCACACACACACACACACACACATCCTTGTGCTTACATCAAACTGAGGACTTTGTGTTGACTTCTATTCATTTTTGTAATTACATTTACCATATGTTACTGGTTTATTACGAATCCTAACCTGAACCAAAACTTTATTCACACCATATCTCTAAACCAATTGTTCCCAWCCCTGGTCCTCAAGGACTCCAATCCTTTATGTTTTACTTGTTTCCCTGATATTCAGCAGATCTTCAGAAGATTGTTGATCAATCATTTATTCAAARCAGGAAAACATCTAAAACATGCAGGACAGGAGTCCTTGAGGACCAGGTTTGCTCTAAACCTAACTTATAGAGTGCAGTAGAGCTGCAAAAAAGTGAGGATCAAGAAAATGTCCTCAGTTCCCAAAAATGAACTCACTTAGTCGGTTAAAAACCTCACATGGTTCTCACTCTGTCGCAGAAACAAGCACACACACACATATCCTTGTATTTGCATCAAACAGACTTTGTATTGACTTCCATTCATTTTTTAGTTTGGTTTAAATTTAGTTTTAGTTTATTCATTCATTCAAAAACAAAGTAAATTCAGTATACAAAAACATACAAATGAAAAATAAAATGAAAGGCAGCAGAAGTAAGAAAAAACTTTTTGAATGTTTGTAACTGTATTTAAGCCTAACCCTGACATTTTTACCCAACAATAACCATTATTAGTTTATTCCTAACACTAACCTAAACCGAAACAATTTACACCACACCTCTAAACCTAATAAAGCACAGCAGAGCTGCAAAAATGTCCTCACTTTACATCAAAGACCTCACTTTAATAGTAACTACTTTGCAAGAGGTCCTCACTCTGTAGCAGAAACAAGCACACACATATAAAACACATACAGCGGGTAAAATAAGTATTGAACACATCACCATTTTTCTCAGTAAATATATTACTAGAGGTGCTAATGACATGAAATTTTCACCAGATGTCGGTAACAACCCAAGTGATCCATACATACAAAGAAATCAAACCATAAATGTCCAGAAATGAAGTTATTTGTAATAATGTGGAATGGCACAGGGAAAAAGTATTGAACACATGAAGAAAGGGAGGTGTAAAAAGGCATGGAAAGCCAAGACACCAGCTGAACTCTCTCAGTAATTAGAAAGCAAGTCTGCCCCTTGTCAGTGCAAGTTAATATCAGCTGGTTCAGTCCCAAATGATGGCCAGGTATCACACAAGAACCATCTGATGATGGGTAAAAGTAAAGAGCTCTCTCAAGACCTTCACAACCTTATTGTTGCAAAGCATAATGATGGCATCGGTTACAGAAGAATGTCTAAACTTCTGAAGGTTCCAGTGAGCACTGTTGGGGCCATAATTCAGAAGTGGAAAGAACATTATTTCACCATAAACCGACCACGACCAGGTGCTCCTCACAAGATTTCTGACAGAGGAGTGAAAAGAATTATCAGAAGAGTTGTCCAAGAGCCAAGGACCACTTGTGGAGAGCTTCAGAAAGACCTGGAATTAGCAGGTACGTTTGTTTCAAAGAAAACAATAAGTAATGCACTGAACCACCATGGCCTGTATGCACGCTCACCACGCAAGACTCCACTGCTGAAGAAACAGCATGTTGAAGCTTAAAGTTTGCTGCACAACATTTAAACAAGCCTGTGAAATACTGGGTGAATATAGTCTGGTCAGATGAGACCAACATTGAACTGTTTGGATGCCAGAATACACATCATGTTTGGAGGTCAAATGGCACTGCACATCAGCCCAAAAACACCATACCAACAGTGAAGTTTGGAGGTGGGAACATCATGGTGTGGGGCTGTTTTTCAGCATATGGTACTGGCAAACTTCAAATAATTGAAGGAAGGATGAATGGAAAAATGTACAGAGACATTCTTGATAAAAATCTGCTTCCATCTACCAGGATGATGAAGATGAAACGTGGCTGGACATTTCAGCAAGACAATGAGCCCAAACACAAAGCCAAGGAAACTCTCAGTTGGTTTCAGAGAAAGAAACTAAAGCTGCTGGAATGGCCCAGCCAATCACCTGACCTGAATCCAACAGAAAATCTATGGAAAGAACTAAAGATCAGAGTTCATAGAAGAGGTCCACGAAACCTTCAAGATTTGAAGACTGTTTGTGGAAGAATGGGCCAAAATCGCACCTGAGCAATGCATGCCACTAGTTTCTCCATACAGGAGGCGTCTTGAAGCTGTCATTGACAACAAAAGCTTTTGTACAAAGTATTAGATAAATTTCAGTAAGTGTGTTCAATACTTTTTCCCTGTGCCATTCCACATTATTACAAAATAACTTCATTTCTGGACATTTATGGTTTGATTTCTTTGTATGTATGGATCACTTGGGTTGTTACCGACATCTGGTGAAAATTTCATGTCATTAGCACCTCTAGTAATATATTTACTGAGAAAAATGGTGATGTGTTCAATACTTATTTTACCTGCTGTAAATCAAAAAAGTCCAGCAATAATTTAAAATAATTTAAAACATTCTTTAAAAGCATTCACACACAGCAAGTAAAATGTGGTGCAGGAAGGGTGGATATGAACACAACAGGTTGAAAGTGAAGGTGCTGGAGGAGGAGGAAAGGACCACACAGACGGTTCATGGATGTAGGCTGGATGAAGGAGGGAATTCAGAGGGTTGGTGTGGCGAAGGATGCTGGGACAGAATGACAAAGAGGCAAATGATTTGCTGTGAAGACCTTTGACGGGATTTACAGCTCAGTGCAGCCTATTGTCGACATACAGTGCTAAACTTTCTGTTTGTTGGTTTGTTTTCTGACACTAAATACTGACGTTTTATTTTATTTCCGTTAGTATCATCAGTGTTTAGTGCAGATTATTTAAAAATGGCAAAACATCAGCTGACAAAATAATCCGTCTGATATTTATTCACACACTACATCCTATAATCTCTGAGGATGAGGCTGGAATTATTCTTTTTTTATATAAATAAATCCCAGTCGACTAATATTTTCAGCTCTAAAAATCATTTTTGTCTCACGCTTTTACTTGTTTACAGAGAAATATAGAAGCGGTTGAGTCCGTTCTGTAATTCGTAGCCGTTTCACAGCGGCAGGAKGTTGTGAATGTTATTGATGTAGTTTATTTAGAGTTTGCTACAGTGGCTGTGGGAAAAGGGAAATGAATGGAACATGTTCAACACAACTGTGGAGTTTATTGATGTGCTTTAATAGGTTTCCAGCTGCAGCATAACAGGAATGGCCCGTGGTCTTTGGGCAGACTGAAATTAACTCCTGGAAGAAAATAAATCGGCACAAACTTTAGCTTTGATGGAATTTCAGAATAAAATAAACTAAAGGCGTGCATTATTTAGAACTGGTGAAGGATTTGGTGTGGGAGCACGAGAGGTTCTGTTTTTGTTCTGACTTTAAGAAATACATTTAAAAAGTAACCAACAAACAACCAGCTTTAAAAGAGTTAAGTTAGAAATCTCTCACATGGCAACTGCAGCACAGCGGATAAATAAACGGTCGATCAGCGGCTGCTTTTTACCCTGCGTTCTTTTTTTCCAGCTCCTCATAATCCTGTTTGGTAAAATAATCCTGATGGTTTCTGTTTCCTTTGGTCCCAGTGGTTGGCTTCATACGCTGTCATAATTTTCTGGACCGTTTGCCTCACCTTGTTAAATCGTCTCCTTGTTTTCTTTATTTTGATCACAGGTGGACTTTTTCTTTTTAAAGAAACGCTATACGTCTGCTGTTGCTTTGAAACTCTGTATATCAAAGCGCTAATGTTGAAGCCTCGTTTATAGCAAAAAGAAAAAGTGTGGCTAATTGGTGTCGACTCCAATACAGCTCACTTCTTAAGCAGTGTTTGTACTTTTACTGAAGATAAGTTCTAGTGGTCTACCTGAAATACATGTTTTTTTAAAAGATGGATGGAATCATATTAGTGCTAGGTAATATGACCCAAATTTCATATCACAGTATTTTCAACAATTACACCAGTATCACGGTATTTGACTGTATTTTTCTTTTCATCACAGCTCTGCTGATAATAAAATATACAAAAGCTGCTTATTGATTAGCAAAACCACAGTCAGCTGAAGTTCCTCTCTTTCTGCAACAGAAACTATTTCTTCACTTTATTTTATGGTGCAACTGTCTGTGTCACTGTTTCCCTCCTCTACGTGTCCTTTCTTATTTGCCTGGTTGTTGAAAGTAGTCGTGCATTTTGGTCGGGTCATGAAAGAGGAGGGTTGAGAAAAAGATCATTATCGAGTCRATCATTCTGTGTTATTTAATAAATCTCAACGGGACGACTGAGCCTCTGCACCAGTCAACTAAACCCCAATACAGAACTACTTCCTCCAGGCTTTCCAGTGTTGTATAAAGTACCACAAAGTGATACTTGAGTAAAAGTACAAGTATATTACCAAAAAATTACCTTAGTAAAAGTTAAAGTCTCCTTCATTAATTGAGTAAAAGTCTTAGTATCTGTTATTTTTTGTACTTAAGTATTAAAAGTAAAAGTATCGATTTAAAATGAGCAGATAGATTTTCTGTAATGACATTTATTAGGTGACCTCCCTGCAAAAAATGCAGAAATATCTACATTATATTAAAATAATTAGTTTATGTTAAATTTAGGATGTACTAGTCCAGATGTTTCAGTTTATATACATATATCAAGTCTGCACAAACCTTTTCCCCAAAATGAAAATCTATCTGAGGGCTGTGGCCAAATACAATAATATAATTCATGAAATACAAATACTTCTGAAGTACAGTCCTTTTATTTTAATGATTATGTCCTGCTGGAGTGTGACATGTACGGTATCATAGTTTTATATATTTATACTTCTCATTCAGCCACAATTAAATTCACTCTATCTAGGAGGCACAGTTTATATGGATAGTATTTATTTTTTACAATATTAAGCTGGAATGAAAACAAGCAAAAATTAAAGTAACGACTTTCTACTTAATGCCTTTTTTTAAACATGTAAGGAGTAGAAAGTACAGATAATTGTGAAAATGTAAGAAGTAGAAGTAAAAGGTAGGCTGAAAAATAATTACTCAAGTAAGGTACAGATACCCAAAAACTCTACTTAAGTACAGTAACAAAGTATTTGTACTTAGTTACTTTACAACTCTGGGCTTTTCACAATAGAAGCACATTAAAGTCTTCATAAATTTAAGTCACATGTTAAATCTAACCATGCATGTCACTGAATGGATGTATACTCATTTAGCAAAGGCAKAAATGGCATGATTTTTTAACGTCAGTCAGTACAAGCAGCAGAATCACCACTCGCCGACAGTTACTCCAACAAGCTGCTCCAACAATAACATTAGCTTGCTAATGCACGTAGTGGAGGAAAAGCATCCCCCAGAAAACAGTTCACTGGTGGGCGCAACGAAACGTTCTAAACGTTTTCAGGATACTTAAACCGGTGTGTCCGGTATTCAGAAAATTCATATCATAACAAAAATTTAAAAAACGAACTGGTATACCGCCCAGCTCTAAATCATATCAAGTCAAGTTTAGATTTAAATAGTTCTTACTCTAATTATTTGAAAATATTTTTATAGTAGTTAGTAACCCCCCTGTTCCCATTCAGGTTTCCATTCCTTTCTCATCCAAAAATTCCACCAAATGTCAAATAGCTGCTATATTTTTATAGATATAGATATAAAATAAATAAACATCGATTAAAAACTGCTAAAAAATGAAATCTTATAAAAGTTCAACGAGGGCCATTTTATTAAATTGTGTCCTTGTTAGAAGATGCTTCTTTTATCTTCACCTATACTCAAGTTGGCTTTTCTTTTCTTTTTTTCGAAGGATAGCGCCTCTTCATGGCTGCAGGACCCGGGCACCTGTTCTATTGTTTGTTTTTGTCTCTCTTGGATGGGATGTTCCAAATGACAATAAAGGCAATTCTGAATTCTGATATTAATCCTATGAGTACAAAAAGACAAACTGGAAACATAAATCATCTTTAATTGATGGTTGCAGCAGCTTGTTAGTTTTAAAACAAACAGAAAACTCATTAAGTCGGCGTCGCAGGTTGCAGGTTTGACCCGGTTTTGTCGTTTGTGTTCGCTGGCATTTGATAAGCCAAAGCAGATGGACGGGTATTTCATTTGGGCTTTCCTGGAAGGAGGAGGGCGTACAGAAAAGGATTTTCTAGCAAAGCAGCCAGCTGTTATCAATACATCTGTTTTTGAGCGACTCCGAGACCCTGAGCTGCTCGTCTTTATTGTGATGCTCACTGTTTACACAGCAAACTTAATCAGGCACAAATTGTGTCAGCGTTCTCTGCAGCTGCTTTTACCTGAGGAAATGTTCTCAGTGGATATTAAAATGTTTCCCCAGCAGCTGTTATTGCAAAAATATCTTTGGTTTGCAGTGGGTTAATTATGGTTCCTGCAGACTTGAAGTAAAAAARAAGTGTTTGAAACAAGTTGGGGTTTTTTAATGTTGTATTTTAAGTAGTGTTGAAATAAAGTGTTCAACCCTGGAATGGTTTTTACTTTTATTTGTTAATATTAACTGACGTCTACAAAAAATAAATCTAAACTTATTGGATAAGCAATTAAAGACATTAAAATAAAGATATGAAATTTAAAATAAGTGAATATATTAATATTCATCACTTTAAAGCAGTGATTTACTCTGTATAAATCTTAAGTCAAAGAGTTAAGCTCTATTGAGCATGACTAGCATAAAAAATATACATATTCTAGGCTTTTGGCAAGTAAATTGTAGTGTTTATTTCACTTTAGTTATTACACACATTCAATTTATAACTGAATATTTTCTAGATTTATTCTGAAAATTAAAATACATGTAAAGCATGTCTTTCTTTTTTAATCAAAGGAGTTGTATTTGCTTTGAAAATAGTTTACTAATGACATTCCAAACAGCAATATAAAATGAGACATCACAAAAAAAGTAAACATATATTGTAGTTGAGAATTAAAAGTCTTGTAAAATACAAAAATAATTTGAAAACTGAGTCTCTGGTTATAGAAGTTCATCTAGAC
>NW_013952413.1:2552843-2562967 GCF_001266775.1 Austrofundulus limnaeus | reverse complement strand
GGAAATGAATGGAGAGCGAGCGACGTCACCTCCCGTGTGTCAAGCCCTTTAAATGACACCATACAGTGTTGAAAGAAGTTTTCTGAAAAGCCCCGCCCTCTTCCACCACATGTCAGACAGACCAGCATTTACCCAGCATTCCTTGCTGAGAAATCTTGTAGAAATTATGTGTTTGCATGTCCTGATGCATCTCAGTAAGCCATAGCCATGTCATGTGAGTATCAGTCACCTGGAGGCAGTGCTTAAAAGCCTGAATTTTGCCTGAAACTCTCAGACTGAAGAAGTCTCTTGGAGGAGAGACGAAACGTTTCATTAAAGAAAAACCCGTCCAGAGGACCTATACAATTTTTTTCTTTTTGATTTTTTTACCTGGATTACTGAGATGCATCAGGGCATTTAAATTAAAATGTGTTGTTTTACAGACTAACTTTGAAACAAAAGCAGCATCAGGTCTATCTCATCTTGTTTGAAAAATGTATGTTGATAAATACTACTTAGTATCATATTTTTCTCAATAAAGTAGCTTTTATCATATTTTTAAACATATAATTTGTTCTGAAAGTTTTAATATCAATAACAAGATTTATCCATAAATTTATTCCTMAAGTTACAGCACAGTGTTTCTTTAAACTAGTCCAAAATTGAGGTATTTTACAAATTTTATGAGCCTTATACTGTACATAACTTAAGATACTATGATTTACCAAATCATAAAACTTCAATAATTTCTATCAATAAAGTTCAGAATAAAAGTTAAATAGTTGCATTACACAATTCAAATCTAAATAATGTTGCTTAAGTCACAAAATACTCAAAAACATATTAAGTATATTTATACAAATCTTCTGTATATTTGGCAGTATTTATCGCATACATAAAACTTTTTTTAATAAAATAAAAAATAGCAGCACAGCTATGGCTTGTGGTGATGTGATAAATCAATTATTCACACGACATTTTAAAAATAGTTTGATAATTTTCCTTTTCCTACTTTTTTTTCRGACGCCTTCTTTCAGCTGCAACCTTGGGTTCGTCAAGGCTTGCTTAAATTTTATYAACTTCTGTATATTTTGATAGCGGCAGGCAGTTGACCAGTTATTTTAAGAAGCCAGAGGAAGACTCGTACAGAATAAATTGTGCCGGCTTGGGTAGAGGAGGTGGGCAGCGGTTTTACAGCTTCAGCCGTTGTGTTGGATTCTTAATCTCCAGTCCAGGTCAGTTTGCAATTTTGTTTTATTTTATTTTACGTTTGCAAGTTTCATAAACTTCCATAAACTTCGTAAGTGGGGAGTTATCATTGGATTAGGTTAAAATGGTCTCCAAACAATAATATCATTTGTCGCAATAAT
This sequence comes from Austrofundulus limnaeus, assembly GCF_001266775.1. NCBI lineage: Eukaryota > Metazoa > Chordata > Actinopteri > Cyprinodontiformes > Rivulidae > Austrofundulus > Austrofundulus limnaeus. The sequence continues at coordinate 2,561,618 of NW_013952413.1, read as the reverse complement.
TTGAGACAATTTATCATCCAGCAAAGTTTGTATCATGACAGGCTTAAACACAGAATTAGCTTAGGGTGAAATTATTTTTTTGTGGCTTCAATTTCTGGCTTTTGGTCTCTTGTAGTTAATATACAATATATGTCAATAAAAAGAGCTAAATTATGAGCAGTTTCAAGGTAATCCTTTATCTATTTCATTTTTTTCTTAGCATTATATTGGCAGAAAACTGTGTGGGAACGTTTTTGTTATATTGTGGGGACAATTTTCCAGAAAAACACAGCCTCATGGGGATCAAAGCCCGGTCCTCACAGGTACAGATGCTGAAGCTGGTATTTCCTATGATGTGGGGACCTATTTTGGCATACACTCCTATTTGTGGGGACCAACGGGTACTTATGGGGACCTGAACCTAGTCCCCATGAAGGGAAATGCTGTTGGTTTAGGTTAAGGGTGAAAGGTCAGGGTTAGTTTCAAAAAATGACCTGAAAATAAATGAAAGTCAATGCAAAGTCCCCATGAGGATAGAAGAACAAATGTGCGTGTGTGTTTACGGAAAGTAGCATGAAGTAATGATGGCCTGTGTGATGCGTGTTGAGCTGAGGTTTGCAGTGCAGTAGAATGGAAATGTTGCGCATATCTTAATTTGACACTCGCTGCCGATCGATCATCATATCGTGTTCATTGRCGTGGTTGTTTGTTTATTTTTCTTTGTCGCATTCCGATTGCACACGCACATGTTGTCAAAGTCATACACAAAATCCATAAAACAAACATATGCTGACTTGTATTTGTTTACTGAAATGTGTGCTTTTCAGCAAACAAGCCTGCAAGAATTTAATCAAAAATCAAGCTTTCAGCATCTGGGTTTTCTACTTAAGTCATAAATCACACAGTCAGAACCCTCATTTAAACGCAAAAACACTCAAGTACATCAAGAGTGTGAATACAGATTAGCTCCATATGGAACGTATCGCATTGTGGCCAAAGAGGCTCTTTAAAATCATTGGCTTGGTTTTCACTCACGAACTGAGCAACGTCTGGTTTCACAATGAGGCAATAAAAACAGAAAAGACAAATTATATAGTTCGAATAGACTTTCTGTGAACTTCGTCATCTCTATATTGAATTGAGTCAGCTGTTGAATGGGAATGCCAAAACGCGGTCCTTAAATGTCAAAACAAAATTTAGACCTGACTGCTGCTTAGATCAGTCAGAAATAACTCAGATGAGTGATGAAATGGTACAAAACTATAAAATKATCTGAACATTTTGCACAAAATGAACAGTTTAGCAAAAGTTTCCAATCTTTTGCATTTCTGATTTTTCCAGTCATTGTGTTCAAACGTAATTGTGTGTAGGCTCACGGATGAGTAATGCACATTATTAACAAGCCTAGAAGTGCTCGAATCAAGGACACTTTTAACTAGGTTTGATATCCTGATGTCACAGCYGAGGAGATGCTGGTGGGCATGCAGTGGCCGCAGATTGGACCTCGGTTTAATAGCGCCGATTCGCCGCAGATTCAAATGCCATAATTGTACTTGGAGATGTTTTTGATATCTGACTTCCTGGAAAGTAATGATCCATTTCTGTGAAATCTTTGTTAACGACTCGCCTCAGGCTTCTTATACAAAGCATTCAAAGTAAGTGAAGACTGTCAAAGGATTTATATTAACCAGCAGCTGAAGAGACGTGTTATTTCATGACTGAGGCTTGAGTGATCTTCTGGAGATGATTTCAACACTTAAGAGCCTGAAGGTCGAAGCCTCCGTTTCAAAGGAAAAACACTGAATTGTTTTTCCATTTGGACYTATCCGAGCGCTTTGCTGGTTTGTAAAACCTGAGCGTTCACTGTTCTGAGGTCTCTTTAACAGAGGCTGTCACCAGCAGGCATAGCACCATCCATCTCTGACAGTCTGTCGCTAAACTGGCATAAATATCTGCCCCTCACAATGTGCCAATTATTCTTGTAGTGGCAGAAGATCTGCAAGGCTCAAAGCAGGCATGGCTTGCTACAGATGCCGTCACTTTGGAAGCCAATTTATAATTTCTTTCATTATGAGGATATTTACGATGCGGCCGTACCACCCTGAACACGCCAGATCTCATGGCACCTGTGCAATGTTCTGATGTCACGTGATACATCACGTGACATCCATTCCAGTAATACAGATCAATGGGTGTAGCATAGTTTTTCTTTGGGCATTGACTGCTTCACTCGTTTTCACCCTTACCGCTTCCTGAAACATGTTTAAGTCACTCAACTCTGACGTATGAATCATTCAGGCATTAAAAAAGGCCTCCAAACTCAAGGGATGAATCAGTATTGTGCATAACCTGGCAAAGAACCAGTTTTAAATGGAATCTTCAGACACTTTGTCACACAGACAATTTGTTCCCATTTTTTTGGTTGAATCTTTGAAAAATACAAAAGATAAAACAGTTTGACGTGTATAAAATAGTCTTTACTCAGCTGAAGGAAGAGGCCTCTCTATGATCCTGTCAGGTCTTTGCAGGATTTTCTTCCCCTCTTGCCTAAAGACTTTCAGATACGGTGGAACCACTGTAGACAATTTCCCCCCTTTATTTATTTGTTTATTTTTTTTAGTTGTTTGCCTTCCTCTTTTTTTAAGCACACACTGTATATGTAGTAAGTAAGTAAAGTTTTAGTTATATAGCGCCTTTCACAGAAATATATTCACAAGGTGCTGTACAATCAGGGATGGGGGAGGGGCCAGTTAAGAAACACCCATTCAAGAAGACACAACATGACAAACATGGGGGAACAGGTGAAACCGTCATGCAGCAAACAGAGGTGCGCTACCTTTAACAGAAAAACTAAAAACCACACAAGGGTAAAGCAACCAAAGCCAAAAACAAAATATTGCGATCCAGTATACAGTTCCTGCGAGTTGTTATGATCTGTCTGATCAGGGTTCTAGCAGTCATTTTGAGATTTTTTGGGTTTTAAATAAGAAATGTAATCTATTTTTATTGCTTCTTTTTCCAACCTTCAGATACTTGAAGATCTGTTTGCTTAATGTTATCTTTCTCAGTTCTTCATTCTGTGTTTTTTCCTCAACGTAGCCTCACAAATACACTTCATTCTTTATTCCGTTTCTTCGGACAGGTTTTGATGTCTGTTGAATTTGTGTGCAGTAAAACTCAGCATCACTTGATCTCACATACGGATTCAGAGAAAGCTGAAAACAGTGAAATCAGCTGGTGAAGTGATTGGTTAGAARAAAGTCTTGCATTCTCGAGAAATGGCGTCACAGCAAAGTATTTAGAGCTTTTTTATATGTATAAACGCTGTCCAATGCCTGGTCCTCATCCCTTCAATTGACAAGATCAGTTTGTGCCAAAAAAAAAAAAAAWACAGGTCCATGTTTCCATCAGTGCTGTCCTCCACCCTTCACAGCCCACTTTGACTGGGTGTTGGACARGCTGTCAGATGCAAAAAGCTCAAACCAGACAGTGACGCTATCCACAGCGTGAGCAGCCAACTGCCTGTCGACTGAGTTTCATGCTGTAGGCTTCACCAAGTTGAGTACCGTTAATCCAGTGGAGAGCTGAAATGCCTTTAAGCCTGTCTTACAACACGGCAGCTGGAATTTATATTAGAGGATTCATTTTTCTTTGAATTTATCATTTAAATAAAAACAACAAGCATTCCAAAAACTTACTGTTTCATTAATTGGCAACTGGGAAACATGAAATGAATTAATTTAGATGTATGTGTGTTTAAGTGACCAGACTATATATTTATCTAAAGCAGCTACTATTAATGTCATATATAAACTTTTTCCACCAWCATGAGACCAATGCATTATTTACACATAAATATGTTTAACTTTCATGTGTCCCATTGCACTGTTTGTTTGTGATAAAGCACAGACACTCAGCTTTGCATGCCTCAAGCTCTCAGTAACATGTCTTCTWATAAAACTCTCAGGGATTTTGCTCCAAGGATTAAGTCTTCTGATTATTTTTTTTCTGACATGATACAGACTCGAGTCCTTCACAGCCTCCCAGCTTTAATTCAAGCACACTCCTAGCTGTTATTTAAAAATGTGCTTTAACTCTACCTGARTTTAGTTTCACTGGGGAGATGCTGTTGGAGTTAGACAGGAGGCTTCGAGTGTAAATACGCCRGAACTGCAGCTGCCAGAAGCGATGGAAAGGAACTGTTCGAATAAACGAGAAAAGCTGTGATTACAGGAAACATTTAAGTGAAGTGGAATCAAAGGGTTACACATTATAGTGGTGTTATTGTTTTTAAAATAACCTATGGCTTTCAGGTTACTAAAGGACTGTTAAAGTTARGGTTTATTTAATCAGGAAGAAAGCTGCCATGGGATTTTATTTGCCTTTAGAWACTCAAMGTTTCTCAGTCATTGCTGCAGACCYTTTTTAAATGTAAGTGCTTCTGTTAGAGATGGAATCCTCTGGAACAATTAGTTGATACTGCAAACAAATACTCAGTGTTTTACTGAAGAATCAGGTTATTGTCAAGTAGCCGTTTTAAAATGCAATAAATTCAGTTCTAACGGTCCAAAATTACTTTAAAAAAAACATCCAAAAACTGCCTGAAGCCTGATGATCTTTTGAACTAAYCCCTACTGTAGATGTTAGACCTGAGCAGGTTTAAGCACTGCAAAGATCTTAGAATATTTAAAAATGCAGTTAAAGCTAGACTGTGTAAACACAAATATCTACAAGAAATATAGGGTGTATTCACACAAGGATGGTCCACTTGTTTGGTCAGGACCAAATAGCGAATTTTATTWATTTTTTTCTTTTGGGGCGGTTTGCATTCACATTGTGCTTTTTGCAAGTGGACTATAATGTATAAACAAAGCCACGCAGGACGGTCATTAATCTCATTGGACAGAAATGATGGGGGCGGGTCAGAGCACAGACCTGGAAATAAAGATGGTGTTACTACAACTGACTATTAAGAACATGAAGAGCAGCTCATTCAGTGGCAGTTTTGTGATGATATAATTCTAAGTTTGGGATAGTGTTGGCAAATGCTGCAACCTGAAGGAGACGAGATGCTCCGTGTTCCCCAACCCACAACGGCTCATTGTTTGTCGCGCAGTGTTAGCGTTAGCAACACTAGCATCAGTGGCTCATGAAGTCCATAAAGGCTCATTTCCTGTAGTTGGTTCGGTTCAAAACCGGTCTGTATTCACACCAGAGTTCGTTTAGAAGAGGACCGAAACCACCTACACAGTGTACATATAAAAACTGTTGCATTTTGTACTGAATACCTTCACTGGAGAAACTGTAATATTTAATAGTAGAATAAACCTTTTTGTTAAGTCTGTGTATGGTATTTTTAAATGGCACAATAGCAAATTTATCACAAAAGGGATAGACTTTTTGTGAAATTTGAGGACACACATTTAAGAGATGAAGGATTGTATTTTCCACACAATGCAAAAACCATGAACTGTTTAAATTGTACTAAAAGAAGCCAGAACTTGTCTGAATGAAGCAAATTCAATTGTAAAGAAAGGCAAAATAGAAAAAAAAAGAATAACCAAGTCTTTTGTCTATTTAAACCATACACTCATGTTTGAATACATTTTTAAAATATTTAATTTGAATAGGAATGAAAGAGCTCGTGACTAAAGACCATTTTAGTCAAACTACACTAAAGCATCCATGCTAATAAGCCATTTTCAGGCAAGTCATTGCAGACATTTGCTCACATTAAAACAAACCACGAACACACCTTTGTTTTCCTTTCAGTGGAAAACAAAACTATGCATCAATGCCAAAGTTTATAATGAATAAAGATAGCGAAGGACAGTCTTTAAAAAACAGTATCTGGCAAGATGTGTGWAACAGCTTGTTGATGACAACAGCTGTTTCATGTAAGAAGCAGAGCCTAGAGAAAGTTTAATTTGATTGACAGTGGCGGAGAGGCAGACCAACTGCTGTTCTCAAAGATTTATGGAAATTTTTTTTTTTTTGCTTAGCCCTAGTTGGTACTACTGTATGTGATGCACTTTTTTTTTACTGAGCCATGACTAAAACTTCAAAGAACTCTTCTAAAACAAGTGCCTGGATTTCTTTTATGAATACGCACTGCAGGATGGTCACGGCTCACTCCGAAGCTCTTGTAGAAAAGCCTCTTAGAGAGCACTCGAGTTTTAAAATTCAGGTAGCCAAAATAGAACTGAATTATTTAAAGGGTTTTATTACTGAAGCTCTAGTCAAGAACGTCGTGATATTTATTACAACTGACAACTGAGGGGCTCTTTATGATCCCGACTGGGGTGTTGCTTCTTTGACTTACCCGCCAGACAAAATGTGCAACACATCCACAAAAATTGATTTCCTTTTTTTGGTAAATGAGCGTTAAAGTTTGAGAAATTCCAGTCAGAATTTCAGAAGTCATTTCTTTTTTTTWAAAGTTCTGCTGATTAAATCACAACACAGGGGTCACTTTTTCTGATAATCTTTGGTAAAGAAACTTCACGCACCCACGGCTATCAGCTTAAGTTATGTTTTACCTTTTTATGGGCTGTAATCCAATTATGCATTCATTTTTTTGCACCAATGCCATTGTAGTGAACCCCACGGGCTGTTTGGAACCACTGTCATAGCAGCGTAAACAAATTGAATTTGTGTAGCCTTGCTGACGGGTACAAACGGCAGCGTCCAGACTGGCTGGTGAAAATGGCGTCCCTGATGTTTAGAGCCCACTGGAAACATGGTTATTACAGCCAGAAAGAGTGAACTCGCCGCCTACAGTGGCAGCCAGCTTGTTTTGTTGTATGGATGATGAAGTTGATGTATGGGGCCCCTCGCATGCGCAGAACAGCCACAGTCTCTCCACCCGGTGATGAATTGCTTCAATACGTTGGACTATTGGAAAAGACCAGAGCGCACCAGATCTCATCTCAACTCCTTTCTATTTTCTTCCCATTTTCCATTTTGGCAGATCTCAAATAAATTGTATTGTTTTTCTTTTTAGTCTTGTCCTTGCTTCCCTTCACTCCTTCCGTGCTCCACCATCTATTCACTCGCTCCCTTTTTGTAGAACTTTTAATGAGGTAAAAGGTATGCAAGAGTGCACTGGAAACACTTGACAAAGCACTTTTGAAAGATTACGGCTGACTAACGGCGCGGCGGCGCCTCGCTGCCGTTGTCTCTCCCTCTTTGTTTTTATCCCCGTCTCTGCATCTGTCCACTTGAGAAAGAGGCTGCAAGAATGAGCATGGCAATGGAGGTGAGATTAAAATCGGATGTGAATTGGGCTGGAGATTGGTTTGCAGACTGAAAATGGAAGCGGGGAGAACACTGGGTGGACGGACAAACAGRGAGGGGAAGGTCAAAGTTAACAAGCCGGCGTGATGGCATGGTATTGGGAGGATAAAACTGACCGAGAATGAGGACCTTTTCCCTCAAATTTGCATGGAAAGTAACTTTATATGTGCACGTTCCCACCACATTACTAATTTAGTCGTTTAATGGCATCTTCTCTCTGAGAGCATCCAGAGACTGCTTTGAAAGCAAACTGTCAGTCGGTGTTTTACGTCACCCATTAAAGCACTTTGGGTGTTATGTGGCTTTCATCCCACATTTCATGTCATTAGTCACCTCTAAGTGAATTAGATGAGAAATTACCTGGTACAGGAGCCAAAAACAGGGTTTGCCACAAAACTTGGAGCACAATAATCTCTTCCTAACGACTTATGATGATCATGTTGAGGCCGAGTCTTGTGGAGTATTTATGGGCGTCTCTGGCTTATATTGATGGATGATTATCTGATGGTTTTATTGCTTTCTTCTCTATGCAAGTTTTCAGCATCAACAATGGTGAGCCGTTGGGCCGCAGCAGTTGTCGACTGCACTCCGTTTTCTCGTGTTTGGTATCAAATTATTTCCAAGCAGAGGACACGATCGATTGTTGCTGTAGGAGCTGAAGAGACTTTCCATAAAACTTTCATGTCTGCTTTCCACTTTGCCTCAGCAGGAGTCAGTGTTTGGGTTTTAGTTCTCATAAAGCCACCCTATTGATACTCTCGTTTATTTTAAACTATGCTTTCCTGTTTCTCTCTTTTCACAGTGGCAAACATCTTGTGGCGTGAAGAAGGTATGTTTGGAAAGCTCCTGTTCCTCCATAACATTCATTAACCTGAGTTAATTGAATTTGTGTAAAAGAGTTACTGAACTGTGATGAGGAGGATTAAATTATTTGCTACGTTTAATAGTAGATCACTGTGTTGCTGGTGACTATGTTCACACTGTGCTGGCTCTGGAGCTCTTTCAGACATGAACAGGGATGCTGTTCTTCTCCTGCAGGTCTTGGCATCGGAAACATGTTTTACGTGTTTTACGAAGATGGGATTAAAGTCATTCAGCCCGTGGCGTGTGAGATACAACGACACATAAAGCCCAGCGAGAAGCTTCTGTCTCTCCAGGTGAATGGTTACTAATGTTTTTTAAAATAAATTTCAATTTGAGTTTGTCTAAAAATATTTTCATTTTTTATCATTTTTAATGCCACAAGAAAAGATTAAACCAGCAAAATTCTGGATTGCTGATGTCATCTTATGGCATCAAGCTTGATTTATTTGGCCTTTTTGTTAAGATGCCAAAACTCTGGTGTAGAACGACACAAACTAGAGATGATCAAAACTTTTTATGGCAATGATTTTTTTTACAAAGAGATTTATTAGTTTTTCTTTTTATTAATAATTTCCCAAAACTTTAATATTGTTTAAAGAGTCCGATCACAAAATTACAAAAATATTAGGGCCACAC
>NW_013952413.1:2543222-2551898 GCF_001266775.1 Austrofundulus limnaeus | reverse complement strand
CCCTAATAATCTAGTGTTGTGCTTCTACCATCAGTACTAATCTGTAATAACTATAAATTTCTTCAATATTATGAGGAAAAAAAAGACAATACAATGAGAACAAATTCATAATATAATAAGAATAAAGTCATTATGAGAATAAAGTCAAGTGAGAATAAAGTCATATTACAAGAACCTTTACACAAGAAAGCAGTCAAACCACTGCAGTAAAATGAGGAATTTTGAGCAACTTCGAAGTTGTTCTTTAGCATCAGTTAAAATAAAACTTTTAGCACATTAGCATCAAATTATCAGTAGCAGGACTTTGAAACGATTGTGCAAATGACTATATGATAGCTGTATTGTAATTAATGGCTGCATTGACAGATTTAGCTGTCACTTAATTTGGATGAAAGTATTTCACATCAACAGTGATCCAAACGTCATCGGGGACTACTTCTTACACAGAGACACACATGGCTGTCCACAGCAAGAGTGAGGTAAATGAGGAAATGAGAAAAAAATCGGGAATGGAAAATGGATGTCGTATAGTTTTGACTTTATTTTCATAATATTACGACTTTAATCTCATAATTAAAAAAAATTAAATCTTGTTGTGTGGCCCTAATACTCTGTCTTACAAAATTCATTTGAGGACTAGCAAAAATAAAATAAAAAATATTGTTGCAAGCAAATATTTAATCTTTATGAAGAATTGTCCTGAAACAACTAATGGGTTCACGTTCTATAGTTCAGTTATGTTTTGTACAGAAAACGGTACCCGAAGGACACTGGGGGGGCACTGAAGTGTTGAGTCAGACTGTTTAATTCAATTCATTGACAGACTACATGCAATCAGAGCCAGTTTCACCTCTCAGTGGACTTTTTGGTTTTTTTTTTTTTTTTAAACCAGGTCCCCCTCCCACTAAATCACCGTTTATCACCAGAGCTCTCGGGCAGAAAAGCACCGGGAGCTGTAAACTGATGGATGCCTGTTAGATTTACATGTGTTTTCAAAAAGACATTTTCCTCCGAGCTGCGTTTCATCCTGGAGCCTCGTGCTGATTGGACGGTGGTTATACATAAAGCGAAGCCACGAATGCACAAGTGTTCCTCTGAGAGGTGTGTTTGTATTGGGATATCAATCACCGCGAGCGTTGTGATGTCAGCTCTCGGTACCGTCTCGCCGGACTGCACGGTGAACACGGAGCCATGCCCAGCGTGGCGCTCACATTTTCTCCCTTGCAGACAAGCATTGATTGATTTGTTATGGTAATCACACAGCCCATCCGGTATTAGATCCCACTATATAAGGCACTCATCTGTGATACGCACTGTAGTGAGAAAAACACCTTGATATCCAGGTGTAGTAAAGCCAGTCCAGGAAGTATTTGGTCTCAGCAAAAAAAAAAAAAAAGGGGAAAATAAACGGATCTGAGAGGTTGTATTAGTGTTTTGTTGCTGCTGCCACAAAATAGTGTCGAGCAGAGCTTTGTTGTTCAGTGTGAGTCTCTCATTATGTAAAACCCATTCAGACATGCTCTGCTTGCCATTAATCAGACAGCAGCTGAACGTGTCAATGTCATTTCTGAATTACCTCCCTGGTTCCTTTTATTTTGCTACGAGAATGTGAATTGGTTGAATCTTAGTGCCACACACAGATCATTTTAAACATGTCAGGGGTTTGAACTGCTGCCGTCACATAAACACAGATGGCCGCACAAACTGTGGCTTGATTTGGCCTCTGGTTAGCTTTTTGATACAGAGGACCGAAACTGACAAAATTAGGTATAAAGGCAGAAATATCTAAATGGACCAATAAAATAAATAAATACATTTAAAATGCACCAAGGATCCATGTGCAGATCTACTGCGCATGCTTAGCTTAAAGTTTAGTTACTGTGCATATGTTTTAAACTAAACTTTAAGCTAAACTGAGGCAGCACAGGCATGCACAATTGATCTGCACATGGTTCCTGCTCCTTCCGGTCTGTTGACCAATAGGAAAGGAGCTGACCCAAGAAGCCCCGCCAAATTTCTTTGCATAACAAGGCAGAAATGCAAAAAGTAAAGTACAAATATACAGAGAAATGTAAAACACAAGGAAATGAGAAGCTTATGGGAAATTTTTTTGAAAAAATAATTAATTATACTCATTTTAGAGACAAATGCATGCACAAGTGAAATGAAAAACAATATATATATATATATATATATATATATATATATATATATACATATATAAAACTGGTCAAATGTAAATTATGGACTAAAATATAGAAATTATTGGAATTAAGCTAAAAAAATAAGAAGGTCATTAAAATTAAAAAACATGAGTTAAAGTTCTCATTTAATTTAATTGGTGCATTTTAAGTGTTTTTTATTGGTCTATTCACATATTAATTATGTCTCTGGAAATTGAGGTTGTTTTAGTAAGCAAATCGTTAGCCTCATTGCATATATGCCTAAGTCCTTTGTGACCAAATATTGTTATTGCAATTGTGACATAAGGCTAATGAAATAATGCTTTATTTATTTATGATTTCAATTAACAGTGAATTTCTTTATTTTTATTGTACACTGCAAACATTTGGGTTTGATGAACAAAACTAAAAATAAGATGGGAGTTTTCAGTTTTTATTTCCAGACATTTGCATCAAGACTTGCTCTGCAAATTTGAAAGATTAGGGTTTGTACCAAAAGTGATGATGTGAAAATTACCCACCCACATAGATTTATGAATTTATGAAGATTCTGGAATAAATGTAGACGCAACAGTTTAATAAATCTTTTAAAATAACAGCTAATTCATCTAATGACCAACCGCCAGTGGCAGGTTTGTTTCTGCGTACAGGAATTCACTTTAAAAAATAACAAATTCCCTTTTCAGCTTTCTGGCTGCACTTCTCACTGAAATACTGAACTTTGGCCTTGGGTGCTTTTACTGTACAGCAATAAAAAAAAGAAGCGGGGTCTAGTTTCAGCAGCTTTAAAAAGAACTGTAGCAGAGGTGCCTTGTCAGGTTTCACGCAGTCTGAATTTTCAATGCACAATCATTATAAGAGATATTTATTTTTGTTGTATGGTCCCAAAAATAATTAACAAAACAATCAGTGTTTTCAAAAAATATAATTTAGGAGGCAATCACCAGCATTGTACAAACCTCAAAAGACTTCATCAGCCCTCATTTGCATTTCTGTCACCAGAAGCATTTTTCTGAGTCTTTGGTGTTTCAGTGGGATGTTGTTTACTATAAACTGTGATGAGCAACATGCTGGTTCAGCAGGAATTAACAGTTGGACACATGGCTAAAATCTGTTGAAATTCTCCCACATATTTCTTTTTTTTTTTTTGAAAAATGCAAGAAGGCAATCCAATTACAAGCCTCTATGTTTAGTAAATCCTCATGTCAAAATAAGGTAGTACAAAGCTTTAAATCCCACTGGTTTAGCTGTCGTTTGGAATGACTGGCTGCTGACACCAGGATCTGGACAGCAATTTGGATTTAGACGCTGGAAAAAGGAGATACTGTATGATTCTTTATTGCATCGAATGCTGGTATTTAGGAAGTTTCCATTTCCAGCATATTTGTCACAAGCTATCCTGTGGCTTTAATTAAGAATAACCCTCATATTTTTTGTGTCACTTTGAATGAGAAGGGGGTCTCTGTAGTCACTAAGTAGGAGTTTCTTGTTTTGTGGGTGTAGTTGGCCCAAGACGTGATCGGTCAGATTGACAGTGGGGTTTGAAGAAGCTGGGGGCAGCAGGGAGTAGCTTGGTCTAATCAGGCAGGAAGTACCTATATATTTTTTTAAATAGAGATTATTAGTTATAACTCGAGACAGGAAGAAAATTGCCGCATGCTACATGTTCACAATTTTTGTTTGAGTCATTATTCTGTTTTAAACTGTATGTAGACAGTCAAAAAATCATATTTTACTATTACCATTACTTCCACTTAAGTTACCCCACAAGACAAGTCATTCCGACCAATCAATATTAGGGTCAACTCCGTCCACACACCAGCTCTGCCAATCAATTTTAAAGACAACTCCGCCCACACATTAACTCTGCCAATCAATATTAGGGCCAACTCCACCCACACACCAACTCTGCCAATCAATATTAGGGCCAACTCCGCCCACACACCAACTCTGCCAATCAATATTAGAGACAACTCCGCCCACGCACGAACTCTGCCAATCAATATTAGAGACAACTCCGCCCACGCACGAACTCTGCCAATCAATATTAGGGCAAACTCCGCCCACACACCAACTCCACCAATCAATATTAGGGCCAACTCCGCCCACACACCAACTCTGCCAATCAATATTAGAGACAACTCCGCCCACACACCAACTCTGCCAATCTATATTAGAGACAACTCCGCCCACACACCAACTCTGCCAATCAACATCAGAGACAACTCCGCCCACACACCAACTCTGCCAATCAATATTAGAGACAACTCCGCCCACACACCAACTCTGCCAATCAATATCAGGGACAACTCCACCCACACACCAACTGTGCCAATCAATATTAGGGACAACTCTGCCCACACACCAACTCCGCCAATCAATATTAGAGACAACTCCGCCCACACACCAACTCTGCCAATCAATATCAGGGACAACTCCACCCACACACCAACTGTGCCAATCAATATTAGGGACAACTCCGCCCACACACCAACTCCGCCAATCAATATTAGGGCCAACTCCGCCCACACATCAACTTCACCAATTAAGATTAGGACCAACTCCGCCCACACACCAACTGTGCCATTCAATATTAGGGACAACTCCGCCCACACACACCAACTCTGCCAATCAATATTAGAGACAACTCCGCCCACACATCAGCTTCACCAATCAAGATTAGGACCAACTCCGCCCACACATCAACTCTGCCAATCATGATTAGGGGTCAACTACGCCCACACACCAACTCTGCCAATCAATATTAGAGACGACTCCGCCCACACACCAACTGTGCCAATCAATATTAGGGCAAACTCCGCCCATTGGACAACATGTACTGCAGAGACCCCGATTTGCTTTGAGTGCCATCTTCCACTTATTAACAGAGTGAAAATCCTTTAAATAAAATCTCAAAATATAATTTAATAGATACATAGATATACGTATATAATACATATGTATTCTTTAACAGCTGTAAATGATTACTCACATCATAAACATTAAATGCACCCCCACACAGACTGACAAGTCCAGGCAGAAATGGAGCCGCCTCCATTCACACCCTCTGCTGGGTGTCAACTGTTCGATTTTTTGTCTCTTAAAGGTGCAATAAGTGAGATATTTACAGCCCATAGCATCAAATGACCACAGCGTGGGTCTGCAGGGGTGACACAGAGTTCAATACGATGACTCAATGTTTACCTTGGAAAGTGCAGGAATTTCTGGGCTTTAAAACTGACGCCTCCAATCCACTAAAAAATGTCACGTTTGGATGCTCTGGGGCCCAATAAATCTAATTAGTTTAGGATTTTTGTTCTGTTTTTAGCATTATGTTTACTTCACCTTAATGTGCCCTTGATTGAAAATCTGCAGTAAGTTTAAACTCGGTGAAGCTCGTATATTTTGAAAACTTGAACTTGCTCTGTGGCAGCTGTCACGGGCCGACTCTTTGGTTGTAAATATAGGAGAGAGTTCATCTCACCGTGGTGGAGCCCGACATTCATCTTTTTGTTAGCTGACAGTGGCATAATTCGTCCCACTGAGTTTGGATCGGATGACTGGAAACAGCCCGAAGTTTTAGATGACCGTAAAAGAGGGCGAAGGGAAAAAGCTCCTGAGACAGAAGGCTGGGAAGGTTTTTGTTGGCCAGGAAGGGCCGGGGCTGCCAGGAATAAAAGCCGAGCAGCTGCAGATCATCTGCCGGGGCTTTGTTCTCTGAATTATATGTGGACAAATGAGCCTGATTAGAGATTTTGCAGAAACCTGTAAAGCTAATTTATCCAAGTTGCCAAGATAACACGGCTCACGTCAGCGTAAGGGAAAAGATAGAGGCAGTAAACAAGACAGAAAAAACAACGTAATTAGTTTTTAATGACATATTTCGCTGTAATATGAAAAACAATTAGGTAACTGACTGCATGTGCTTTTTGTGTTTTTTTGCAGGAGGTGGTGTGCCCCACCTCACCTGGAGAGACGGTTCAGAGGTGTGTGTGGTCATCAGCTGTCAACATCAAGGACAAATTTATTTATGTGACACAGCCGACCTTGGACCGAGTGCTCATCGTTGACATCCAGTCTCAGAAAGCTGTTCAGGTAATTTTTCTGGATAAATTTGAAAAACTGGGCTTACGTTGGTTTTAGAACACGGGAACATCTGACAATTTTACTCAAAAAGAAAAAATAGAATATAAAATTGAGCCCCYTTTGTTCATTTTACTAAGTAAAAAAAAAACACTTAAAAGGAAAACTGCTTCCATCTGAGCCATCAGACTTCAAGGTTTTCCTCCAGACTGTATTTTTTCTCTCTTTCATTTGAAAACGTTTCACAGCAGCCTTTGAGAATCGTTTTTCTGTGATTCATTTTGTTGAACAAAGGACGCTTTCTTTCACCAAACCGTACTCCGACTTTTAGCCAAGAATTCAGTTTCTTGCATTGTTCTTGATCAAGAAAAGTACTTACTCGAAATCTTGAACTTGACAACTTTTTTTAACCGAACTTGAACAAAAGGCATTCAGAAAATTGTGCATCAGTTTGGTTTGAACTTGAAATGCTTCCTTTGGGGAAATACTGTAGTTGAATAGGAAATTAAAGTTGGAGCTGATTAGATGTTTTTTTTTAAACCAGGACGCTGGATCTAAGAATTACTGCTGGCAAAGCGTTAACAACTTGTAGCTCTAATTTCCCAGATATCCTGACTTTTTATAACAAATGTGTCTGAGGAACATTTGAGCTGTAAAAATACATTTTGTGGTACAATGACCCTGCAAACGGTCAGATGTGTTAAGTGTAACTAAAGGGTAGATGGGTTTTGCTTGGCAACAAGCACACAATGTGGCATTCCTTAGAAAATATGACAGATGGTTGCCTGATAAAAAGGAAAGTTTCCTTTTTTATTATTATTATTATTATTATTATTATTATTATTATACTCAGCTTAGTTTGGGGTCGAGTTATATTTGAATTAATACTCCAAACAAAGATATCAAACAGATTAGCTAATAAGTATGAACAACTTTAATAAGAACTCAGCTAATTTATGTTCATTTTAACATTTATCCTGACACAATACGTCCATGTTCACCTCTTAACTTCCGGGCCTAACCCTAACCCAAATTAAATTAAGTAAGTACATAAAGTTTTATTTATACAGCGCTTTTCACAGAAATAAATTCACAAGGTGCTGTACATTCAGGGAAGTGGGGGAGGGGCAGTTAAGAAACACCCTTTCAAGAAGACATACAAGACAAACATGGGGGAACAGGTGAAACCGATGATGCACTAAACACAGTTGCGCTACCTTTAACAACAGTTTGAAATACAGAAAAGGAAAATTGAGTTAAACATGTACTGCTCTTGGACCCTTTGGAATAAATTCACAAGCCATGTAAAGCTGTCAATCTGAATTTTTAACTTTGACCATCATAATTTTTGTAGCAAGTATTTTCTTACTGAAGTTAAATTGCACTAAAACCATTTTATTTTTACATTTCCAAAGCTGCATATTGAATAAAAGATAACTTCATTGGCTACAATTGTATTTTAAGTATGTTGAAGTGTATTGTAAATGTTATTTTGTAATTATGCAGTTTTACGTTTAATATTTTATGGTGACTTTTAACATCTGTCTAGGGACTGCAGGTGAAAAATAGCCTTCTGGCTAATTGTGACATATTTACAGAAATGTTATTAATATGCACAGTCCCTGTAATAAATAAAGTAAATAAAATAAATACACAGRTCTGGTGTCAGAATGAAGCTCAGAGCTGATTGGCCAATTCTATTCAATCAATCATGCGTACTGAATACAGGCCTATAGATGAACCCAGTAGGTCAAAAGAGGTGTCAATCAAAAGAAGACAAACAATCAAGTTGTTTGAATGGACTAATATTGCAAAATCAGAGTCCCTATAGGTCAGGCCACTGTCCTGCATGTTTAGATGTTTTCCTGTTTCAACACAGCTGATTTTCAATTGATAACTGATTAATAGGCTTTTGTTTAACTGCAGTCATCTGAATSAGYGAAGCAGGGAAACCTCTAAAACATTCTTCTGTTTTTTTGTTCTGACAGCATAGAACCTTCGACCAGAGGGCATTTTTTAAAAAGGTGTTGTTCTGGGTGACCTGTGTCCTCTGCTATCTTTCAAGCCCGTCTCTTGACCCTGAAATTGTTCAGATCCATCATCGGCTGGTGTTTTCTTGTTACTTTACTTCCCAGCTTCATAAAGCCAACATTACCTATTTAAGAAAGCTAAATAGTGCCAGTAATAGTAACAATGAGCTGACTGTTGCTTCTTTATCTTCCTACTTGATAATTAGTTATTTATGAACAAGTAAGGCTGATTAATTGGACTTAAATTCTTAAATAAAACTGATTTAAKCTCGCAGAAACCT
This sequence comes from Austrofundulus limnaeus, assembly GCF_001266775.1. Taxonomy (NCBI): domain Eukaryota; kingdom Metazoa; phylum Chordata; class Actinopteri; order Cyprinodontiformes; family Rivulidae; genus Austrofundulus; species Austrofundulus limnaeus. Next base: position 2,543,321 of record NW_013952413.1, on the reverse strand, counting down.
TGTAATCCATCCATCCATCCATTTTCTTCCGCCTATCCGGGGTCGGGTCGCGGGAGCAGCAGCTTCAGAAGGGAGGCCCAGACCTCCCTCTCCCCAGCC
>NW_013952413.1:2539656-2542747 GCF_001266775.1 Austrofundulus limnaeus | reverse complement strand
CAAGACCATGGCCTTGGATTTGGAGGCACTGAGCCTCATCCCGGCCGCTTCGCACTCGGCCGCGAACCGCTCCAGCGAGAGCCTTACCTTGTAATTAAATAGGTAATTTTAATACTTTTGAGTTACTATAAAAATAAAGTAGCTTGATGCAATTAATTTGCCTTTATGTATTCTTTTCTCGTTCCTAATTGTAATTCAATTTAACTATTTATACCTCTCTGTTAACCAAACGTATTAGGAAGACAGTGATTCTTCGACGTGTCGTTTATCATGTGTAAAGATTAGCTAAACCTCATTAGCTTTGAAGTGAGCTTAGATAAATCAGGATCAATAAGATGTTACAAAACACCAGGAGAGATCAACAGTAACATTAGTTTGTTGGTTTTTTTTCTCGTTTAAAACCTGTGCGGCGAATCAGTTCTGCTCAGTTTCTCTAAAGTGCTGCTTTTTCATCTTCGAGATCAGCTGTCGTCTCTTTTGTTGACTGATAATCTCTGACCTGACCTACTTCATACAAACTGCAACCGTCGAGCTCGGCAGTTAACRTCCACCTTGATGTGACGACCGAGTCACCCCGAGGATCCACCCTTTCACGGTTATTGTCGCCCAGCTGCCCCGTCAGACATCGTGACGTGGCAACTCTGGCAGTTTTTCCCTCCGACGCTCCGCCAGCTCACAGCTGTCTTTATTTATTTTATTTCATGAGGAAATGGCACAATTCCTGGATGGCGACATCCAGGGCAGTTCTAGAGAGCAGCGTCGAGTTAAATCATCAGTGTTGGTGGGTTTTTTTTTTTTTGTGGGGGTGTACCACGATAATGCAGGGTGGCCTAGATCCCTGCAGATGTTCCTGACACCATGATGGCTGTTTACTGCCCAGAAGGCTCTCAGGGACCTGCCGGTAAGCAGGCTGCTGTCCCAGAGTCTGTCACAGGCTCATTATTCAGCCGCCTGGAGGTTTAGCTTCATTGCATTATGTTAGCAGTAGTTAATTAACCATCTGAACCTGCCACTCGTTTCCAATAGTCAGAGAAAATCCAGGTTTTTATTCATTTATTAAATTTTTTTTGGTGGTTTTACTGTTTCACATTTTTTAACTACTTTTAATGAGCAGGTTGTATTTTGCTCCTCATAGAATAATTGCGGAAGTAAAGTCAGGAAAGTTTCTGCAATAAATGTAAAGTTCTGCTTCARCCCCGACAGAATCGCTGTCTGGGCTGAAGTTACGAGAACATATTGATGGAGGATCTTCATAATCTTCCTCTGTGAGAAAGAAGCTGTTCGTCTAAAGAAAAAGAAAACAGAATCTGAACACCTGTTTCCTCTGATGACTACGTGCTCAGAGATTAGTTGGGATTRGGCTGATTTTCTCATCTTATTTGAGAGAACTCTCTCAGGAGCAGTTTACTGAGTGATACAGTGTATTTTATGCCAAGGTAAACAATACTATTAGGACTCTAAAGCAAAACAAATSATAGAGAATACGCTGCCGTCAAAACGGGCTGTGGGAATAAGGGTTTGTAATAACGTTTTCAGGGACAAAAAAAAGATGGCTTCTTTCTGCGTTCTTCTCCTCTGTGCTTTTCTTATTCCCTGTGAGCCGTCTGCCTGCACTCAGGTGGACGTAACACACGAGGAGCGCTTCAACGTCATGTGACTCATCTGTTGTTCTGATTTAGAATATAAACGCCATGTGTCGAGATGAAAAGCAATTACTTCGGTGTGATAAAGCAATCGTGTCTGTCAACAGTCCATTTGAAATGCAGCTTAACGTTAAATACGGCTCAAACATTAAAAAAGAAGCACACCTCCACCTCGCCTCATCGCTCCCATCGACCCCCGACGCATTAATGTGCGGAGGGACGTGGTTTTTTTTTTTCTTCACATCAAAGGAATTTCTTTAAAAGCAATAACTAGATTGTTTAAAATTGTTATTCTGCTGCACCGGTGTACTTAAAGGCTCTGCGTTCTCTTCCAGACGGTCAGCACCGACCCTTATCCTGTGAAGCTCCACTATGACAAATCCCARGACCAGGTCTGGGTGCTCAGCTGGGGCGACATGGAGAAGAACTTCCCCACCCTGCAGGTAAATCACTGTTATAATAGTTTTTTTTTATTTATTCATGAATAACATTTGAGGAAAAACTTTATATTGGTTATCTGATTAACTGAGCAACTTCTGTGTTTTTTTAATTTATGTTTGAAAAGTTTTCTTTTCATGGCAACTTTCACAGAAGAATTGCAAACTTATAACTTATTAAATGTGAATTCTTCCACTCAGTTCAATTCTAATGTGTTTTTTTTCTTTATGACAAGAGTACATTAATCACTCAGCCTCTGTGGGATTTACAATTGATTTATTTTTCTTATCTAATTAATACTCACTTCRAGTTCAGTGATAAATTTGTTTTGAAATGTGGCACATCACAAGAGCTTATTGGCTTTAAAGTCACAAGTCTGAACTGATTATAGTTTAATTATTTTTTTCAGATGCACCAACACAGATCTATGAATCTGCTAATGTCCAGCCACATTCTATGGAGGACTGAAACTGCCATAATTATTAATAAAAACAGAAATATAAAAATAGACCAATAAATAAATGCTCTCAAAATGCACCATTTAATTAAAAAAGGAGAACTTAAACTCATGTTTTATAATTTAATTGTCCTTCATATTTATTTAGTTCCAATAAATTATATATTTTAGCATGTAAGTTAAATTTTACTGTTAAAAACAAAGACAAGGAGGAAAATTCTTACCTGTGCCTTTGTTTTAAACTAAACTTTAAGCTAAACTGATCAGCACAGTAGACCTGCACATGGATCCTGCTCCTTTCTATCTGTTGACCAATAGGAGAGGAGCTGAGCCAAGAAGCTCCGCGCCATTTTTTGCATAATGAGGCAGAAATACATAAGGTAATGTAAATACAGGAGACTGAGAAATGTAAAAGTAACACTTGGAAAAAGACTTGAGAAAATTTATTTAAAATAATTAAATATCATTTAACAGACCCAAATAATCTAAAACTTAAAATATATATTTTAAAAAACAGTAAAATATAAATTATGTGTTAAATTATATAATTTAA